>NC_086180.1:6826871-7137080 GCF_023053635.1 Elgaria multicarinata webbii | reverse complement strand
CTGCCTTGGTCGCCCTGTGGGATGACCTCTGTCGGGAGAGAGACAGGGGGAGTGCGACCCTGTTGGTTCTCCTGGACCTCTCAGCGGCCTTCGATACCATCGACCATGGTATCCTTCTGGATAGGTTGTCTGAACTGGGAGTTGGAGGTACTGCGTTGCAGTGGTTCCGCTCCTACTTGGATGGCCGATTCCAGAAGGTGGTGCTGGGGGATTATTGCTCTGTGCCGTGGCTCCTAAGCCATGGGGTTCCGCAGGGCTCTATTTTATCCCCTATGCTGTTTAACATATACATGAAGCCGCTGGGGGAGGTTATCCGGAGATGTGGACTGAGGTGTCATCAATATGCGGATGACACCCAGCTCTACCTTTCCTTTTCATCAAACCCAGGTGAGGCAGTGACTGTTCTGAACCAGTGCCTGGGCACGGTAATGGACTGGATGAGGGCTAACAAACTGAGACTCAATCCAGACAAGACGGAGGTACTGTTAGCGGGTGGTTCATTTGTCCGGCGAGGTGATGTTTGCCCTGTCCTGGACGGGGTTGCACTCTCCCTAAAGGATCGGGTCCGTAGTTTGGGGGTGCTCTTGGATCCAGAACTGTCACTTGAGGCACAGGTGAACTCAGTGGCAAAGAGCACCTTTTATCAGCTTAGGCTGATATACCAACTGCGCCCTTATCTGGACAGTGATAGCCTAGCTACAGTTATCCATGCTCTGATAACCTCTCGTTTGGATTACTGCAATGCGTTATACGTGGGGCTGCCTTTGAAAACGGTCCGGAAGCTTCAGCTGGTACAAAACAGGGCAGCCCGTTTACTAACAGGGACTGGCTGGCGAGATCACATTACGCCAGTCCTTTTACAACTTCATTGGCTGCCAGTCCAGGCCCGGGCCCGATTCAAAGTGCTGGTATTGACATTTAAAGCCCTAAACGGTTTGGGGCCAGGTTATTTGAAGGAACGCCTCCTCCCATATGTACCTACCCGGACCTTAAGATCATCTACAGGGGCCCTTCTCCGTGAGCCCCTGCCAAAGGAAGTGAGGCAGGTGGCTACTAGGAGGAGGGCTTTCTCCGCTGTGGCACCCCGGTTGTGGAATGAGCTCCCCAGAGAGGTCCGCCTGGCGCCTACACTGTACTCCTTTCGTCGCCAGCTGAAGACCTTTTTATTCACTCAGTATTTTAACACTTAATTTTAACTTAAATTTAAATTATACTGTTTTAACTCTGTATTTTAACCTTATATCAATTTTGCTGCATGGTTTTATCCTGGTTGTGCTTTTTATATTGTATTTTGTATTTGTATTTTTAACTTGTTGGTTGTTTTATGATGATTTTAATTTTTGTGAACCGCCCAGAGAGCTTCGGCTATTGGGCGGTATAAAAATGTAATAAATAAATAAATAAATAAATAAATAAATATAGCCCTTTGAAAGAGGGGTCTCCCCACTCCATTCCCCCAAGGGGGGTACATCACTGCATTGGGAGGGGACAGCCATTTAATTCTGAACCTCAGACTACTACCCCCCACACACACCCTGGCTTCAAATTGTATTGATTTCAAAGCTATGCCCTGATAGGGAAATCTGTCACCTAGTAACTGAAGATGGTACTTCAGGTTTCAATCAGACACATTAAAATTAATGCATTTCAACAACTAAATAACCCAAGGTGCACACCCCTAAGGTCTCCTTAGTATGTGTGCCAAAAGTTGGGTGTCTAGTTTCTAAGGCCTTAGTACTATTGTGCTGACAGTCAAACTAACACCCATCCAATGGGTTTGGGCAACACGATAACCAATGGTGGTCTTTTATTTATTTATTTATTACATTTTTATACCGCCCAATAGCCAAAGCTCTCTGGGCTGTTCACAAAAATTAAAACCATGAAAAGCACAACAAAACAACCAACAGTCTAAAAACACAAATACAAAATATAATTAAATAGTTGAGGGTTAGTTATTTAACCTGCCGTGGGTTATCGTGTTGTGTGGCGGGAATTTTGTAACCAACGGTTGGTTATTTGGCCAAAATAACTAACGCTGTGCAGAATTGGCTATTTGAACCACCTTTTGTTACCATGGTGTGTGGAGGACACCATTAGTTACTTCGTCAGCCCCTGAGTCACAAAGCAAGAATGGTCAAAGCAGCAGCTGCCACTCTAGACCAGCTGGCTGGCTATATTTTCGGCAGCAATGGCTGAGGGATACTAGTGGGAGGGCTGGGGGGAGGGTAGAGAGCACGGGGGACGACTGAGTCAACTCTGCGTTGACTAATAGTCAATTCAATGATGATCTTAATCCACACCATGGTTGATTGTTATCATGTGTGGGAAGTACCCCCAGATAATCAACTAAACAGTTGTTTATTACCCCACTGTTGATTGTGTTATCCGAACACAGCCATCCTCTTCTGTTAATATAGATAGCTTAAAAATTAAATTTGCCCTTTTTTTTTTTACTTGCAACCCCTTTAATGTCAAGATTTGACTTCCATTAAGTAATAACCCAAAGTAGCTGATTGAATTACCTGCTAAATCTTGCAGCCCTAATAAAGTCAAATTATCCCAGGATACATTTAATTTATCCTATTAAACACCAGAAATGAAATATCTATCTATCTATCTTTTGGAAAATTCAGGTCAGTGATTGCCACTTCAGTTCTGATGCTCAGGTGGGATCATCAAGAGGTTATTATATTTCACATTGAAGTGTGTTTGTCGAAGTATAGAGGGTAAACAGGTCAAACCCTGGCTCATTGATTCTTCAAGCTCCTTGTTTCTGGGCTTGCTACAAGCTTATTTAGTGAAGAGATTTTGTAAAACTGACTTCTTGGGTTGCTTATAGCTGCAGTATTGTATTAAAGGTACGTGTAAAAGCAAAGTGTGCACTTGGACACAAAGCATGTACTTGGATGCAATCTTCCCCACCCAATCCAAATACCCTTTACTCTTGAACTCTGCTCCTAGAATTACAGTGCCCTATTCTAGCATTTCTGCTCCTGATCAAAATGAAGTGGGAGTGTGCCCTGCACAAGGGTCATCACACAGTATTCCCTAGGAAATTGTCATAGATGTAATAAAAGTATATGCAGCACATGCAATTGTGTCCCAGGATGCCTTCAAAAACTCTGTAGATTTGTGTTCTTTTAAGCCATGGCAGCCAATTCTGTGACCATTTGGGTCTGTACTGCATAAAGAATACATCCTGCCTCTTCTCCAACTAGAGTTTCTTTTAGATGATTTTGGAAAACAACTTTAAAAAACCCATGTGGTTTGTGTCTCCCTCGTTGAACTATTCTTTTAATGTAAACATGAGTTTCTATTAAAAAGCCTAGGAAGATTCTTACAGACTGGCAATTACAAGACATACAGTTTTCTTCTTTACTTTAACTTGTAATGGAAATCATTTCACAATCTGTTCCCCAAGCTCTTGTGAGATGCATGTTCCCCAAGCATTAATTTACTCTGACACTACTTGTTGTAGGTTCCCAACTGGGGAAGCAGAGGGGTGGGGAGAGGAACAGTATGATTTTCAGTAGTTAAAACTGATGAGAATTAATGGGATGATTGAGGATTCTGACCACACTGTTATTTGTGGCAGTCTCAAATTGTAGCCTGTGCACTAAAACATATGCAAGAGGAAGTTGGGGTTAGAGTGAGTGGGCCTTCTCCATTTGGAACTCTGCTGTATACTTGGCAGTGTCTACGATAGTCAAAACTTTTAAGGAAATAATCTGCTGGAAGTGCAGATTCAGAAACTGATGGTTCAGAAACTTATCGCATTGGATATTGCTTTGCCTATGGCTGAAGGGCATGCCATTTCCAGCCAGTTAAGACAAGAATATATGAATAGCTTGTGGCAAAACTGTGCAAAAAACAAATGGAGTAGATGTTTTTATAAATATAGTTAGATTTCTAACCTACCCTATTCCATGGTCTTTACAGAACATGAGTGAAAAGCAAACAAAACAAAACACTTATTTAAAACTAAAGCATGATATCAGATTTTGGCACCATCTAGCCAAAGCTATGCACTTAAGTTTTCCTTTTCTTTCAGTGGAAATATATAACTAGATGCTTAACTCTCCTGTTGAAGTAATGAGATTTAAATCTGCAACCCTATGTACTCTTAGGAGTACATTCCTTTGGATTCAGTAGGTTTTGTTGCTGATTATATATGTTTGGGATTGGGCAAAAAAAGTAAAATAAAGTGCTTAAATATCTATGGATTACACCCACAATCCCTTAAAATGTGTTGCTTCAGTTTTACAAGAGAAAGATATTTTTTGAAGCTGTTTACTGTTTAACATTAGGATTTTGGTTTCTGTTTCTTCTGATGGCTTCCTTATATGTGGGGATATATTTCACATCATGAGAGAGACTGGAAACATAGGGCTTCAGCCTGAAAAAGAGTGGTTTAGAAAAGTTTTGCTGCATTTCCTCTTCGGTCTGATTATGAATATGTGTCTTGTGCCATCAGTGATAAACATGTTGCCACTTTAAGGGGAAAAAGTGCTCACCAGTGGAAATAAGCAAGAGGTAGGATATTTTTAAGTCTTGCGTATGTTCAGCGATAACTGGAATGCTCCCAAGTTAAGTGAGAATAGGATCCAAACCAATCTGTGGGAAGGAGTTCTTGTGTACCCATGATAACAAAGGTACTCATTCCTTTGCCATGGTAATTTTAAACATGTTATTTCTTTAAGAGCCACTTCTTGCATGCACAGCTTCCATATATGATTTTCACCCCATGTGATTAAACATAGTAACAGCAGCCATGCCATAAACATTTTAATAGAATTGAACCTCTGTTGAATGACTATAGTCATTCTGCATACTAATATTGCTCTTCGCTGTTTTCTAAGTAGTGTATGTATTGTAGGGGGTTCGTAGCTTGGGGGTTCTTTTAGATCCATCATTGTCACTTGAGGCTCAGGTGACCTCGGTGGCACTGAGTGCCTTTTACAAACTCTGGTTGGTGGCCCAGCTACGCCCCTATCTGGACAGGGATAACTTGGCTTCAGCTGTCCATGCTCTGGTAACCTCCAAGTTAGATTACTGCAATGCACTCTACGTAGGGCTGCCTTTGAAGACGGTTCAGAAGCTGCAGCTCGTGCAAAATGCAGCAGCCAGATTGATTTCAGGAACCAGAAGGTTCAACCATATAACACCTGCTCTGGTCCACTTGCACTGGCTGCCTGTATGTTTCCGAGCCCAATTCAAGGTGCTGGTTTTGACCTATAAAGGCTTACATGGCTTGGGACCACAATACCTGATGGAACGCCTCTCCCGACGTGAATATACCCGGTCACTACGTTCAATATCTAAGGTCCTCCTCCGGGTGCCTACTCCGAGAGAGGCTCGGAGTGTGGCAACGAGGGACAGGGCCTTTTCGGTGGTGGCCCCCAGACTATGGACCGATCTCCTTGACGAGGCTCGCCTGGTGCCAACGCTATCTTTCCAGCGCCAGGTTAAGACTTCCCTCTTTGCCCAGGCATATGGCGGCACATCTTAATCACCCACATGTTTAGTTTTAACGGTTTTTAATGCTTTATGTGTGTATGTTCTGTGTTTTAAAATTTCAAATTTTGTATACTTGTTTTTTATCTCAATTCTAGAATTTCTGTAAACCGCCTAGAGAGCTCTGGCTATGGGGGCGGTATATAAGTGAAATAAATAAATAAATAAATAAATAAATAAAGGGCACATACTTTACATGCAGAAGGTCCAAGGGAAAGACTCCTGCCTGAAACTCCAGAGAGCTGCTGCAAGACGATGCATGCAGTATAGGCAATGATCTAAATTGTTGTAAGGTAGCTTCCTATGTTTCTAGATATGACTAAAATATTAAATGTAGGCTGGGGAGCCTAGGGCTTATTTATTTATAATATTTATGTACAGCCTTTCCACAAATGTCACAAAGGTGGTATACAACCATTCAAATTTAAAAAAATATACAAAAGCATAATTAATAAAACTATATTAAAACAGCTCCCAGTGTAGGTCATCCACCAAGGTGACCGAAGCTTTCTCAATCCCATGTCCGGTCCGAAGGCCCAATTATATGGACCCATTTCAATCAGTATCATTCAGATGTATCTGGAGTTGCAATGCCACCACCTTTCCAATCACCTTGGCCAAGAATGGTACATTTGAAACTGGCTTATAATTTCCTAAGATTGCTGGGTCAAGGGAGAATTTATTTAATTATTACTGCCTCCAAGCAAGAGGAGGCATTAATCATTTCCCATAATCATATGGCCGGTCCCACCTTTGCCAATTTAATATACCAGGAAGGGCAAGGGGTTGAGTAAAGAGATGATAGTCCTCAGCTCTCCAGGCACTCAGTCCACATCCTTGAGATCTACATGCTGAAAGGAAGCCAAAAGAGTTGTCAAGATTATATCCACCTAACCTGTCCCAATGTTGGTGTCCATATTGGGATGGATCCAAGTGACTTTATCCTCAAAGAATGAAGCAAGAGGTTCACAGTGAACCTTTCTAGGAAGCAGAAACTTAATGGGCAACAAGATCTTCTACAGGAGGTCAACTCAAGATGAAGGTGCCACAGACAGGTAAGCAAACAGATAGCAAGAGCCCAGCCCAGTCCCTGGGCAACTTATCTTCCTCCTTCCCCTTGAGTGGCTGCTGCAGCTGTTGCTACTGTCCCTCAGTTCCTACATTTTCTCTTGTATGACAGCATAGAAGGCCTTATTGGTACCTGTTAATCTGACAATTTCCAGATGTGTAGCTGTGTTGGTGTGTTGCAGCGAAACACAAAGCCTTGTGGCACTTTGAAGGCAAATATATTAAACGCATAAGGTTTTTTGGACTAGAGTCCAGTTAATCAGATGAATGAAGTGTTATCTTAAATTGGCAGGTAGCGGGGTGTGTGTGTGTGCGTGCACACACAGACATGCTCACACACATGGGTGTTTTTTTTAATAAGCAGTGAGATCTGAAGAAAATGAAATGCCAAAAGTATAGATTGTGACAATTATGTTAAAGCTTCATCTCCACCCGTTTAAAATCTTTTTAAAAGAATGTATTTACATTTTAAAACATGGATATAATAAGATTTTTGAAAGTAGATATATGGTTAGATGCACCTGACTTTATTTTAGACAGGTTTTCTTTTGAGAAGACACTAGTTGGGGCAGTTGCAAAGGAAAAGGTAATATGCAGTCTCTGAAGGAACAAACTTACCTTGATGAATGAACTAATATTTTAATGCAACAGACCCTTCTGAGTAGAGGTGTTTTTTTTGGCTTCAGGCATTAGGTACAGGCACGTGTATCCATGCAACATACGAGCATATGAGGAAGCCTCCCCCTCTTCCCGGATCAGTTCAATATGAAGGTTGGGGAGAGGAACTAGAAGCCAGCTGGAGTTCAGAATGAATCCATCTGGTTGAATAAACAATAGCTTGTTTGAACCTTAAGCACTTCTCTTAGACCAGGGAGTTGGAAGAAGAGTTGTTTTCAAGGCTTGATAAGGAATGTATAAAGGCAGCAAGTGTTGTCATTTCTCTGCAGATGGCTGTAGCATCATTAAGCCTTTGCTTTGGAAGGCTTTTCTTACTACTTTCCACTGCCATTTCCCCAGCACCATGACAAGGACACTATGCCCTGCTCACCTAGTCAAAAATACATCTAGTGAAAAATACAGCATCATGATTACTAACTGCAGTTTCTGAATAGTCTTCAAAGACAGCCCAACATGCAACATGCTGTAGTAGTCTAAGAAAGATGTAACTAATGGAGCAAGCAGACGTTGCAGCTGGTACACTAGTCTCAGCTACTAGAAAGTGTTTCAAGCCACTTGTAGATGGGGCTGGATATAACAGTGCCCGAAACTGTGGACCTGTTCTTTTGACTGGGGGAAGTAAAACCCCATCCAGAACATGCTAAACATCACCTCTGGAAATATGATTAGTATCTGGGAATATCCTTCGTTTTAACTGGATACAGAATATGGCAGCTAATGAAGAATTGACTAAATTCTTTGCTTTCTGCCTTTCATTAGATTAGATCCAGAGTTGTGCAGAACAAAGCACTGCTAATTGGGTGGCAATTTTCATTGATTCCTCTTCCCACTCCCCCCCCCCCGAAGTCTTGTGCCCCAAAAAAACTGTTCTGGAGAGTGTGTGTTGGAGGACATAGGGGAAAAGAAGAATCATCTACTTCAACAGGAGCGTTTGCTGCATCCTGGTTACTTCTGCCAACAGAAGGAGCCCCTCTCTTTCTGGAAGTTCAACTCTGGACCCAACCCATTATAAATTGTCATTCTATTGGAAATAGAATGTTCTTCCCGCCTTGAGCGGCAGTGCATGTACCTTCTCTTTGACTCTAGTTTCAAAGGTATTTCTCAAACATGATCATAAGCTTTTTAGACAGAAGTGCTAGATCACTTACCTGGGGTTTGGCACTATATGGTGACTATAGATACTATTCAGTTGTGCTCCAGTGCTAGTACTAACGATGTTACGCTAGTATAAACCAACGATTGAACAATGTAACTAGTGCTTGCTAGAGCAATAGGAAAAAGTGCCAATTTGACCCCAGATTTTGGTGGCAAAACACTGCTTTTTCCCAATGCCCTAGCAAGCGCTAGTTACATTGAGCAATCGTTGGTTTAGGCTAGTGGAACATCATTAACACTAGTACTGGGGCACGATTGGATGCTACCCTTTCTCTGCAATGTGAAAAGGTTGGAGGCCCTCAGTATTACTGCTTTTGTTTCCTCACCAAACTTAATCTGGCTCAGTGTACCACTTAGGAAGCCAAATAGCATGACAAACAATTGTGCTTGTAAGCTGCCCAACAGGAGATCCATTCTCATTAGTCTTCTTTTTGTCCTGACATGGGATAGTCCTCGCCCCAGAGAATGCGTAGAAATGTCTATGACCAGACAGATGGCAATGGGCCAGAGCATGGAAACTGTGAGGCAGAATTGGTCATCAAAATTGGCAGCTGGTGTGCAAATTGACTCATCCTAACTGAGACACTAAATCAAAGGGGAACTTTAAGGCCAATGGGGGGGAAGGTTTGTTCTTTATGGTAACTTGACTCTCTGGCTCTAGGATGGCTGATGCATGCCTTTCAAATGCACAGGAGTCTGGGTATATGTACATTTCTTATGTATTCTAGTGATCAGATGCAGGAATTTGTAATTTTTGTGACACATGCATTTCAGAGGGAATTGACACTAATAGCATCTCTATTCAGGTCAGAACTCTGCCAAGACTAGAGAGTAATGGCTAGATCAGTGAGTACTCTTGAATCTATCCGTCTCTGGCAGGTCTGATCCCCACCCCAGTAGGATTGCAAAAGGTTTCGGTTTCATACTGGGCTACTTATGAGAAGAATCACTAAGAAATGAAATAGAACTTGAAAGCTACATGTGATACTTTTACTTTTGGGAATGTAGGAATATACGTCTAAGTGAGAGTGTTTTAGTATTTATTTCTTCATACGTTTCTAAATGACAGAAGTAATTTGAGAAGCGGCTCTTAAAAATGGATGCTTCTAAGGTATAGGTTTCACAGCTCCCAACTGTTATAAAACTTTGAGATGGCAACCAAGGTTTTATGAGCTACCTTAATAAAAATGTTACTGTAATTTTATAGGAGCGGAGTATAACTCAGTGCTGTGATTGCAGAATAAAAATTCATCGTCACTTAACTTATATTGTCAAATTCAGTGAAGACTTCACAGGACCACAGTCTTGCAGTTCAGTTTCCTTGATAGGTGGGTGTATGTGTGTTATGTACATGTGTGCATACCAATTGACCCCTATAAACAGGTGAGATGTGTGAAGATCTGGTGGGGAACTGGAAGAATACAGAAGGGAAGTGCATAGCTCTCAGACAATGGAACAAGGTCAAAAATAGAACTGGATCTCATGGGTCAAAAACTATGATCCTTCCAGCCAAACATCCTGTCTTTGACAGCAGTCAGTTGTGGAAAGTTCAGAGGAAATGTATGAAATAGTCTGATGTAATAGCATAGAAGAACTGCCCTGCAGGATCAGACCAAAGTTCCATCTAGTCCAGTATTCGGTCTTCAATATTGGCCAAGAGAGAACCGTGAAAGTGATTTAGAATGTAATAAGCCCAATGCATTTTGTGTACGCTTTGTCATGAGCATGTAAAACATTATGTATGAATGTGTTTGTTTAGGTGTTAAAAAAAAACACCCTAAAATTTCTAGGTATTTGTGGGGGGGTGTTAGGGAAGGGCACATCAAACCCACCTTGATCCATTGGTTCCATAAAACAACCAAAGACCAATATACTTGTAAACAAAAGATGGACTCTTGTCTTAGCCTGGTTACAACACTGGCTGTGACTCCCAAAGGATAGAGTAGATTTCTTGCTCTGCCTGCTCCCTTTGCAACCTAGTAATACAAATTAGGAAATGGAATCCCTTTGGACCCAATAATAGGTTTGACTAGAGACTTTCTCAGATACAAGTTCTTAAAGTTTCATAATTATTCTGGCAATGATCTGCTGGAATGGAGACTGAGAAGCCAAAGGAGTACTAACTTGCCACTTTCGAACTGATAAACGTTCCTTTGTGGGTTGTCCATTGGAGGTGATGATCATTGCTAAGGGCCATTGTGGTACCTCTTATTTTTAATGTGCTCTTTGTTTTTTCTGAAGTCTGTGCCAGAGGGAATCTAAAGCATGTTTCTGGCCCATATTCTATGTTCTCTTGACCTTCTTTAGCATGTAGAGCTTCTAGTGCACATTTTGTCTTTGCTTGACTTAGATTCTTTTTTAGCTGAACAAATCCCAGAGGCTCTGAGTTATTGATATTTAATATACAACACATTAACTTCTGGAACGTCTTGACACATGACATAGCTGTTAGCCTTAAATGATGCTAACAGCTAGGAAAAACACCTTTTAATAGCTCTTAGCTGTGGTAGCAAAAATGGAACATCTATGCTCAGAGGCATTATATTTTAAATAGCAGACAAACGGCAACTGAAGGATACCCCTGAAGAGCTCGTTAGTAGGGTATCAAGGAGAAATCTATCTGGTCACTGTTAAATGACAGTGCTGAACTAAGTGGATCAAGTAGTGTTTATATAATAGTGAATATAATAAAAAAAAAATCCCATGTGCCACCAAATTTACCACTGCCACTAAATATCAGTGCAAATACAGAATTAAATCTTCCAAAAGATGCTCAGAATTTGCAAGTATTTATGTTTAGAGAATTTCAAGATTATTGGGGTGGGAGACCAAGTATACCCCTTGACCTGCACTTGATGTAACTTGGTGCACGGATGGAAATATAACTAAAGATGGCTCTTAGTCTTTCTGAGAGGTTATAATGGAACATAAGGAGATGTCCCTTGGATTCATCCAGCCTCATCCTTGTAAAGCTTTGTCATTCAGAACCGGTGCTCACATTGTGCCTGGAAGACCATTGGAAGTCAGTGCAGTTGCTGGAGCCCTGGTGTAATTTCAAGGGTTACTTTTCTTTCACAGATGTAGAAAAAGCCTCCAATGCAGGCTAAATAGTGTGCACAGCAAACCAGCCAGCTCATCATTTTGTTCTCCCTTGGTAACGAGATGATGTGCAATGATTGGAGTATGGAGGATATTGCTGATGGCAGCCTGAATGGATGATGAGCAGACAGTTCCTAGCATCCTGACTTTTAAAAGCCAGTTTAAATTTCTGCACAGCGGATGGTCTACATTAACCCTTTTGTTGTCACAGAGTATTTGAAGTAATCATGACATGCTGATAAGTATCAAACTAACAGAGTTTTAGCCCCAAAGAAAATTGTTGCTATTTTCTCTCGCTCCATCCTTAAAATTACCGTTCTAGCCCTGCCTCTTAATCTGCTCCCCATCCAGTTTTTAAGAGTGCTTCTTCTGCATTTTGTACCTAGACAATCCAAGATATATATACATTATGCAAGTTGGGTAAACTCCCATATTTTCACATTACTATGCGCAATTCTGTGTTTGCTCATTATAGAAAGGATGAGGAAACAAAAGCTCCACTCCCAAAAAAACAATTGAATATCTAGTTCTGCCCAGCTCTTGAGATTCCTGGATGCTTTTAAGCATAGTTTTGTAGTACTAAATGCTAGAAACTAATTTTAAACAGACATACAAACCCCCCACCCCACAAAGGAACCTTACATTCTATACCCAGTGCTACATTTTGTGCTCCCACAGAATTGTGGTGAACATGCATGTCCTCTAAGAGATGCCTTCAGGTGAGAGGGAAATTGACAGCTTATTTATTTATTTATTACATATTTAAACTGCTCAACCGCCTAGATTCTCTGGACAGTTTACAACTAAAACCACAATATAACAATCTGATTTGTTATATTGAACAAATCAGATTTTGGGAATGTGCTAGATTTCTCAATTAAAAAGGAACATTTTTTAAAAAGCCATGTCTGAAAGTGTGCCTGTCTTTGCAATTGCACAGGAAAAGACATAATGTGGACAAGAGCTACATAGATAGATTCAGCAGTGATCTCTTTGATTGTGGCAACTCCCCAACCCCAAAAGTGGTTGTGATTCCAGAAGTCGCTGCTCAGGGTATGTGTGTACTACTACCATGTAACTAATATACCTTATCATAAGAATATAAGAAGAGCCATGCTGGCTCAGAACGAAGGTCTATGTAGTCCAGGATTCTCTTTGCACAATGGCCAACCAGATGGCCGGAACATGCATTTATCCAGTCTATGTGAGGGTAATTGAAGTCACCCTTTACCATAACACTTTATCCTTTGGATGCCTGCCTGGTTTTGTTCTCTATCTTGAAATCATCCTGAATATTTTGGTTGGGGGCAATGTTCCTAGTACTATTTTTTTAGGCCTGATATATTCACCCCAAGCGATTCTGTGGAGGAGTCTGCCCTTTTCAGGGTTTCTAGTTTGTTTGACACAATACCCTCTTTGAAATGCAGAGCAATACTCCCACCCATCCTAGTATGCCCTTCCTTGTCTTTTCTATAGAGTTTGTGTCCAGAGATTTATTTTAGTTTATTTGTAACTTTTATAAGAAGCTGAATATAATAGAATTTCTCAGCAGTTCACAACATTAATCAGCAGTTCACAAGTTTCTGTGTCTAAGTTCTCAGGTAAAACCAAGCACTCCCAACTTTCCCATGCTAGCTTGGAGGCTTCTAACATTAGCATAGAAACATTCCTATATAGTGTCCATTTCCAGGTGAGTCTGGTGTGTTCATTTTCTGTGACCCTTCAGCCTCCTCAATTGGTTATCATATTTTACTGTATGCTCTGGGCCTATTTCCACCCTGACTCCGTTTGGGCAATCACACTTCTTCACCTTCATCCCCTAGGGAAGATTACAATCCTGAAGCTCCCCATTTCTTGTCAGTTTTCTCCCAGGTTCAGTTTAAGAGCTGCTCTTCCATCTCTCTGATAAAAACCAAGCAGCCTGCTTGAAGTGGAGCCTGTCCCTTTTTATACAGGCCTGGTTTGCCCCAAAATGTTCCCCAGTGCTAAATAAATCTACCTAATCCTCCCTACACTACTGTCTCATCCACATTTTGACACCTCTCAGCTTCGCTGGTCTTGCTGGCCCTGCACATGGAAGAGGTAACACTACAGAGAAAGCTACCTTGGAGGTCCTGGCTTTCATCTTCCTACCACTCAGGGTAAATTTGGCTTCCAGGACATAGCCATGTTTCCATATACACCTACGGGTGAGTGCATGAAAGGGGAAAGCAACCTCAAATGGCCATGTGTGAACTGTCCTTAAGAGATTTCTGTGTTCATTCCTGTGAAATGCCCTCCATGGTCTGGTATTTGTTTCCAATTTCGGTGGACCACATGACTCTGGAAGACCATGAACATGGGCATAAAGTTCTGTTTATCCCCACCCCACCCCACTCCTCTGGATTGGGAATTCAAAGCTATGCTTCCTCTTAATATTAAAATTCCATCAAACTGTTCTGGGTAATAGTAATGCATAGACCTATCCAACCTCCCGCCCCCAATGACTAGCTAATCCTTAAAAAAAAGCCAACTGAATAAGTGGCCAACACTTCTGTTTGGAAGTGAATTTCATAAATTATGTATTGTTTGAAGTAATAATTCCTTGTCTCTTATGAATTTACTGCCAGTAACTTAATTGGGTGACACCTGAGTTCTCATATTGAAAGGGGGGGATCTCTATCCACTTTCTCCAAACCACACAAAATTTTATAAACCTGTCATTTTCTCTGCCATCCTGTAAACTAAAAAGACACAAATATGTTAGCCTTTCCTCAAAGGTCAGATACACTAACCCCCTCATTTTAGTTTAATTTTGAGATTGTGCATCCAGATTAGGTACACAGTGAAGCAAGTGACAGTTGTGAAATCAGGGTGGATAAAAAATTATTAAACATGTCTTAATCTAGATTTTTTAAAACTACTTTAAATTTAAACATTAATTTAGCTTTCATTTTCTACAATCTATATATACTTCTAATCTTTTAAATTGAATTCATGACCCTTTCTGTCAAAGATGTTGTGTATTTTTATTGTGAGTTTCCTTCTCTCTCTGGGGACTTGCACATCATTGTAGGTGCTAGGATCCAGAATACTCAAGTCATGTATTGTACCTACTGAATCCTGGGTAATCTTGTACTCCATTTTATGTTGTCTTCAACTTCCTACCGCTGCAATGTGTATTCTCAGTTTATTAATGTTTTTGACTTTACCAATCAAAGAGTATGGAAATTTACCAGGCACAACAATGGCCTGAAAGTATTTTTATTGTCTTACTTCTGGAAAGTTCTAGGCACTTGGTCTTTAAGTGATCTTGAGTATTTGTATGTGTACAGAGAAATATAATAATTTTACAACTGGCTCTTGTATCTAAGTAGATATAATTCTGTAGTGACAAACAACATTTTGGATACTTTTAAAAAAGTTTTGAGATATGCCCACCTTGTAGATAGGGTGTCTTTCATACAAACCAGTATGTTTTAATAGTTATAGCAACTGTCTAGCAGTTTTGTTGATTGTGCTTTGGTTTATTGGTTAATGCTAATTCCTTTTGTACTTTTTATTTTTTTAGTGATTTCTCCTGGTGTGTAAAATGGCAAGAAGCATAAATACGTTCAGTTACACTGATGGATGTATTACAGCATTGTTAGATAAAACTTAAGAGTATGTGACTTCCATATTTCTTTGGATTTTTTGAGAACTTTGTATATCTGTTTAGTTGACTGCAGCTGGTCTCAAAAAAACACCCCAGGTAATGTGTAGAATGCCATCATTATATGTATACAGACATAAGGAAGACCTGTAGGAGTTAAGAAAATGCTGAATTCTCTTGGCACAGACATAAATTACAAATGTGTCTCCCTTAAGGACTGCATTCATGGGGAAGGTGCATAGCTAGCTTCTTAAATGTGCAAACACACTCCAGGGAAACATTACAGTCATGCATACATGGTCAGTAGTGATTTTAAAGTGAGAAGCCACAGCTGTATGCAACATCTGGAGCTGTGTTTGAGGTAGGCCCCTTTTCATTCCTGGATGTGTATTATGCATGACTTTTGGCTCAAACCCACATCTATGGACATCAACACTTCATCTAGAACTTTTCTCCCATCACCAAAGAACTCATGAAGGCTTTGACCAACCCCCTCCCCCTGGCCACCCCCAATAAAACAAGAAGTTTTAAACAGGGGCAAATATTATCTACAAGTATCATATATGAAATAATCTCCACCAAATTATCACTGAAGGAGTAACAGGAAGAATGAAGCACACGCTATTGCTATCTGCAATGTCTGGAGTAAGATCATTTTCAATCTCTTGGTAACAAAGAGCTGCCTTACTTTGCTGCCTCATATTTCCTGCCTCTTAACAAAGGGCAAATGCTGAAGGAAATTGGATTTTTAAAGGAAGTAAAAGCCCTCAGTTAAACTGATTTTTATTCAAATTACTTATTAATTAAATTTATATCCTGCCTTTCCACTAGAAATATTACTTAAGGGGCTAACAACAATAACATAAGATATAATAGAAAATTATAATTAAAACAAAGACAAATCAATCAAAAACACTTCAATCAAATTAAGAAATAAGCTGCACCCACAAGTTTCATCAAACACCAATTTAAAAGCTCAAAGCCTATCTGACTAGAAACTTGCCTGCTGGTGGAAGAACATCAAAGATTGAACTAGCCTGGCCTCCTATGGAGACTAGGGGTTATGAAGCGGACCGTATCTCTTACATTCTAACAAATTACCCTGAGAAGGGACCTAAGGATCTGAAATGCATTGGAGTTCTTTTACTGCATTAGAAAGCATCCTTTTTTCTACCCCTTGGCATTTTTTTGGCAACAAGGGAATGACAGGTTCCCTATAACTGCCCTGATCGATAGTCTAGACAAACGGAAGTTTCAGAACATTTTTCAAAGGCAGCCCCTGGTAATGCATGCTACAGGTGATCCAAATGGGATGTAACTAAGGCATATACCACTGTAGGTGGCCAGATCTGACACCTCCAGAAATGGGCACAATTGATACACTAGCCTTAAGTGTGCAAATGGTGCTCCTGGCCACTGCTGAAACCTGGGCATCCTGTTCTGAATCAAGGAGGACACCCAGAAAGTGAACCTGAGTCTTGAAGGGGAGTATAACCCCATCCAAATTGTGCTGCCCTTGGGTTGAGGAGGCCTGAGCAAGTTGATGATTTGAGGAGATGACAGTGCTCAGCACAGTGGAGAAAGCAAACTCATGTTTGGACATATATTTAGAGGAGCAATAAAGATGTGTCAGGATGAACTAGATATGACATTAATATGACATTAAATACGTCTTCGATCCAGTGCTTGGTTTTCTTTTTTTCTTTATAATAAAAGCAGCACAAAGGATCCCAACCTGGACTTGGAGACTCAGTGTGGAGGGAGGGGGTTAACCCTTTCTTCCCACAACCTTTCCTTGTTGAAATTTGCTCCTTAAATAGAGTGGGCAGTTTTCTATGACAGCCTATCCCAATCTAGTGCCATCCAGATGCTTTGGATTACAACTCCTAGGATTCATGACAATGGGCCATGTTAGCTAGGGCTAACGGGAGTCCAAAACATCTGTAGTGTACCAGGTTGGGGAATGCTGTTCTATGTTTTGTACTCAGAAAATGGCTCAACAGATTAGTCTGAAACTTGACAGTGTATGAGAGGGTAGGTTTAACGATGCTCCATATCATTTTTGAGGCAGAACAGGTAAGAGATGGTTTATTCATAGGAGTTCAAATGAGTGATCAGTGACTTCCAGCAGTTTAACAGATTTTGTCAGTTTTTCCCCATAGACTTTGTTGGAGTTAAACTTGATTGTTATATGTGGATGACATTGGTCGCCAGTTGAGTACTTGTAATGTGGATTGGTAGCTTCATTTGCATGATAGCACCACTTAAATAGATTCCATGTTTCTATACCAATGAATAGACAAAACTATGATTTATGCCTAGCACTCTGCCACTGTCATCCATCCAGCTCCAAGCTGGAACTCACAACAGCATAAGAGATTCCATGCCACATCCATATTGCCTAAATAATCCATCTGTTAAGGTCCCAGTAATGTTCTGGTAGCCAATGCAACTGGTATTTGATTGTTAGTTATTGCTCGTTTAGGATTTTTATGCCTTCGGTTTAATTATGCATGTGTTGTGTTTATAACTTTATATACACCACCCTTAGGATCCTTGGTGATAAAGGAAATTAGTATAATAAATGTATAGAAACAATATAGAAATTAATATGAAATATATGAAATAAAATGTCAGATTTGTTTAATCAGGTGATGTCTCTGCTCGTGACTGCCAGAGGCATAATAAATAGTGCTAAGTTGTTATGCAAGCACTGGAAACCCATCATTCTTCAACTCTTCTGTCTTCTGATAATAATTGGGCATTGTCTACGCACAATTTTCAAGTAGTTTGTTTTAAATATAGGAAATTAGGCTTTTATGTTTTTAAAAAACTGACCACCATCCCAAGAAACTCAATTTTGGACTGATTTTGGACTTCTACTCCTTTTTCTACTCTTCTGTAGGCTTGGTACTTGCAGCCGTGCATATGGTTTCAATTAGTGGATAGTGTGTTGAACTTGGACTCAAAAAGATACAGGTTTAACTTTCTACTTTGTCATGCACCAACTAACTGTCCTGAGAAAAGGTCAGTTCTGAATCAACAGTGAGAATTGCAGGCACATATCTTACAAGGTGACTGAGAGGAGACATTGAAAAACATATACAAATGATGATGTTTCTGAGCCTCAGGAAATTGGTACTTGAAGCAATTAAATATTTTTGTTCATATCTATTCTCTTCCCTCTCCGCTTCTCAATATTATTTTTGTATCTCAAACTGCCCCTAGTTAGTGGCAGTTTTCTTTGATACACAGTTTCCCCTGCTTGCTTAACTTGGGAATCTTTCTTTTTCAGAGACAGCAAGAAGTATCAATAAGCAAACAGCCCTTATTCTCTCTGGCAGGTTGTCATGTACTAGTTCAGAGCACACTTGTTAGTTCTGTACATTACGTGCAAGTGGAATCTGTTGTGCTTGATCTCCTTGGCACATCAGATGAAGAGGGGGAGTGGAACTAGATCTGGAGGAGGAGGGGAGCAGGCTGAATAGAGATGAAACAGAGTGAGGCAAGCCTTTAAAACTTGGCATTCTGCAGAGCATTGTGCGTTGCAGGATGGTGGAGTGTGGATAGAAAGTTAGAGACCAGAAATCTATCATTACCACTGGCTACTGTTAGTAAATTGCACAAATTTCATGTCAGAGCAGTACAATGGAATTGAAAATTACGCAAAATTCAGCACAGAGCGGTAGAATGTAAGGGAAATTTGCGCGAATTTCATGGCAGAAAATATAAAAAGTTTGTAAACACCTTCCCATGGATGTTCTTACTTCAGTTTAAGAGAAAGTATCGAAGTGGAGGTCATTGACAAGAGAGGGATACAGTTATGGTTGGCTAAATTGTGGACAGGCAGGATATTGCGGAAGAGTGCACCCCCACCCCTCAGCTTCACGCATTCATAAGGGCTCGGAAAATTGTTTTCTTTTTGTGATCTGATACTGGAGGGGGGGCATTTTCTTCGCCAGACGGCAGCCACAACTGACCATTTGCAGAAAGGGTGCTGACATTTGCCTCCTGGAATATGTGCTGGCACTGGTGCTGAGAGGAGAAACAAGCCATGGCAAGTCACCTAGTACGCGATCAGGAGTCAGAAATAAGGGCCAAGCTGTCTAGTGTGGATCTTCTCAGGGTGGCTTAGTATGATGTGTGTGCACACCATTTGTTTTGTCTTCACCTGTACGTCACTGCTGTTGTGTTTCTCAAAACCTCCTGCCTTCTTGGGAGACAATAACGAGGCCTGCTAAGTAATCTGCAAAGCTTTATTCAAGCAATAAACATCTCTTCCCACCTGAAGAGAGTCAAATCTCTAGGAACTTTCCTCTAGGCAAAACTATGCAAACTAAGCAAGACAATTGTCCTTTCAAGAAGAATGGAAAGCCATTTCCCAAGAAGCGTTAACTTCACAGAGACTAGTTCTGAGGTGGCTTCTGACGAGATGCCAGCCGGGCCAACTTTCTCTCACTTTCCTTTAGCTCCGCCCGATTTAGTCTGTGGCATACTCTGGGATCAGCTAACTTGTCCGCGCTCTATCCTTCGGAACAATGTTTGCTTCCCACTGACTGTGTATTATTTGCCCTTGACGAGATAAGCTCTGATCACTCCCAGCTGGTGAAGAGCCCGTGAGAGTTTTCTCCACCACTGGTACAGGCTGGCCTGTTTCTGGCACCAACTCCTCTGCTTCAGAGTCTGATTCTGAAACACCTTCTTCCAACCCAGGGTAGCAGGGCTAGACATGACAACTGCTGAAACCACCACTGCAATTACTTTCATGGGAGATTTTTAATCTCATGCCACCACAACACAAAAAGGTAGCATATTAGAAATTCAATTGTTGCCAGTTTGTATCCTTACATTTTCTACTAATGGGAGAAGCCATTCCTCTAAGAAGCAAATGTAGAGGTTTGGGACCCCGTTACACAAAGGAACACCTATTTGCCCATATCAATCTGCCAGTACACTCCTGCCTGGTTGCCACTATAACAGGTGAGGTGGATGGTAACCAGGCAGAGAATATTTTCGGATGTCATGGCCTACCTAAGGAACTCACTTCACAGGAGGCTTGCCTGCTGTCTACACTACTCTTTTTTGTTTATTCCCAGGCATGTGAAAACAATCTAGTTTTCCTGTTGCTCTTTACTTCTATTTTACTGTTGTATTGATTTGTCACAATTGTATTCTGTATTGCAGTTTTGTAAACTGCCCTGGGATGTTTGTTGAAGAGTAGCATTTAAAAAATCTTTAATATAAGAGTTGAGTGTTTCTGTATGATACAGGGGAAATCCTAAGTTAAGGGGCATGCATATACACAATTAAAATGGTTTAATATTAGGAAGTGAAAATATTAAAATCCTTGCAACAAAGACATATGTATCATAACATACAAATAATGTGAATATATAAAACTTAAATGCTGTAATGCTAAAATTTTGTGACAGTGTAAAAAGTAACATATGAGAATGCATAAAATTAACATCAGAATATATAAAACTTTAAAAACTACAAATGGGCAAACCATGTTTCAACGCAGTGCAGAGGAGAGTTCCTGCACAGCCGTTATGTTACGTGGAGTTTTCTCTTGCATTGGGTTGACTTTTCCCTCTGGCTACAGAGTTCCCTGGCAATTGCAGCAAAAGGAGTGAGTGCCGCTCTAGGAGAGCCACTGGGTTTGTTTTTTTGCAACAATGGCTGATGGGATACCATCGGGAGGTCTGGGGGAGGAGAAAGGGCAAAGAAACTGTCATTTAAATGTTGCAATGGATTTTACTCAACTCCACGGTAGCCCACAGTCACACAACGGTGGAGTTAGGACATGTTGTGTGGGCATTACCTCCTAAAAACCTTCTAAAAACTGTTGAGTGGTGTTTTCATATTGCATTGACTAATGTGTTGTCTGAAAAAAGCCGTTTTCTGATATTTATTTCCTAATTAAACAAATAAAATATAGAAAATTTTCTCCTTGCCATCAAATATTTATGGTTTTCAAAATTTGCATCAAGACTGTTAGTCCCAGGCCGAATGCTTAGTAGGGGTCATTCATATTTCCCCTAAATCTGTTTGTTTCTGTTTCTTTTACAGGAAGCAGAACGTGAACCTTTATGTGATCCAAATGTCTGCTGAATGGATGACGTGCCTGCGGTAATTAAGGTAAAGACGATAATAAACTGGATATTCCTTAAAAGATTTTTATCAGCACAATAGAGATTCATATTTTTCTGGTATTTTGCATCAGAAGCAAAATGTGAAGTGTTGAATAAAATATGTGATAACATTTGTTTCTACATGTTTAATGGCTCTTTTAATGTGTGTTTGCCTTCAAAGAGTGTCTGCTTTGCTCTGCCACACCGTATAATCTATTGTCTTGAAAACATCCACCCATAACATGGGCAGTAGTTTATAGTTTAGACCAGGGGCAGAGTACCTGGCCCCTTTATTCCAAAATAGCCAACTTCCATAACCCTTAGTCACATGGAACAGAAGTTGCCCACCCCATAAAGTGTTGTTTAGGGATTCTTACAAACTTTTAGTTAAATGTGTTTAGAGCTATGACAGTTTGTGAGGTTTTGAGCCAGTGGTGAACCGCCCAGAGAGCTTCGGCTATTGGGCGGTATAAAAATGTAAAAAATAAATAATAAATATAAAATAAATACTTTTCCATTCATTTTTAAGTTTGGTGTGGCTGCTTCCTGTGTCCACGACCCCCTAATGCACTAGAAGGCTACACTGGGTCACTGTATCCATCCATATATGTGGTATTTCCCAATCGTATGTATCTAGGACCCATGGAAACTGCTTTCTAATGTGAACCTGAATTCGTAGCACTTTTCAGTACAGCCGGTTGCTTTTAAACACTTGGTCACTATGCCAGGTAATAAGGATTTTGGAATATATGTTAGGCAGGCACCAAAGGCTAAAGCAGTGGTTCCCAAACTTTTTCAGGTAACCGCCCCCTTGGTTCCACAAACTCATGCTCAATGCCCCCTACCCTACACTATAAAAATCATTATTCAGAATAGTGGTTTTCAACAACCCACTAAGGAAGATAATAACAATAAAATTCAAAACAGTAACAATTAATTGAATATTTATTAAAATGCATTTTTTAGTTAATTCAATTAAACATAATTGATGAACTTGATCCAGTGATATCATCTTTTCAAAGTCTGATAGACATTTAGCAAGAATATTAGATATCACATTTAGTAACTAGGGTAGAGTACCTCACTATTCTGTAAATTCTTAATGTGATGGATGGGCTTGATGAAGTGATACCAGCTTCCCAATGTCTGGTTTAAAGTCACTTAACATGAGTCTTAAATCACCACGTTTAGTAATCTGGAGTCGATGTCTTTGCTTGGAGAGAAGTAGGCAGACCACACTAAAACCACATTCCACCAAGTAAGATGTTGGAAATGCAACCAGGAGCTTCTGAACCACTCCCCATGGTGCAGGATAACGATCAGAAATTTCCTTCGGTAACCAAAACTCCTGGTATGGAAAAGACCACCTCGAGCGCCCCCCTGCCGCCCCCTGCCTCTTAGCGCCCCCCTATGCAATCCCACCGCCCTCAAGGGGACGGTACCGCCCACTTTGGGAACCACTGGGCTAGAGTAAACAATTCCCTATGAGGATCATGGAATGTTTGAATTGAAAAGGGATTGTGGAGGTTGTCTTGCCCAACAGGAATTGGTGCAGTGCAGGAATTTTGCAGCTACAGCATCCCCAACAGTTTAGGCTCCGTTTAACTATCTCTAGCAAAGGACAATCTGCAACTTCCAAGGTAGTCTATTTCACTGCTGAATAGTTTTTTTTTACCATAAGGCTGTTTCTCCAAAAGCTAAGAAAAAAATCTGGTGAAAATTTCACCTGATGAAACTGAACTGCACTAATCTGCCCAGATTTCTACCTATCAGCCATGGTCATTTCATTTTTTGTTTGCTACCTTGTCTTTGTGAGGGTAGGGCACAAAGGTAAAGGTAGAGTGAGGCAGAAAGGAGCAACACTTGAAAATAAAGACAGTATCTTACTCTGCCAACCTCTGGGATCCACCACAAGCACAACAGGGAGCTTAAAGCAACCGGTAATGAGTGGAAAGCTTGTTTCTAGAATGGAGCAGGTCAGCAGAATTTGCAGAAGGGTGCTCCGCTGACCTTTCACAATCTGGAAATGAGTGTTTCAGTTCATTCCCAGGGTTATTTTAGGAACTGTTAACTCTTTGTTGTGCTAACAGTAGGTCCTGTTGGTGCAATAGAATGAGCAGAAGTGTAGCATTGGATACTGCCCTAAGAAAAAAGATAATTGTGTAGTATGCAGGTTCCTCTGTTTCCATAAGTCCTGTGCAAACCTGTGCATATCTACTCTGAAGTTAATGGGGCTTGTTCTGAGGTACATGTGTATAGGATTGCAGCCTAAACGTCACAAACTGCATGGGTTCAGATTGTAAGAAAGGGACCCTATGACTAGCTTCAGATGACACAATAATCCATGATGGGTTTATCAATCATGGGTTTATTAATCAACTGGTAGGAGTTTTTTAACCAACGATGGCTTATTTGGCCAAAGTAACCCACTCTGATAACCCACGGGCTGTAGAGTGGGTCATTGAACCCATCATGGGTTATTGTATCTTGTGGTGGTCACAGTGGGTTGTTTTGGCTGGCTACACAGCTGTGCAGCAAAAGCAGTCAAAACAGCTGCCACTGTGCTGGACACTGTCTTACTGATTAGGAATGCATTAAAGGGCCCAAGCTAGCAGTGTAGAGGAGGCAGGCTATGAGGTTTGGTCCCGATCCTGCAAACCCCCAAGGTATTATAGGCATCTTCCACTTTTTGGCACACCTCAGATTTTCGCTTCTTTCACAGTTAGTGTTGGGTTTTGATAATGCTTCTGGTGTCTCCTTAGTAGAGGAGTCTGACTATGAGGTTTGGTCCCAATCCTGCAAATCCCCAAGGTTTTCTAGGCATCTCCTCCTTTTGGGGGCTCTTGGAATTTTTGCTCCTCTGGAATAAAATTGCGGGAATTTGCTAGTGGATCGGATTCCTCTTGACTTATCACTTCTAGTCCTTCCTCTTACAAAATTAAGACAATTCAAGTATAAAACAACAGTATAAAACCATAATATAAAATATACTATAAAAGCACAACCAAGATAAAAACAGCAGCAATGCAAAAATACAAATTTAAAACAGCAAGTTCAAATTAATTTATAGACTGTTAAAATACTGGGAGAATAAAAAGGTCTTCGCCTGGCGTCTAAAAGAATATAATGTAGGTGCCAAGCGAAGCTCCTTAGGGAGCTAATTCCACAGCCGGGGCGCCACAGCAGAGAAGGCCCTCCTTCTGGTAGCCACCTGCCTCACTTCCTTTGGCAGGGGTTCACGGAGAAGGACCCCTGAGGATGATCTTAGGGTCCGGGCAGGTACATATGGGAGGAGGCGTTCCTTCAGATAGCCTGGCCCCAAGCCGTTTAGGGCTTTAAATGTTAATACCAGCACTTTGAATTGGGCCCGGACCTGGACTGGCAGCCAATGAAGCTGGAAAAGGACTGGTGTGATGTGATCTCGTCGGCCAGTCCCTGTTAGTAACCGGGCTGCCCTGTTTTGTACCAGTTGAAGTTTCCGGACCGTTTTCAAAGGCTGCCCCACTTATAACGCATATTGCAGTAATCCAAACGAGAGGTTATCAGAGCATGGATCACTGTAACTAGGCTATTTCCGTCCAGATAAGGGTGTAGTTGGTGCATCAGCCTAAGCTGAACCCTTCTGGGGCTAATTGTAGTTTTACTGACACTACTTTTGTTGCAGTGCTGTTAAAAATTCAAGTCATTGCTTCTGGTGCTGTATTAAATTGCAAATTAGTAATAACAGAAAAATATATTTTATGACATGCTGGAACTTAAATATACTACTTATCTATGTTTTAAACCCACTTGCAGGCCTTAGTAGGTTACTGCACAGAAACCAGTGGGAGTTCCTCACTGGGATGGGATCAGAATTTGCCCCAGATTAGTCCACTGAAGCACTGGTTGTTCATAATAGCAGTCATACTTGTTTGTGTCCATAATCAGAGCTGCTACAGCAGAATTTTCCAGTTGTGCCCTGTGTACTCTCCTCATTCTGCTTTGCTGTTAACTAACAATAAAGGGAAGATAAAGGCTTCTGCAATCAGTTTGCATTTATCCCGCCACTTTGATAGTAGGGGAGTGGGGTGGTGGTGGAATATCATCCTACACTTTCAGGCCATCTAGAATGGCTTTCCACTTCTGTAATCATCTATAGTCTGAAGGCTTTGTAAATGGGTCAGTGGAAGTTCCTGCAAGGTGGTAAAGCAATGTGAATAATGTCAAAAATGTACCTTTTGCTATTGTGGCAAGCAATTTGTTCTTTCAGTGACATCATTAACAGAAATCTGGGTTAATCGGGCAACCTAATGGTACCAAAGCTCGTATTTCACTTTGTGCTGGAAAGAGAGTTGGAGCGCCTCCTAGATTAGGTTTAACTCCTTAAGTCTCCATAGAAATTGATTTCCTACCCTTTTCTCTTCTCTCTTTTTGGTGCCTAATTCTTACTGTTTCCAGCTGTACTGTGCATTCACTTAGTGTATCTGGTACATCTTGGATCTGACTCCTCTCTTAGAAATACATGAAAAGGTTATTTCCAACTTCAAGAATTTTATGAAAAAGAAAAGAAAAGCCAGAATGCAGTGCTAGGATGGAAAATATACTTCAAATTCCAAGGAGCCAACAGCAATATTTCTGGATGCCAGCCCTGTAAGAATTGAAAAATATTTGAAGTTCCCCTAACATAAGCAATTTATTTTGATTTTTTGCCATACCTGAGCTCCTCCCCTCTTAACTGCGTTCTACTTGCCTCATATTTATTTATTTATTTATTTGAAACAGTGCTTGCTTAAATACTGTTTGAGCTGTTACTCATCTTCTCTGGACACATGCTGTCATCTGGTTCTTTTACAACCTTCTAAATCAGGTATTTTCACCTGTTTTGTGCAAAACAAAATTGTTTGTATCTTTAATAAAGCCTGCCAGGCAAACATAATCTAAAATTGCCCCACCAGTGAGGCTTGGCTGAAATGAATCTTTTTTTCAAGGTAGTATTAGATTTGGCTTGGCCTGTTTTTTTAATAAAATGAATATAAGTCTGAATGTTCATCCATAGAACTTTGGGTGTGATAGCCACCCTTCAGATTGATCAGGAGATGGCTGTGGTCTGATTATAGATATCTCCCGCTACCATTTTAGTTTAAGAATTGCTACCTGTGAATGTGGTCCTCCCAGTGTACTAAAGTTAAAATTGGAATGGCTTCTAGAAGCCTTGGAGAAAGCCAAGACTTCTGCCTAGTGACTGAAGGTGTGTGTGAACACTCTAGTTTGAAACATCAGTTCATAAAACTTCTCTATACTGAAAAGCACAGCAAGTTGAACTTGGATAAAAGCCAGTAATTTTCCAAGAAAGGAAACATCCTCTTAACTACTGAAGTTGTAGATTTCAAAGTGGGCAATCTGGGATAAGAAGAGTTAAAATCTGCTGCTAATAGCTGCTTCTTAAACTGGGTCATTTGACATTCCCCTCTCCCTCTTCCTTGTACACTCAATGTAGTATAAAAGGCCCTTTCATTAGTTTTATTGACTCTCGTGACTGCCAGACTGCCACGGGCACATTGTGAAGAATAAAGGCCCTCTCCTGACACATACTCCTTGGGCCTGTTGATGCTTGCCTGGTCCCAGCTCCCAGTCTGAAACTGAAGGAGTGCAAAAGTACAAAACTATGGTAGATCTATACCCACTTCTAAGACATTAGAAATTGTTCTGTCTGCATAGACCGTGTGAAGAACAGGATGACCTGAAGTACACTGGTTGATCCTTAAGGGAGCCATCCCCAAATATCATGCCTCCATACCATGGATTGGATCATATTTAACTTGGCCAGTGGCACAAACTCATAGATTACAGAGATTATCCTATTTCCCATACAACATTAGGTTCACAGGGGGGGGGGTGAGTTTCCATATTTTATTAATATATACCACTAGCAATCCTATCACAGTTCTGGATTAGAACTATACTGGTAAGGAACACACTTCGATGCTGATAGATACGCAGTTCCCGAGAAGAGGAAATTCAGAAGATCTATTAGGAAGCATTCTGGAACGTTTGTGGGACTCAGAATCTCTATGAACTAGGATTTGACATCCCCCCCCTCCAAATCCCGTTTCCAACCAAAAACACACAGTTTAGAATCATAGCTATAAAAGCCAAACTTTCACTATTTCCAATTTACAAAGCATCCTAGTGATCAGGCTTACTAGAGGCATCTACCTACAAGCCTTCCCTTGCAGGGTGTACTTAATACAAAGACAAATATACTATTGGGGTTTAGCAAGGAAATTAGTTAAATGCATGTCAGAGCAGCATAATGGCTCTCTGTCCTGGTTCTCCTATTCACACACTCCTTAAATGTTTTAATTGCAGTGTCTCCTAAGGGGCAATGCTGAAGAACATTTTGAGGAGCAAATGGATAAGGGTCTTCTGTTAAAATATAATCTGCTATCCTTTTAAAAAGATAGCAAGACTAAAGTACCAAAGGGATGGCATTATTCTGGACGTTTACAGGGGCTGTTCTTGTTTCAGACTTTGCTGCCCTACAGCAGGATAGGAACGTGTATGTGTAAAGCACACATTGACTATGCCCCCTCCAAATTCTTGAAAAACAGAGGGCACATTTTCAGGAGGAGAACAGCAAATGAGAGCCTTATTTCATAATATTAGGGCTATATGATACTAGCAAAATTAATTGATAGTATGTGAAGGATGGGCAAAAGGAAATACTTCACTCAGCATATAACTTATGGAGCTCAATACTGCAAGAGTTGCTGATGGCAGCCAGTTTAGATCACTTTTATAAAGGATTAGAAAACTCAAAGAGCAGAGATCTATTAATGATTATTAGACATGGTATTTAATTTTATATGCTATTTGCATAGGCAATATACTTCTGAGAGCCAGGTGCTGGGGAACAAATGGGATAGCTGTCTCCTTCAGCCAATGTTTGGCATATCTTAGTGCAGTGAATGTGCTTCAGATAAAAATTGACCATTCTCCTCTTAATAATTGGGCAGCTAAAAGGTCATAAGCCTTTGGGAAGGAACTTGCTTTAGCAAGTGCCCTATCTCTTGCAGTGTGGACACTAAATGCACATTGAGTATACCTAATGACATGTGGGCATGAAACTTGAGCTAGGTTTTAGAATTGCTGGAAGGTTTAGAGGGCAACCAGGAGAATGTGAAGTGCACTGGTGGGCAATTGTACTTCAATTAACAGCAGCCTTGTGGGAATAATGCAGGTAATCGCTCCAGCAACATTGGATCTGAAAAATCTACTGCAGGGAGGGAAAAGGGACTTATAAAATCTCTAACTGCCTCTTCCATTTCCATCCCGTTCTATATCCTAAAACTTTCTGAACTTTTAACCCTGCTGAGTTTTACCCTGGCACTATTCTCCAACTTGCTAACTCATTAGGAGTTCAGCAGTTGATTTTCCTGATGAGTAAATTGGAAGTGCTCCACTGTGCATCCAGAAACGAAGCGACAACTTACTCCAGGTGTCTGTCTTGGTGGAAAATCTTTTGAAATCTCGTGCTAGTCAGTCCTTAGTATTAACTGTTGGGATTTCGCCCCTTCTAATCTCGCTGCCTGTGGCATATAATGGCATTGCATAGTGCATATGCAAACCTTCTGCTTTCAGTAGCCCTCTAGTCAGCTATGATTCTTCTGCTTGCTTCCAATCCCTTCCTTTAAATCTACAGCAGACATTTCTAGTCATTACTAGTCTGAGTATTTAAAAACCAAAAGTTCCAGTTATAAACAACATAAGGAAGCTACTGGTTAAGGGAGGAAGTATTGTGGCTATGAATTATGGACAGTGGTTTCCAAACATGTTCAACTCTTTAGTTTTGCAGAAATCCCTGGCAAGCATTGAAAGCTGATTACAGGGTTAATTCTTGCTGAAAATCTGTCTGTAGCAACTACACACCACAAAAACTGTGTATTATGATTTACTTATAGAGGACGCCCTAATAAAATGTGTAAAGGGCCTATGGACCACATTCTGAACTCATTTCATTGCCTTCATAAGCTTGGATACAACCTTATTTATTAAATCTCCTGAAAGAAAAATGAGGTCACTGTGGCTTACTAGCTTCCTTCCAGATTCTTTGCTTGTCACAGGCTGAATCTGTTCTTCTTATTCTCACTAGTAATTTTTATTTTAAGAATCCCTGCTTGTTACTCACAAATTCATTTGATTTAGCAGAGTACAAATATGAAATTCAGTGAAATAAAATATTTTCACCAACCACCTCTGTACTGTAATTTTACTGATGGCAAGTCTGCGGAGAATCTGCCTCAAAGAGTGTACAGGGGCATTCAGAGCTTATGACACTTCAAAGAGCTAGTCCCATATCAGTAAGGAATTTATCTGGAATGTATTACTGAAACCTAGCTGGGTAGGTTTGATCTGCCCCAGCTTTGCCCTCCTGAGTATTCAGTGCAGCATTAGCCCAGGTCAGAGGGTCAAGGAGGGGAGTCACTCTGTTCCATAACAGTAATATCTTGCTCACCAGGAAACCCTTCTGAACCAGGGCAGCTATGAGGCATTGGGTCAGTGAAACAGATTGAGGATAATTGGTATACTGCCTACCCTGCTGCCCAACAATCTCCTGACAGAAATGGTCTTGAGTGTGGTGTTGAAGAATACCATGACGTTGGTTTGGTCCTGGGAGACTTAAATATTTGTGTCAAGAGGGTCTTGAATGGGCTGATTCAGGGCTTCATAGCCTTTATGTCTCAATTTATCATTGGGCTGTTGCATTGGGCAAGGCACAACCTTGATATAGTCTTTACATCTGGGTGTGAGGGGTTACTCTGGATTTTGGGGGGTGGGAGTTGAAGTTACCTCATTGTCATATTCAGACCATGCTCTGGTGGAGTTTGGTCTCATGGCAGCAGTCTACCCCAGCGTGGGGAACCCGTTAGGATGATCTGCCCCTGGCATCTCATGACATTCTATGGATTCCTGAATGCTCTGCGGAAATGTGTAGTAGCCAGAACATAGTGATCTTGTCACATTATGGAATGGTACGATCACACCCAAGTATCCTCTCCAGTGCTGTGGAGCCCAAGGCACTACCTGGTTTTCACAGAGATGATCCAAAAGAATATCATAGTTAACTATCAAAATCCACTGAGAGATCATGCAGGATCAACAGAGTCATATACTCACTCTGTCTTTCTCCTGCAAGAGATCATCCATCAGGGTGACTCAAGTCAATCCAGTCCCAAACCCAGGCCTGAACCTACTTATGGGATGTTTCTAGAAGACAACATTTGGCCTCAGCGCCCTGGGAATTGTGCTGTGGCATGCCGGAAGGTACTATCTTCTCTCCAATGGTATTTAACAGCTATATGAAGCTGTTGGTAGCAGTCATTAGGAGATTTGGGATAACGTATCATCAATACATTAACGACTCCTAGGTCTATTTCTGTGACATCTGAATCAGGAGAAGCTCTGCATGTTATGAACTGGTGCCTGGATGCAGTGGTGGGTTGGATGAAGGCCAACAAACCGAGACAGAATCCTGTCAATGTGGGTACAGTAATTCAAAAGGTTGCCTGTTCTAGACAGGGTTGCACTCCATCAAAAAGAGTTTGTACATAGTTTAGGGGTTCTTCTAGATTCATTCATTGTTATTAGACACCCAAGTGATTTCTGTGGCAAGCACTGTCTGTTACCAGCTTTCATGGGTATGTCAACTATACTCTTTCCTGCACAGGCATAGCCTGGCCACAGCAGTCTATGCCATAGGTCACCTCGTATTTAAGTTACAATGTAGTGTGCAACCCGGGAGCAGGTCTTCTCCATGGTAGCATTTTATAGAACGCCCTCCTACCAGGTATCTGGGAGGTACCAACTGTGGCATGCATTAGGCACCTGTTAAGACCCATCTTTTCACCCAAACCTTCCCTGAATGATTGTGCTTCCCAGTTACTCTGCTTCTTAAATATTGTGTTTTTAGCATTGGTTTTAAATATTTTAAACATTTTCACTAAAGAGTGTTGTATTTATTGTAATATATTTTAACCTGTTTCTGTAAATGGCTTAGAGAAATCATTTTAAATGGTAAGTAGTATATAAATTGATTAAATTAATTAATTAATTAAATTTACTGTGTCCTGCATGAAAATCTGTTTATAATGGAAGGCCCCCAATCATTATGGGATGGTTCAAACCTCACAGTATCAATCAAATAGCTATAGGAGGGCAAGTATAAATGTATCAAGTTTTTAATGATAAAGTAAAATAGAATGTATTTAAGGACAAAAGATCAGGAAGAAAAAGGAAGTCCCTTCATGATTTCCTGGGCCAGAGAGGAAGTTCTCTGGCACACAAAGACAGTTTATTTAAATGAAGGCCCCTCCCTTGAATCTCCCACCCATGCCTTTTAATAGTCCAGAATAGTTTACTGGAATAGGGAAGGACCACTCTGGACTTAAGCCAATCGCTGTCAACCACAGTTAGCAGGATGAAAGGCTTGTATAAGCCAAATTAAGTACTTGCTAAGCATTGGCCTATTCACACATCAACACAAATTCGTCTGCCAGAATGTCAAGAATTTTTTTAAAGCATTGGATGGAAAGGAGAGGAAGAACTCAAGAAGCTTCTGGTAGGAAGAGGCCTACTCACAATTCACAAAGACAATTATAAACGTGTACATTCAAGCAAGCTGCCTTTCTGAATGAGAATTTAAGTCTCAAATATGGAAACTGGCAGAGTTTAGATTACCAAACTATAAAATACCGCTAATTTCTTCCACAATATACCAATGAGAAAGTTGCCACTGATACTGATAATGCCTTAGTCTTATCGTCTTATCCCCTTTTAAAGTTGTCCAGGTTAGTGGCTATTACTACTTTTTGTGGTAGTGAATTTCATAGTTTATGCATTGTATGAAGAAGTGCATAGTTAATATATAGTGGAGGAACAGGAAAGCTGAGAGTATAGGTAGGTTGGACCAGGATTTATTATAGAAGTGAACCTTGAGCAGCGAGATAAATTGTTCGCAGGGGGGAAGTGGCATGACAGAACGCATAGAGAGAATATAGGTCAGTGGGTTTTTTTTTACTTTTACCCTCAAGGTACCCTTTCCACATGTACTAATCTCCTGTAGAACCCCAACATGTGGCGTAGGTTCTGGAACAGATTCTAGCATGAATGCTATGTTCATGTGGGGCATTTGCACGTAGTGCATTGTAGAGGAAGACAGAAGGTTTGTCCATAGTCATCTAAATTCTAAATTGAAGAACTGTTGATAAGCTTGAAATCACCAGAACACAATTTGGAAACCATGTTATCGTTATGAAGGTTGTAACAGGCTCTTAAGTGTTGTGAACCACCTAGAGAGCTTCAGCTATTGGGTGGTATTAAATAGGGGTATGCACGGACCCCCCCCCCCCGCTCCGCTTCTCTTCCAGATCCGCGATTTGCAGATCGGGCCGCTCCGCCCCCGCTCCACCTATGTCCGCTCCGCTGCGGAGCTCCGGATCCGGATCGGAGCTCTGTTTCCCCCCCCCATAGGCTTGCATTGAAAGCTAAAAAAATATACAACTTTTTTTCTGTTAAAGTTAGAAACCTCAAGTTTGGCACCATGATACCTCATGGATGTATACACACGCACGCCAAGTTTCAAGCTAATCCCATCATCCCCTGATTTTTGGGGAATTTTTGAAAATCTGGCACCCCATTCACACCCCTTTCGATAGCTCCGTCAATTTGCACGTTAGAAACCTCAAACTCGGCACCATGATAGCTTATCCAGGGATACACATGCACGCCAAGACTCAAGGCAATCTCATCATCCCCTGATTTTTGGCGGGGATCTAACCTCTAACGCACCACCCATAACCCCAATTCACACTCCTTTCGATAGCTCCATCAATTTGCACGTTAGAAACCTCAAAATCGCTACCATGATAGCTTATCCATGTGTCCACATGGACGCCAAGTTTCAAGCCAATCCCATCATTCCCCTGATTTTTGAGGAATTTTTGAAAATCGGGCACCCCATTCACACCCCTTTCGATAGCTCCGTCAATTTGCATGTTAGAAACCTCAAACTCGGCACCATGATAGCTTATCCAGGGATACACATGCACGCCAAGACTCAAGGCAATCCCATCATCTCCTGATTTTTGGCGGGGCTTAAACCTTTTAACTCACCCCAAATCAAGTCCCATTTTACAACTATGTCAATTTGCACGTCAGAAACCTCACCTTCAGTACCATGACAGCTAATCCATGTGTCCACATGGACGCCAAGTTTCAAGCCAAACCCATCATCCCCTGATTTTTGGGAAATTTTTGGAAATCGGGCACCCCATTCACACCCCTTTCGATAGCTCCGTCAATTTGCATGTTAGAAACCTCAAACTCGGCACCATGATAGCTTATCCAGGGATACACATGCACGCCAAGGCTCAAGGCAATCCCATCATCCCCTGATTTTTGGCGGGGCTCTAACCTTTTAACTCACCCCAAATCAAGTCCCATTTTACAACTACGTCAATTTGCATGTCAGAAACCTCACCTTCAGTCCCATGACAGCTTACCCATGTGTCCACATGGACGCCAAGTTTCAAGCCAATCCCATCATCCCCGGATTTTTGGGGAATTTATGAAAGTCGGACACCCCAGTATCTGCAGACAGCTCAATGGGCCCATTTCAAAGGAAATCCCAACATGCCATGAATTGGGGAGTAGAGATAAACCTAAATATGAATCTTCTTCCACACTTGAAAAATTGATTTGGAACTTGAGCACAGGAAGGACTTCTCCCCTGAGTCAAAGCAAGACACACAAAAACCATCCCTGCGAGGTGGGCAGGGGAGGAGGGAGGGGAGGCAGGCAGGCAGCAGACATTTCTGGGGGCACAAGGAAGTGAGCCAAGGATAGTTTCAAAGCCAGTAATGCATATAAAATGGAATAAATAAATAAATAAATAAACAAAGGATGGGTGGAATTAAAAGCAGCAGTGTTGCTGAATAAAGAAGATTTTTTAAAAAAAGGCTATATCTGTCTTTTACCAGTAAGAGGGGAGTGGATGTGCCCAAGGGGAGGGGGAATCATCTGCCAATTTGACTGGTCCTGTCTAGGTACCAGTCTTTAAGAAGCAAACGATCACTTCAACTCATGATAGGCATTCACTCCAGTGATTTTCCTTTGGAGGGCTCTGATGGCCCTCCAAGGACAGGAGAGTGCACAGTGCACGTCCATGCCCTAGGGGAGCTCATCCCCTTGCACCACATCTATTCAGTTGTTCCCCAAAGTTAGGGTGGGTAGCAGTGCTGTGTTTTTTCTATCTCTTATTATTGGCTTAGTATATGATTTCAGGTTGTGTTTGTGCATTTGGTGGGGCTACTGTTTTAAAAAACACTGGGGAAAGTCCGTTCAGACTAAGAAAGAGAAGTTCCCAGAATCCCAAGTTACCCGTTTTGCCTATCCCCTCCAACTTTGGGATCATGTGATCATGACCGGGAGTTGACTCTGCCCCTCAGCCCTTCGAAAAAGGTATTTTCCCGCTGTTTTACCCGATTTTTCCAAAAATTCTAGCAAGCGAACCGCAGCACGCAGAAAGCTGAGAGTAGGCTCAAAATGACCCCCAGCCACAACTCTCTAAGCACAAGAAGTTTCAGAAAGATAGCTTAAAAAACAACGCAATTATCCCCTATTCTTTTCCGCAATGCAATCCTATGGGCGAAATTTTTCAAAATGGCGATCAGATCAGTCCGCGAAAAGAGAAGCGCTCCGCGTATGGCCGTTTCTCTTCTCCGTGCTTCTACGGGTCCCCGGTCTGCTTCTACTCCGCCTCTGGGCAAGGCAGAGCAGGCCAATTCGCTTCTGATTCTCCGCTTCTAATCGGAGCGGAGCACATCCCTAGTATTAAATAAAAAACAAAACGTTGGACTCCCCATGTATTTTTTTCTGAATTGGACAGGAAAGTGTGGCTTTCTGTGCTAAGTGCTCTGCCTAGTGCTTAATCCAGCCTCCTTTAGCTTGGCTCCCTCCAGATGTGTTCACTACGGTCTGGGGCCATGCTGGCTGGGGATGATGAGAGTTGTAGTTAAACACATCTGAAGGGGACTAGGTTGAGGAAGGCTGCCTTAATTTTATGTACCATTTCCTTCAATAGTTAGTGTGCTAATTTATCCACTTGGTGTTAACAACAAATCCTTTGACTGTCAGCTTGTAATTGAATAGTTACTTTGGGCTTAACAGTATGTTCCCATGGGTTTGGCACATTAGTTGTTTTTTTAATGGCTCTCTAAAAGGCACCCTGTTTAAAGTGGTGCTGGCCATTTTAACCTCTCTCTCATCATATGATGTTTGTTCACTTCCTCAGGATTTCAATAGGCAGCATTGTCCAAACCTGCCTTGTTTTCTGTTTCTGTGCATTTCTCGTCCTCTGCCTGTAACAGCTACTGTAAGCAGCAGTTTCAGTCCTGAAGGAGGAAAGTGGTGATTTTGAATATCTCTCTGGCCCTGTTCAGAAGACACCTTAAACCACTGCTTTAACCACAGTGGTTAAGCCAGAAGGGGCTTTCTGACTTAACCACTGTGGTTAAAGCTGTGGTTTAAAATGTCTTCTGAATGGGGCCTCTATCATTTTAGGAACAACAAAATTATTTCAGTAAAATTGGTGGTGGTGCCTTTCTCCGTACAGAAAAACAGACTTTAGGAATCAGCCATGATTGAATAAACTTGGCTGGTCTTTTCTCCCATGAAACTCTCACATATGTATCTGGTTCTTGATTTGGGTCCATAGGATCGGAAAGGGCGTGAACTGTTGGGTTTGGATATGAGAAACCTAGATTTCAAAACTCCATACTGCTACAAAGTGTTAGAGGTTGATGAGATGGGAATAGTAGTACAGTTTTAAAATTTGGAGGAGAGCAAACTTCTTGATGCCTTTGTTTTGGGGTTGAGACTTAAAATATAAGAACATAATAGCCATGCTGAAGTGGACCAACAGCCTAACTAGTTCAGCATTCTGTTTGCAAAATGTTTGCAAAAACCCACTGGCAATATGAGGCATACTGCCCCTTATCCTGGAGGTAGTATATAGTCATCATGACTAATAGCCATTGATAATCTTATCCTTCATGAATTTCTTTAATCCTGTTTTAAATCCATCCAGGTTGGTGGCCATCTCTATCTTGTGGTAAATTCTATAGTGCCGCACAGCACATTTTCAAGAAGTACTTCCTTTTGCCTGATCCTGAATGACCCCACCATATTGGAAGACCCTGGTTCTATTATACTTAACAAACATGATAAAAATATGCATGCCCTCTTGCCAAGACCACAGAAGTAGAGATCTGGGTTAAAGTGTCAGTTGCTACTGCTTGGTTTATCCCCTACCACTCAGACTCCAATTAAAGTTTTCAGAGTTCCCACAACTAAATATTCTGTGCCCCTGGATTGCCTGTGACGTCTTGGATCAATGAAATCTTAAAAACAATTATAGGACACACTTATTACTACTTATAACACAAGGGCAGTTTTTAATTTGTGGCTACCATAATATAAAAGACTCATCCATCAATATTATCTTGACTCACATCATGATAGATGGTGAAACAAGCATCAGATTTTGCTTCATGGTGGATGCCAATTTGAGAACTGAAACTATTCTTAATCTTCAAAGCATTGCTTGCAAGAGAACTCACTTATGAGTCTAATTAAGAATGCCTGAAGTATCCTGTAGCTTCTGCTATTGGGCAGTATAAAAATGCAACAAATAAATAAGTTCCCTCGTAATCCATACAGTGTTATTTGCCTCTGTATTTAGAATACGCCAGCTTTTTGTACCCCTTTTCAATAGTTCTTGAATCCTTCTTGTCTTGGTTACCTAATTTCAAAATAGTATTACGTAGAGGCAAAAATAATGTGCTGTTTAAGCAGCAGTCACAATCCACTCCAGATAAATCTCTTCTAAAGATTTATTCATATTATATGTATTAGTGCAAGGTGAAGCATGGGAAGAGAGAGACTACCTTGTGTAATACAGAATGGTTTGACTGTTGACTGTCAAGGTTTAAGAGCATTCAGTGTAGAACAGTCTTGTGAATCATTCTTGAGACAGTGGTGTCCCATTCCTGTTTCTATGTGCAAGAGCTCTTTTATCCTCCATGTTGCCATATAGCTGTGTCTGCCCTTGCAAGTCCATAGCTCTACAACTCTTTAAGGCTTCAAGGGGAACATAGGAAGCTACCTTATACCAGGTCAGACTATATGTCCAACTAGATTAGTGGTGTTAACTCCGTCTGGTGACAGCTGTTGCTTTTCCTCTCTCTTTCGTGGCTGTGATGCAGCTGCTGAAGGCATATAGCATGCAGTTTTGTAAGTGACAAACCAGTGAGAAGTTTGATACATGGGCTGAAATACAGTGGAGCCTTAAATCATCTAAGGTGAGACTAAGGCTAACGATATTTCTCTTTTTCTCTCAAATGTGTAACACAAATCTAGTGTGGAGTTTAAACATTTGCTTGGAGCATTAGAACATGAGTATTGAATGCTGAGGCACCAAAAAGAGGACTCTTAGCTTTTGTCTGGAGAGAGGCTAAATTACTCATAATCTTTATAACCCTGCGAAATGCTATTGAATAAGTTGATGAATGCCATCTCTGTGACCTCTCATTTCCAAGCAGTCATTTGAATGTTTTTTCTCATGTAAGCATAGTTACCTAAAGGTCAGAGAAAGTTCAGAAGTCTAAAAAGATTCTCCCACTGTTTCTCTCCATTGAGATTTTGAATATCCATTTTGTATGAAAGCAGGTGGTCTGTAGGAGGTGAGAGTCCTCTAACCTCAGATTTTGTAAATGAGGCTTGCTCTCTCTCTCTCTCTCTCTCTCTCTCTCTCTCTTAGCTGCAGTCTTGATTTTGCCTCTGTTGACAGGGGGAATTATGGTTCTCCATCATTAGGATGGAATATGAAAACGTTTTGTCATTCTCTTCCTGAGAAATACTTTATTTAGAAATCCAATGAAAATTCCCAGCATCTTGTATCTTAAATTTAAAGATGGTCTTAATGTCTTGCTTTTGGACCACCTGTGACATTTAAAAAAAAAATTGATGTGGTTTCCTGGTATTACGATTTGCAGTCTGTTATTTCTGAACAGTTGCTGTGGCAACAAAATGAGGATTATCTCATAACTGCTGCTCTTTATTGAATGAGCTGTAAAGAACATGCCATGCTGGATCAGACCAAGGGTCTATCTAGTCCAGCACTCTGTTCACACAGTGGCCAACCAGCCATCGGCCAGGGATGAACAAGCAGGACATGGTGCAACAACACCCTCTCACCCATGTTCCCCAGCAACTGGTACACACAGGCTTACTGCCTTGAATACTGGAGATAGCACACAACCATCAGGGCTAGTAGCCATGGATATTTATTATTTTTATTTATTTTATTTATCATTCTTATACCCCGCTCCTCAGCCAAAAAAGGCTCTCAGAGCGGCTTACACTTAGGAAAAAAGACAGTCCCTGCCCTCAGGCTTACAATCTAATAAAGACATGACACACAAGGAACAGGAGTTCAGGAGGGAGGGAGGGAGGAGAGAGAAAGAAAGAGAGAGAGAGAGAGAGTCCAGCAGGAGCAGGCCCCGATGTTACTTCTGCCTGCTCCTGTCCCCTCGGTCCTTCTTCTTCCCCACAGGGCCAAGATGGCAGTTTGCCCTGTGGGGGGGGGGGGAAGAGTCCAGCAGGAGCAGGCCCCGATGTTCGATGTTACTTCTGCCTGCTCCTGTCCCCTCGGTCCTTCTTCTTCCCCACAGGGCCAAGATGGCAGTTTGCCCTGTGGGGGGGGGGAAGAGTCCAGCAGGAGCAGGCCCCGATGTTACTTCTGCCTGCTCCTGTCCCCTCGGTCCTTCTTCTTCCCCACAGGGCCAAGATGGCAGTTTGCCCTGTGGGGGGGGGGAAGAGTCCAGCAGGAGCAGGCCCCGATGTTCGATATTACTTCTGCCTGCTCCTGTCCCCTCGGTCCTTCTTCTTCCCCACAGGGCCAAGAATATCTGATAGCCTTCGCCTCCAGGAATTTATCCAACCCCCCTTTAAAGCCATCCCAATTGGGGGCCATCACTACATCCTGTGAGTGAGTTCTATGTGTACTGCAGTTTCTTATCGGGTTGATGGTTCAAGGAAGTGGACCATCCTCCCATTAGGTGAAATTCAGGATATTTTTTGTAGAACAATGCTGCAGCATCTTTTGACTTTAAAGCAATTTCCAGCTAATTGGAGCAAAATTTTGTAAGATGGCTCGAATGATCAGTACCTACATTTAAAAGTTTTATTCTAAAATTAAAGAAGGCAACTTGTGGACCTCCAGATGTTTTGGCCGACAACTCCCATCATCCCTCCCCTTTGGCTATGTTAAGTAGGTCTGATGGAAGTTGCCAGCCAAAACATCTGGAGGGCCACAAGTTGCTCACTACTGTTCTAAAACATACTTCATTTTATATTATGATGTGTTCTGGAAGTGAGGAACATGGGGCCCACTATAAATATATTGCATGGCAGAGCATGCTATAGAAGTGGGAAGGCAATACCAACAGGTAAGGCGAGTGAGACATATAGTATTTATTACTTATTTATTTTAAACATTTGTATCCCGCCCTATATGTGCTGTTTCGTCTTCTGGATCCCAGCCTCATTAAGGTCACTAAAGTAACTGTCGCAGGGGTAGTGGCCTGAATATGATAGGCCTCCCCAAGAGACTGATGAATTTGAAGGATTTCCTGAGTACTTGTGGAGATTTTCCTGCAGGCTTAAGTGGTAGTCCTGCAGAGGCCCTGGTTTCTGCCTGGAATGAGTTGAGAAACTTTCACAATACCTTGCCCAGGAATGGCAAGTTTGGCACGGGGAGGTAATTATCCAAAACAAATGGATCTAAGCCATGTTTCTTGAACAGCAGTCTCAACTTTGCTTCTTTTATCCTAGCAGGGGCAAACCCCTCCCTCAAGGAGGCATTAATCACCTCTAAGGTCCAAGCACCCAGCTCAGCTCTGGCTGATTTCACAAGGATGGGTAAGGATACAGAGAATAACCAGTGGGCCGCAATCTTCCCAAGCAGTTTGTATACACCTCAGGCTATACAGGATAACATGGCTAGATGGGATTCTGGTCACATCCTGCTCCAACCCTATTAAAACCATAGCATCTACGTTTGCATGGATACAAATCACTATCTGTAATATATCCAGCGATCTGTTCGCCGCTCTCGCTGCCACAGAATAAGATTTTAGATGGATTCATAACTGTGTTCAGTCTTATTTATTATGTGTCTTCTGCCATTAAGCTTTAGTCATTGCCTCATCGTTTCATGCAAGCAGTTAGGCTGGTGAGTACAGAGATGCTGATGTTGCTTTATGACTGGGGCCTTTGTGGACCTCTGCTTAAGGTGCCAGACAAGGCTTAGTCTAGGCAAAATAAGAAGCAATGGAAGAGTGACACAACGAAGAAATCCCATATCTTTTAGGTGGTTCTTTCTGGGCTTGTCTGAGGGTAGTGGAGAGTCGGGGAGGTGGGGTTGTGTCTTTGAGAGAGATTGGTTGGAGCTTCTGCCAAAACTTGGGTGGGCCAGAAGTCCAAAGTAGCAAGGACCCAGATGGTCCTGGTCTCCAGCTACAACTGGAACCAATTAAAAGCTGGCATGCCGAGTGCACAAGAGTGCACAAAAACCGGGGTTTTATACAAAGACCGAAGTCATGGCTGCCATGACAAAAGCACAGAAGTTGCAGGAGGATTCTCAAGTAACAAGAGTAGCTGTTCCTGGCTGCAAACAATTAGGTTCATCACCCTACTCCACAGCCATCAAAAACGCAAAAGCAGGGTGACCTCTGTGATAGGCCCTCCATCATGAGGAGCAATACCAGAGCCATTCAAAAACTTGTGGCATTATTTGTAAACTAGACCTCGATTCGTACACCTGGAAGTCATTAACTCTAATCAGGAGGGGAAATCACTTCAGGGTGATTACTTGCATGTTTGATTAATTTTATCTTCTGCCTGCCCTGAGGCTTTTTTTGAATATATGCAGTTTTAATTGGTTTGGCAATGCCAGGTCTAGCCTTGCCGATGTGAGTAAAGGTGCTGAGTAATCTCCTTTGTTAAGGCCAAAGTTTCCTGGCCCTGGCTCAAGCCAAGTAAATAAATAAATAGCTTAGCAGGATCACATGATTGCCCCCCCCCCGCCAACTATGGAAGGACCCCTGCAATTCAAGCTATCAGAGGCATTCATTCAGATGTAAGTCTGAGCTTTGCCTGCCTGTCTCAGCTGAATTTCCTAATTCTTTCCATCATGTGATATTTCCTTGTGATATTTCTTCTTGTCATAAGTTTTCCAGTTGCAGAATATCATATTCATTTTTTAAAGGATGAATGACTAATAATCTTTCTTACTCAAGGTATGGGGTGGCAGGTAATCTTTCTAGTTGCACCGCTTACTTTCCCAGTAAAACTATATCTTCTATTTCACCAACTCCTGTTGGTGTAGTAGAGCTATTCAATTAAAACCCCTTATGTTTACTGCCTTCTCTGCCCATGGTTATCAAAGCAAGCTGTTTTGTGATGCATCAACAGCCTGTAAGGGGGGATAAAATGAGTGTCTCTTCTGTTTTACAGATATGTATTTGCCTGGTCGCCTGGAGGAAATTCTTACTCGTTTTTGGCATGTGGCTGTTTAGGAGGCAGGTGTAGGGATGTTCAGGTAGTTTGTTATACAGAAGGGAATGGTAAATAAAAGGTTAGGCATTCAGAGCCAACATGGTTGCAAGTACAGATATTCATAGTCACTGGTGGGCTATTCAGTATGCTCTTTGTATTTAAATTAAAAACATTAGCAGAGTGTTAAAACTTAGGTTAAAATGTCTGGAAATACTGGGAGGTGGTGTGTGTGTGTTTTCGTTTGATTTTGTTCCCCCCCCCCCAACCAAGTGCTGGAGTGTGTTGTGATGAGTCATCCTTTCTGTTTAACTACAGAAAGTGGGTCAGGGGAGTAAGAGGATGAGTATTGGCAACACATCAAAGACCAGCTCTAAGCCACAGAGATCCAAGTGGGGATTTGGCACCAATCCATTTCAATGCACAGAAACTGCACTAAAGGATTAACAATAAAAAGAAAGATTGCAGAATCTCCCTGTTGTGTTGGGATATGTGCTTTGTCTTGAGAGAAGGTGGGGGGGGTGAGGGGGCAGCCCTGCCTTTTCATTCATTTTATTTATGTAGGAATTTGTCACCCACTTGCAGTTACTCAGCCAGTAATTTTTCTCTCTGTAACTAGCAAATAACTGAGCTTCTGACTGGCGTCAGAAGAATTATGTAAATCAGAAGCTTGCATACGTTGGGTTGGATTCAGGTTTAGTCATACTTAAGAACATGAGAAGAGCCGTGCTCATTCAGACAAAGGGTCCATCTAGTCCAGTACTCTGTTCACACAGTGGCCAACCAGCTGTTGGCCACAAGCAGGACACGGCACCCTCCCACTTACGTTCCCCAGCAACTTGAATATATAGTAACTTGGAGTAGACCCATTGAAATCAGTGGGACTTGTTGATTCGCCTTGATCTCTTAGTGACCTTTTATACCATTGACTATGCTATCCTCCTGAATTGGCTCTGAGAGCTGGGGGTTCAAGGTGATGCTTTTGACATACAAGGCCCTAAACAACTTAGGAACAGGTTATCTGAGAGAATGCCTTCTGCTGTATCAATTGGCCCATTAATTGAGATCTACAGATCAGGGTCTCATGGTCATTCCTTTGCCTACACAGGTACATCTCATGGCAATGAAGGAGAGGCATTGTCTGTTGTGGTGCCCCATCCGTTAGAATTCTGTCCCCACCACAGTGTGACAGGCACCAGCCTGCTAGTTGAAACAGGCATTTAAACAGACTGTTTAAACAGGCATTCGCTAGGTTTTTAGTTCTTCGTTTAGTAGATTTTGTTTTTATTGTGGTTCTTTTTAAAATTATTGTGGCTTGTGTTTATTTTAATAGCAGTTTTAATGAATTCTGTACACAGCCTTGTGATTTCATAATTAAGGGCAGTATATTCATGACTAACTCAGGTCCTGTTGATTTTAATGGGTCTACTCTCAGTATGACTAAATTTGGATCCAGCCCATTTTTACCAATGAGATTTGGTACAGCTGAGGCTTACCAGATTTTGCATCTTGTGCATTTTGGAATCAGCTTAACTTACCCCAAACTTGACTATGAAAATTTCAGAATATTTCATACATAGTTACAAATGGAGTGCTTCTGAGCATCTGCAGAGTGCATGGACTTGTGCCTAGAGAACAACATCTGAAAATGACTTTTCTCTTCTCCCAGGCATTTAACAGCATTTAACAACGCTTAGTTTGTTTGTTTGTAACGGACCCCAGAACTGTTGTTTTTAAATTAATACTGTTGTTTTTATACTGTTGTTTTTATGGTTTTTATGGTTTTAAAATTTGTATACTTTTTAATGTTCACTGTTTTTAACTTTTGTAAACCGCCCAGAGAGCTTCGGCTATATAAATGTAATAAATAAATAAATGGCTGATAGGATTTCCACGGCAGGATCTACACTACTGCTTTAAAATGGTTTATAACAGCAGTGACAACTTTTAGGGTCTGGGACACATTCCATATACAGTTCTCAAACCGTTTTCAAAGTGTCATATCCTGCTTAGTGTAGATCTGGCCCAGGTCAAAGCGTAACTTCCAGCCAGCCTGGCAACTCTTTTTAAAGAAGTAAGATACAATCCTTTCCCCTTGTACAGTCTTGCTGATGTGTATTATTGGGTATTTTGAAAAGGGATCATGCAGTAATGCCTCTTTCCTTCCCCCTCCTGTCCTCCTCCTTTCTCCTCTCTGGTGAGTCCGGAGGCATGATGTCAGGGTGTTTTTCCGCGAAGCATGCAGGATGCTGCAGCTAGCCAACAGCTGTGTGTATGTTGATAACATTGGAAGCATTTCCCCTCTGTTCCTGGTGTACACAGTGGAGGGAATTTCAACACGCCTTGAACCTTAAATGTTTAGACTTAACCATTAAGATCTTGCTGTCAAATTATACCATTAAATGACAAGAGAGAGGCTCTGTGACTAGCAAATGTCTTTACTACACCAAAGGGATTCTACCACGCTATGCTCCCAATTTCTTTTAACAACGTCGAGACGTTATTGGCTTTTTTTGGTTGCTTGAATATCTGCAGCCCCCGTGGCTCACCCCATTGGATATGCCAATTGATGGCCTCTTGATGTTTGTCTTCATCCTGCTAGCAGCCTCTCAAAAATCCCTGTAATGCCTGTAAAATATTATTATAGGCATTGTCGAGTGTCTGCATTGGTTTTATGACTGCAGCCAGAACATTTAAAAAGTGTGTGTACTTGTGTTTGTATTGCACTCTCCTTTACTCTTCCCCCACCCTCAATGCATCTGATTCACCCCATCTTATGCAGTTTCTACCTAAGAGTCAGTAGATGTGAAAATATTAGTGTCGAGGGGACTGTAGGAGCAGGCAGCTGTGTTTAAAACTGATGTAATTTTAAACCACATCAGAGTTATATTAGCCAACTAGCTAGACTTGAGTGGGAAGGTACCCTTTGCTGGCTCCGATAACCTCCTATCTTCAGGAACAGTCTCAAGGACCCTTCTTGGAATCCTGGAAGTAGAATTTCCTCGCTTCAGTATGGGGAACATAAATTCATCCTGAAGCTGTAGATTGTCCGGATGTTTTTTGGTCTCCCGGAGGACACTTGTAAAGAGTACTGGAAAAATCTTATAAACTTTTGATTCCAGCCCTGCATAAAGCCAATTCGTTTTTTATACAAATTCCTTAGTGTCAGCATCACGTTTTCAGGCCCCTGGGATTTTCACAACCCTGCTAAAACGATTTCTCAACGCAGATTTGCTCCTAGTTAACACACTTTAGCAAATACGTTAACTGTTTGGACAATGAAAAGAAAAGGGTGCGCCCATTTCTGAATATAATTCATTTTATACAAGAAGAGTGGAGGTTCTGATTCACATCTAGAGGGCTCCAGGTTGGGGAACCTTACACAAGTGCTTTTGGGGGTGTCTTGAGGATAAGGAAGGGGTCAAGCACGTTAAAGCTGAAAAATTTCTTAGAATCACAAAGTTGGAAGGCATCTTGGCGATCTATACACCTCTGCTGAAATACCTCCAGCAAAGGAGAAGCTACCATCTCCTGAGGCAGTCTAATCCGTTGCTGAGCAGCTCTCACTGTTAGAAAGTTTCTCCCAATGTTTAACTGAAATCGGCCTCCTTGCGATTTTTGCCCATTGGTTCTAGTTGTGCCCTCTAGAGTAACAGAGAGCAAGGCCTAATCTACACCAAGCAGGATATAGCACTATGAAAGTGGTATAAAAGCGGTATATAAAAGGCAGGAGCCACACTACTGTTTTATAGTGGCATTGAAGTGCACTGACAACTGTTGAGGCCCATTGACACCTACCATAGACCGCTTTCATAGTGCAGTATTCTGCTTGGTGCAGATTAGGCCTAAATCTGTTTCATCTTCTTCATGACAGCCTTCCATATATTTGAAGACCTCTATCATGTGGAACCTTCTCAAACTGGAACCTTCTCAAACTGGGGAGAGGCAACGAGTGGGGTGCCGCAGGGCTCAGTCCTGGGCCCAGTGCTCTTCAACATTTTTATTAATGATTTGGACGAGGAGGTGCAGGGAACGCTGATCAAATTTGCAGATGACACCAAATTGGGTGGGATAGCTAATACCCTGGAAGACAGAAACAAACTTCAAAGTGATCTTTATAGGCTGGAGTGCTGGGCTGAAAACAACAGAATGAAATTTAATAGGGATAAATGCCAAGTTCTACATTTAGGGAATAGAAGCCAAATGCACAGTTACAAGATGGGGGACACTTGGCTCAGCAATACTACAAATGAGAAGGATCTTGGAATTGTTGTAGATCACAAGCTGAATATGAGCCAACAGTGCGATATGGCTGCAAGAAAGGCAAATGCTATTTTGGGCTGCATTAATAGAAGTATAGCTTCCAAATCACGTGAGGTACTGGTTCCTCTCTATTCGGCCCTGGTTAGGCCTCATCTAGAGTATTGCGTCCAGTTCTGGGCTCCACAATTCAAGAAGGACGCAGACAAGCTGGAGTGTGTTCAGAAGAGGGCAACGAGGATGATCAGAGGTCTAGAAACAAAGCCCTATGAAGAGAGACTGAAAGAACTGGGCATGTTTAGCCTGGAGAAGAGAAGATTGAGGGGAGACATGATAGCACTCTTCAAATCCTTAAAAGGTTGTCACACAGAGGAGGGCCAGGATCTCTTCTCGATTCTCCCAGAGTGCAGGACACGGAATAACGGGCTCAAGTTAAAGGAAGCCAGATTCCGGCTGGACATCAGGAAAAACTTCCTGACTGTTAGAGCAGTGCGACAGTGGAATCAGCTACCTAGGGAGGTTGTGGGCTCTCCCACACTAGAGGCATTCAAGAGGCAGCTGGACAACCATCTGTCAGGGATGCTTTAGGGTGGATTCCTGCATTGAGCAGGGGGTTGGACTCGATGGCCTTGTAGGCCCCTTCCAACTCTGCTATTCTATGATTCTATGTCTCCCTGTAATCTTTTGTCCAGACTAAACGTATGCAGCTCTTTCAACCATTCCTCTTAGTACAGTTTCCAGACCCCTCACCATCCTGATTGCTATAATCTGGACATGCTCCAATTTGTCCATGTCCTTCTTAAAATGGGGTGTTCAGTACTTGACACAATACTCTAAATGCAACCTGTCTAACATAGAATATAGTAGAACTATTATTTCCCATGCTCTGGACACTATTTATTTATTTATTTATTTACAATATTTATACACTGCTCCCCATTCAAAATTTTGGAGCGGTGTACAAGATAAAATAAAAACAGAATCAAAACACATTAAAATAGGCTTTTAAAAGAAGCAAAATGCAAAGTGAACTGTGGCTGGTCATCAAAGGAAAGCTTCCTGGAACAACAACGTTTTCAGGAGGTGCCAAAAGGAATACAAAGTTGGTGCCTGCCTGACCTCCAGCGGCAGGGAATTCCATAGGAGGGAATTCTGTTTATGCAGCCCAAGATTGCATTAGCTTTCTTTGCTGCCACATTGCACTGCTGGCTTATACTCAGCTTGTGGTTCACTAAGACACCTAGGTCCTTTTCACATGTACTTCTGCCAAGCCAGGTTTCCCCCATCCTATGCTTGTGACTTTGACTTCTTATACCTAAATGCAAGAGTTTACATTTATCTCTGTTGAATCTCATCTGCCTAGATTCAGTGCAGTGTTCCAACCTGGCTAGATCTTTTTGAATCTTGATTCTGCCTTCTATGGTGTTGGCTATAACCACCTACAAATTTGATAAGCAACCGCTCTTCACCCTCATCCAAGTCATTTATAAAAATGTTGAACAGCGCAGGACCTAGGACAGAATCCTGCAGTGCTCTACTCAAGACTTACCTCTGAGAGGATCCCAAACTGTTAATTAGTGCTCTGTTTAGTATGTTTGCTCAACCAGCTGTGGATGTACCTAACAGCAATATTATCCAACCCACATGTTACCATCTTGTCAACAAGGATATCCTGGGAAGCCTTTTGCTGAAATCAAAATATACTATATCCACAGTATTCTCATGATCTACCAAACTAGTAACTCTATCAAAAAAAGGTGATATGGTTGGTCTGGCATGACTTTTGCCTGACAAACCCAGCTTGAGTTCTAATAATCAATGCATTTAGATGCTCATAGGCTGACTGCTTAATCATCCATTCGACAATTTTGCCCACCAATTTTTTTGTTGAGGAAAGCTGCATGGTTCTAAATTGTCAATTCATGATTCGGTCTCTGTGGTCTAGGGCAGTTACATGCCTAACTTGCCAACGGACACACATAACACATGAAATCAAAAATTATTTATTTAAGCTGCTTCTGTACTGCTTGACATCCCAAGATTTCCAAGTGGTTTACATAAAAGCACATACAACACAATATAAAAACCAATATAAAGATAATATAAGCAATATAAGCAAATAAATACCTTTAACAATTTTACAACAAAAGCAGCAAAACAGAGCAGTGTCGAGATTGGTTATAAGTCAGGGAAAGCCTGAGTGAACAAATGCATTTTCAAGAGGAATTTGGAGCTCACCACAATTTTTGCCTCTCAATCCACATACGGGAGAGCAGGTGCCAGTACCAAGAAGGCCCACTTACGTGCCGTTGACTGACGACACACTGATGGTCATAGAGTGACGTCTCCTTGGAAGATCTCAGAAGTCGATTTAGTGCATATAGGGGAAGACGATCAGCTAGTTATCTTGCTCCAGGTTTTCTAGGGTTTTGCATGTCAACAAGAAATCTTGAACATGGCTAGGTATTTTTTTTTATTGCATTTATATACTGCCCCATAGCTGAAGCTCTCTGGGTGGTTTACAAAAGTTAAAAACAGTAAACATTAAAAGCAAATATACGAAGTTTAAAAACATAAAAAGCATAAAAACAACAGTATCTTATAAAAACAGCTATTCTGGGGTCCGTTAAAAACAAACTCAGCTCATGTTGTTAAATGCTGTTAAATGCCTGGGAGAAGAGAAAGGTCTTAACCTGGCACCGAAAAGATAACAATGTTGGCGCCAGGTGAGCCTCTTCGGGGAGATCATTCCATAATTGGGGGGCCACCACAGAAAAGGTCCTCTCCCTTGTTGCCATCCTCCGAGCTTCCCTCGGAGTAGGCACTAGGAGGAAGACCTTAGATGTAGAGCACAGTGAGCGGGTAGGTTCATGTCGGGAGAGGCGTTCCGTTAGGTATTGTGGTCCCAAGCTTTGTTAATAGGCAGCCAATACTGTTCTTTTAACACAGATGTAATATGTGTAGAGCTAGGTGGTCCACTGAGCATCCTAGCTGCTGCATTCTGCATTAGCTGCAGCTTCTAAACCAGGCACAAGGGCAGCCCCACATAGAGCACATTGCAGTAATCTAATCGTGAGGTTACCAGTGCATGAATTACCATGGGTAGATTATCCCTATCTAGGAACAGGCATAGTTGATACACCAACCAAAGTTGGTAATGGACAATTTGGGCCACTGAGGTCATTTGGGCCTCCAGTAACAAGGATGGCATCAGGAGCACCCAAAAACTATGTACTTGCTCCTTCAGCGTCTCTGTAAAGCCTCATCAGATCTATAGAGTGCTACTTTTATATGGTAGGTTTTCCTTCTCCCCCCCACCTCCATTGACAACCACATTTTTAGAGGGAAGACTTTTGGAACAAATGTTCCTTTGGGAGTAATACAGAAACTAGGAAACATAGGATCAGAATCAAGAACTTGAGTTCGTGGCCTCAGGGTTGCTATCTTGGTGGTGTTATTGTAAAAATAGCAACAGCTGCCTACACAAATAAAGAACTCCACATTATCGTGATTACAATCTTGGTCAATCACCCTTGAATTACTCTATTACTTAACCAGGTGCTGTGTTACCTAGGGTGACCTTATGAAAAGGAGGACAGGGCTTCTGTATCTTTAATATTTGCATAGAAAAGGGAATTTCAGCAGGTGTCCTTTGTATATATGGAGAACCTGGTGAAATTCCCTCTTCATCACAACAGTTGAAGCTGTAGGAGCTGCAGCTTGAACTGTTGTGATGAAGAGGAAATTTCCCCCAGATTCCCCATATATACAAATGACACCTGTTGAAATTTCCTTTTCAATACTACTGTTAAAGATATAGGAGCCCTGTCCTCCTTTTCATATGGTCACCCTAGCGTTAACATACTCAAAAGATTCGAAGCCAAGATCCACATTCTGCTAGATGGAAAGCAAGTCTCGGAGCCCAGAAAACGTTGCAGAAATTGAACGTGCTTGCATAAATGTAAAAGATACCCACCCACCCTTTAAGGACAGTTGCACTTTTTCCAGACAGAAGCTTCTATATCTTCAGCTGCTGGACCAGGCAGAAATTCAGCAGGTGCAATAGTAGGGTGACCATATGAAAAGGAGGACAGGGCTCCTGTATCTTTAACAGTTGTATTGAAAAGGAAATTTCAGCAGGTGTCATTTGTATATATGGAGAACCTGATGAAATTCCGTCTACATCACAACAGTTAAAGCTGCAGGTGCCCTGCCCTCTTTTAAATCTGGTCACTCTAGTACAGCTCCTGCAGCTTTAACTGTTGTGATGAATAGGGAATTTCACCAGGTTCTCCATATATCCAAATGACACCTGCTGAAATTCCCTTTTCTATGCAACTGTTTAAGATACAGGAGCCCTTTCCTCTTTTTCACATGGTCACCTTATGCAGTAGTCCTAATGTGACTTTATCTTTAAGCTAGAAAAAGCTACACCATGAATTCTCTGTTTCAGGGCATGCAGCTTCTGACCAGAGGAGAGGTGGGAACTCTAATTAGAAATAATATTCAGAGGAAAAAGATCTGTGTCCTCAAAGGATAATTAATTTGAACCAGCAAACCATTAATTAGGTGGTGCAAGAACTTTTCTTTTTACTTGGTTCTGAACTGCCAGGGTGTTATTCCAAATCCAGGTATTTGTAACATCTGGCTTGCAATTGAAAACATCTCTGAATTTGCACCTTACATTGAAAGCCATACCCACCAATGGGACTTATGAGTAAGACCTGTCATATCCTTTTCTTCTTCATAGAATTTAGTCCACTTGCCTATTTGCTGGTGATCTTCATGAGTTACATACATGTGGGATAGCATGACCATTACTAAAAATGTGGGGGAAAAGATTTAGTCAAAATAGGTGTCAGATACCTGAGTGCCACCAGGTCAGTCCAGTAACCCCATTTAAAAAAAACAACCAGTCCCAGTGATAGTGAAAAATGTAACTCTGTGACGGTTGCAAACCAAATAATACAGAATTTAACAGGTACATCCTCCTGCCCAGGGTTGTTCCTTGAAGCTGATTGGTAGGAGATTCAGGACAGATAAAAGCAAGTACTCCTTCACACAGCTCATGGAAAACTATGGAATTCACTTTTGCAAGATGTAGTGATGGCCATCAATTGGCTGGCTTTAAAAGGGGGTTGAAGGAATTGCTAGAGAAGATTATCAGTGACTACTAGTCCTGATGGCTTTTCTCCCCCCAGTATCAGAAGTAGTGTGCCTTGTACACCAGTTGCTGGGGAACATGGGTGGGAGGGTGCTGTTGCACTTTTATTCTACTTATGGGTTTCTCGTGCCATCTGGTTGGCCACTGCGTGAACAGAATGTTGGACTAAATGGACCTTTGGTCTGATCCAGCATGGCTGTTCTTATGTTTTACAATGTGGTCTTACCTTAATTCTAGTTACCTTAGTGTAGTCCTGCTTGTATTTCCTTTTGGTTTTCTTCTTGTACGCAATGGTCTGGACTGAAAGAACCATGCTGGACTGGGGCTTTGGACTTGTGTTTCTTTTGTCCTTCCTGGTCACATGGCAAACCACTTTGGAAGTTTCAAAAGTACTGTGTGATACGGCAGTGTGGGCTTGCCATCCAAAGAAAACAATTCAATCCATTGGACATGCCTAGCACTTTGGATTCCAGCCAATATATAGAACATTCCCTGATGGCAAAGCAGTGTCAGGGAATAGTTGCAAAGCTCTGTCAGAGAAGTAAAAAAAAGGTGAATACTTAGAATGTGAGCAGACAATGGTTGCACAGCTTTTCAGAGTTGTATTTTGGGTAAGAAGGTGAGGCCTTCTAATGTGTTGGGCAGTCTCAGGAGGGATGATGTGAATTAGGTGTATCTTTCTAGGTTGACCAGTCCAGAAGGCTCCATTATAGATTTGTGTGCCTACTTGATTTAATCTCGTTAAATCATGGCTTGGGGCTGTTTTGTGTTACTCTCTGCAAACAAGAGGTGACTCCCATAGCTAATTGCCATGCCTGTGTGCATGTGTAAACCAATCTTGGCGTGTGAAACTTGCATTTTGATAGGCCTGTGTACTGCTTGTCGCAAGACTCCCTGTTCTTCTCGGACCAGTGAGCACATTTGGAAGTTTGAGGAACTACTGTGGGGGCCTGATGGGTCAAAAGAGGTGTGAGGGGAGCAATAGCAAGGCTAGCGGCTGGGAGGAAGGGGAAAATACCAAGGCAAAGGGGTAGAGGGGAAAGAAAAAGTGAGGCCAGGAGGTGGGTGGGGGAGAACAGCAAGGTACTTGCGTGCTTCCTCTCAGTGTTGAGATCCCTTGGAAATAGATATATATTTTAAAACAACCCCTTCTGATTCCCTTCTAAGCAGCTGGCAGATGTCAATGTAACTTGAGGGTAGCTTCAGCCTTAGGAATGCATTACCTGAATAATGAAGCGCTTCTGTTTTATTTCTCTTCCTCATCCCCAGGCCAAAATGGATTCATGCTTCCTTGTCATCCTGCTCAGCAGTTGTCTGACATGCCTAGGAGCTGCCAATATGACCACAGGTAGGGCATGTATGTCATATTGAGTGGGGAGGGGGGTATGACTGCTTTTCCAGTCATGCTTTTCTTTCGCTATTTCACACACAGCGTGATTGCAAACTTGAACTTGCTGCAGTGCAGACATAACTTTCCGAATGATCATAGAGGTAGGACTGTGTTGCCTGCTCATGTGCTCTCTTCCCCCACTTCCACTGGCTAAAATCCTGAATTAAATATTCAACTGTCTGGGTTATTGTGACATTTAAATTGGGCCAGTGTTAAACTATGGCTAAAGTAAGCCATGGAATGGAGTGAGGGAAATCTGTGGAGGCTGTGAAGAGATCATACAAGCTGGCAGCAAGCTCCCAATCTTCCAACCGCCGTTAAGAGGTTCGGAACATTATATCTGCATCATCTGTGCATGTGCCTCTACCATCTGCATCTTTGCTGTCATTTATATTTAAGATTTTAAATAGAGTGACCGTATGAAAAGGAGGACAGGGCTCCTGTATCTTTAACAGTTGTGATCAAGAGGGAATTTCAGCCAGTGTCATTTGTATGCATGCAGCACCTGGGAAAATTCCCTCTTCATCACAACATTTAAAGCTGCAGGAGCTATACTAGACTGACTAGATACAAAAGAGGGCAGGGCTTCTGCAGCTTTGTGATGAAGAGGGAATTTCACCAGGTGCTGCATGTATACAAATGACACCTGCTGAAATTCCCTTTCCAATACAACTGTTAAAGATACAGGAGCCCTGTCCTCCTTTCAATACGGTCAGCCTATTTTAAAGCATATATTTAGGTCATATGTTTTACAACTTTGAAACTGTGTGTGAAAAACAATAGGATTCTTTATGCCTTGTGTGGGTGTGGGTTCTTTGTTCTAGCTACTCTAATAGCATGCCCTCTGCTAGTACAATGGGCTTGGACAGGGAGTGTGCATTTGTATATACACATACGTACATGCACACTTTGTGTTCAGGTTGTATTGCATTTTAAATAAAATCACTTATTTAAACTACTGGGCTGATTCATTGGCTTTAAATCAACTTTTTATTTAATAAACTATGATGTAACCATTAAAAGCACAGCTGTAAATTAAGCATTTTAGTTTGATGTCATAAGGGAGAAAGATTGCTAAGACCCCAGTGGCTTTGGACAGGGCAGCTTCACAAGGGCAGGGGGATGACACAGTTTTATTCTGTACTCCTGTGGAACCCTCTAGAATAGGAGGATGAGCAGTTCCAGATGGGGAGGAAGAGGAAAGGTACCAACAGAGGCTGGTGTGTGTGTTTGTATAGGTCTGGTTGTTTGGGAGGGCAGAGGCTAAGCAACAGGAATAGATGTTAGGAGGTTGATCCTTGGAAAGCCTCTCCTCAACGCTTCCAACACCTATGATGGGAAACGTGCCCTTTTCCATGCATATTTGCAATTTCCTTTTGTTCTTTTACTTCTAGTGCTACCCTCGACAGGTTCTCCCTTGCCCACAAGTTCCATGAAACCTGTGAGGACGCAACCAAGTAGTGGGAGGCCCACAAGTCCCATCAACAGGCATGCTGCTTCTCCAACAGTGTCTTCTGCTGTGGTACAGAACCGTAGTACTACTCCTGCCGCCACAGAATTCCCACCTGCCACCACCGTCAGCTCACCAGGCACAGAGGCTACGACCCTGAATGTGACTGTGGTCACTTCTGGGCCCACCTCCCTTCCGGCAAATGTCACATCTTCAATTCCACACACGAATGCTGAAAATACAGACTTTGTGCCCGTGGAGGACAACACCACCACGACAGCAGCAACTACTTCAGAAATTTTTGTCACCCCAAGTATGGAAGAGCTTTGCTTTATTTCATTTGTTCCCATATATTATAATCACTTGCTGGTTATGTATATTTAGCAGCTTTTGTGAGTAGTATCTGGCTTTGTTCAGTTACTTGGGCTGTCTCATTACTAAACTATTTCTGTCCTGGAACTATGTCTACTGTCAGGCACCTTGTCCACTCAATCATTGCTTATATATGCTAAAATGTGAGGCAAAGAAGCGTGCTTTAGGCTAGAAAAACAGACTAGATAAGCCTCCCTCTAGCCTTCTAGATGTTTTGGATCTCAGTTCCCATCAACCCCAGCCAGCATGGTCAATGATCCAGGAATGCTGAGAGTCATAGCTTAAAATGTTTGTAGGGCATCAGCTTGGAGAAGAGTAATCTAAATGATGCTCTGAACCACATTGCATGGTCTGCAGTTAATGTAAATTGCTCCAGACCTACTGAACGGGTTTGGTGCCAGACCATTTGGAGTTGGGCTGTTGTTGTTTTTAACTAACTTTAAGTTGCTCCCTTACAGTTGTTATACTCTAGATCAGTGGTTCCCAATTAGCTAAGTACCGCGGACCCCTTGTTTTTCAAATGCCAAGCCATGGACCCCTACTTCTGAAAAATATGTTCTCTCTATGGTAGTTACCTGTGTGAAGCAATTTTTGGGAGAAAACAAAGGGTAGCCCCTAATAAGCAAAGGATTTTAGGTATACTAAAAACAGACCTTAAAATTTGTGATATTTGTGATATTACCACGCAAAAATGACAATGATTTAGTTAGGAATATAAAGACAAATTTAATTTTACTAACGTCTACTTTACAATTGAACAAATTATGACATGTCTAGCAGCTACTAAATCTAAATGTGATGGGAGAAATCATGCCTCCTTTTGTCCCGAACAATCCCTTCCACATCCAGTTCAATATTTCCTACTTTTAATCTCAAATCTGGATCAACATCGAGCCGATTTCTGTGCTTGTTCTTCATATTACAAAATGTCGAAAATGTTTGTTCACAAAGATATGTGGAACAAAAGGGAACTAGATGTTTCAAAGCTTTTTCACCTAACTTCTTATAATCAGGAAAAACCTTCACCCAGAATTGGTCCGGTCTATTTTCTTTGAAAAATGATTTCAATGAACCATCGCAAGTCATGTCAACAAGTGCATCTTGCTCTTCCGCAGATAGTGTTGTTAGTTGTACTTCACCACATTCAAAAGGATCCCTTCTCCATGAGTTTTCAGGATTAGGTGCAGGGAAGTAATCTCTGAAGCTAGTCGCTAAACTTCGCAGGTGCTTTCGCGCATGATGTCACCGTCGAAGCAGACAGAGCGCGGGAGACAGCGTATTTTCTTTTATTAAAATGCAGACCTTGCAGAGCTAATAGGTGAATGGTGCCACGGACCCCCTGGGTGGGTCCGCGGACCACCAATTGGGAACCATTGCTCTAGATCAATGAATTCAGAATGAACCTTGTTTTAAGGCTCTGTTCTCAAGATCATTTAGGGTAGGAGTGCATAACCTTTTCAGCCTGTAGAGGGCCTGTAGTTCAGTGGTAGAACAGATGCATTGTATGCAGACAGTCACAGGTTTGATCCTCAGTATCTCCAGGTAAGGCAGGGCGGAAAAACACACCTGAAACCCTGGAGAGCCATTGCAGGCAGTGTTGGCAATACTGCACTAGATGGAGCAAGGGTCTAACCTGGTATAAGACAGCTTCCTAGGTTCTAGATTAGTAAAACTGCTGTAACTATCCTTTCCTTGTTCTCTTAAGAATGAGGACTAAATTACCACATCATAAACGCACGTTCAGAGGGACACCAAGTCCCCATCCATTTACTACGATTTAACCCACCCTCAAAAGGCTTCTAAGATTTAAGGAACTAGTTTGCAGATGGATTATTACTGCTGACCTCTGCATTACTTGTTGATTGCTAATCTTTCCCTTACCATCACAAAACTAGTCACAAAAGATCTTATTTTCTTTCCACTTTTAAAAGCACATTTACGGAAGCATTCTTAAAATATTACGTTGGAGAGCGTTTCTAATTCCACATTATCTCAAATTTTGTTACACCTAACAGATTAGAATGCCTAGTCCATCCTCCAAAGCAGAACTTTACTTTTCTGAATCTCAGAGTTTGTTGTGTGTGCAACAGAATAGTTAAAGTGTGGCAAACAATACACCATTTGCATGAAACTGTAGGAGTACGTCTTGAAGCCTGGAAATTGATGGTGCTATATCTTTTTTTTAAAAGGGTGCTGCGTCATCATAGTCCTTTAGAAGAAATTGGAGCTCTATCTGCCCCTTGTGGAAATTGGGGTGTGGGAGGGGTGAACTGTGTCCAGTAAGAAAGAGGCACTCAAGCAGCTTTGACCTATGGATGTGAGGCTTGATGTTGATATGTTATTAGGATCTATTAATGGAGTCAAGTGGTAACGCTTTCTTTTTGCACTATTGCGGTGGGAGGTGCTTGCAGGTTTGTACTTTGTACATGGGAAGTTCCACATTGTGGAGAAAGCTAGGGGGGACCCTTCTCCTTGACATGCAGACTTTCTGTGTAGAGAGAGGTTAATCCATGGTGCTTAGTCAAATGTGGAGAGTATAGTACACCATAGTTTGAAATAGTACAGTCCAGGAAAAACTTAATTACTTGATTCTGCTGATTGTATATCTCTGTAGTATGCTGGTCTTAAGTCCTGGTAGTGTGGCTATGGGAAATACTAGTTTACTGAGCACCTTGCAAGTAGACATGTAGGTATATGATATATACCAGTGCTCATGCACGCATGCAGAAACACACACACACACACATATGTTTGCAGTTGAATCAAAGGAATGATGTGGGGAATAACAGCTTTTGACTTGGCCATCTTAAAAGCAGCCCAGGTGCTTCAATCGTGTAAACCAGCACCGAGTAACCTATATAGGAGGGTATAGTATATAGGTCAAATACTAAGGGAGGCTTTCATTCTGCATGAGCCTGATGTGAGGATTAAGCACCCTCCTCCTAGGCATGGAAGAAACTGTAATCAAGACAGTTATTTATTTATTTATTTATTTATTTATTACATTTCTATACCGCCCAATAGCCGGAGCTCTCTGGGCGGTTCACAAAAATGAGGAAGCAACCCTTCACAAAAAGGGCAAAATAAAGCAAAATGTAGTTTTGGGTGAGGTGTGCTACAGGTTGGGCTGCTGTTACATCCTCAAATTTACTCACTAATGCTCCCTCTGTGTGTATTCTGCTTTTAGCCGAGACAGCAAAAAACGCAGGTAAGCTGCTTCTTTTCGTTCTTTGCATTTTTACCTTTTCCTTCTCCCTTGAGGTAAAGGTTCCCATGCTGTGTCAATATGCGTCTTCCTGAGCCAAGGTAGAATGCTTTGAGCTTCTGAAAAGAAGCAACTAAGACAAATAGAAAATACCCAGAAATGTCAGTGTTCTCCACTGGTTGGTGCAAAAAACAAAAAAGGGGAGCAGAACCATATTGTCTCACTGTATTATTATTATTATTATTATTTATATAGCACCATCAATGTACATGGTGCTGTACAGAGTAAAACAGTAAATAGCAAGACACTGCCGCATAGGCTTACAATCTAATAAAATCATAGTAAAACAATAAGGAGGGGAAGAGAATGCCAACAGGCACAGGGTAGGGTAAGCAGGCACAGGGTAGGGTAAAACTAACAGTATAAAGTCCGCACAACATCATAATAACAACAACAACAACAACAACAACATAATATACATGCACACATGCATGCAATCAGCACAAATATATGTCACATAGCCTTTCTCATTGAATTTGCTGTAGAGGAGTAGGTAGATATTTAAGGTGTCTTGCGCTACAGCCAAAACTTGTGGTATCCCATTCTATTTAGAAGAGCATCCTAAATAGCGATCCCTATTCAGACTGGTGGTTCTGACACTATCTTTTGCATCCTTACACAAAGTAGCGGTAGACATGTTACAGCCATTTTTTTTTTCATGATCTGACAAGTGAAGATTGCATTGGTACCCACACTCCACTCCCTTAAAGGGCAAGAACCAGAGAGTAGAAATAATTGTGGGGGGGGGAGGGAATGTAAGAATTGGGATCTCCTGAAGGGTCTGTATTGGTATCGATGCTTTTTAATATCATCACAAATGAGCTAGAGTTAGTGTCAGCAACTTTCACCGCCTCACTACTCACAATGCCAATTATTCAGGATGGTAAAAAGAAAAAAGGATTGCAAGCTCCGAAAAGATTGCTAACTGATGTGGTCTGAAGTAGCAGTGATGGACAAGGAAAAGGATCATAGAATAGCAGAGTTGGAAGGGGCCTACAAGGCCATCGAGTCCAACCCCCTGCTCAATGCAGAAAGTTATGATGGATAGTTCAATGAAAACATTGACCCAGTGTGCAGCAATTGTGAAAAGGGCAAATTCCTTGTTACAGCTCGCTAGAAAAGTGATTCAAAGTCAGCTGTTGGTACTGTCTGGCCTTTATACAAATCTATGCTGCGACCACATTTGGAATACTGTATAGAGTTCTGATTGCCACATCTCAAAAAGTATATTGTAGAATTGAGAAAGGTGGAGAAAAGTGCAATCAGAATGATCAAAGGGCAGGAGCAAGTCCCATATGAGGAAAGGTTACAATGTTTGGAGCTTTGTATTTTAGAAAAAAGATAAGTAAAGGGGTGGATATGCTAGAGGCTTATAAAAGTGTACATAAGAAGGAAGTAGACAGAGACCTGGTTTTCCCTAGCCTGGTTTGCACATAATGCTAACCCATGGCTTATTTAACTAACAGGTTGTTGAATTCTTGGTTCTTGTGATGTACAAACCACATGGCATGTTATCCATGAACAACTCAGAAAACAAACCCGTGGTTTGTTGTTGTATTGTGAATTCTGGGTTGTTGAAACTACAGTTTGTCATTACATGCAAACCCAGATCCATGGGTTGTTTCACCAGGCTACAGAGGCAGCGGGTAAGACTGGTCCAAAGAACCAGCACCTCTGCATGCCAGTACTGCAGCACTGCAAAGGCATTTAGGAGACAGGGAGGGAGTGGGTGAAGGAGAATGAAAATAACACAAGATTTAAGACATTTGTTTTTTTCTCATTTCTACAGATGACAGTGACGGCAGACAAGGTAGGCTGTTCCTCTTAGTATGTATGGCGTATGCTCCCTGGTCAACTGCTGTGCTCTTTTCATTGTTGTTTTGCATTATTGTATTTCATTTAAGGTAGGGGTGGGCAATTTTTGGCCCTCCAGATGTTTTGGCCTACAACTCACATCATCTCTCACCATTGAATCTGCTGGCTAGAGCTCATGTTCATCAGCTTAAAGAATAATTTTAAATTCTAGGTCAACATGTACAAACCTGTGAATACTACTATTCTGTCTAATTGCACAAGCCAAGGGTTCCAAGCATAGATCAAATATCAATGGAGAAAGAGGACATCTTTGCCTAGTACCTCACTCAAGCATGAAAACACCGACAATCAACCATTGGTCATAACTCTTGCTCTTGGAGTCGAATATAAAATTCTAACCCACTTCAAAAATTCTATTGGAAAGCCAAATGACTGAGTCAATATAAGCAGTCCATATATATTTAAATAAGCATCCATATGAAGTTGATGGCTGTAAGAGACATGTTCAAATGTAGCAAGAGCAGTAAGATCTTTAGTACACTGAATGATAGGTGGTAGGTGTTTATCCTTCCAAGCTTGAAGTATAAGACTCTTTGCAACGGTAAGGGCCCTCAGTTAATCCCCTTATCACGGATATGTAATTTAAAAATGCATGGGCATCCGCAGTTATCACTGATTCTTCAAGAACAAAATTTACACGAGTGATGACTTCCAACCAAAAATAAGCCGTTCCAGGAGATGCCCATATCCTATGTCTAAGTGAAGCATTGTCCCTCATCACATCGCCAGCATCTCACAGAGCTAGCCAGTTTCTTCTTACAAGACTCTGCGGCATCCAAAATATACGAAACATCGTATTTTCTTGTATCAGCATCAGTTTTAAATTTACAAAAATAGTACATATGGAAGCTAAGGCTTATTTATTTATTTATTTATTTACTTATTACATTTCTATACTGCCCAATAGCCGGAGCTATCTGGGCAGTTCACAAAAATTAAAAACATTCAAAGTATAAAACAACAGTATAAAACCATAATATAAAATACAATATAAAAGCTCAACCAGATAAAAACAGCAGCAATGCAAAATTTAAAATTTAAAACACTAAGTTAAAATTTATTTATAGACTGTTAAAATGCTGGGAGAATAAAAAGGTCTTCACCTGGCGTCTAAAAGCATATAATGTAGGTGGCAAGCGAACCTCCTTAGGGAGCTCGTTCCACAGCCGGGGTGCCACAGCAGAGAAGGCCCTCCTCCTGGTAGCCACCTGCTTCACTTCCTTTGGCAGGATGACCTTAGGGTCCGGGCAGGTACATACGGGATTCTAATCGAAAGCTACTTGCTTTCGATTAGACTGTAGAGCATTCTAACTCCTTATTCCATTCCTCTCTAAACATTTTGGACATGTACATTATAATAGTGCCCTGGCAACGGTAAGAAGGCAGTCCTGGTTCTTTCCTCCAGGCTACAAGGACCCCAGAGCAAACAGAGATGTTACAGTGGGCTGTCATTACCCCGTGCTGTGGGGTGGGGCAACATTTTGTGCTGAACCACCCAGAACTAAATTGTTGTAAACTAGGGTGACCATATGAAAAGGAGGACAGGGCTCCTGTATCTTTAACAGTTGCATAGAAAAGGGAATTTCAGCAGGTGTCATTTGGATATATGGAGAACCTGGTGAAATTCCGTCTTCATCACAACAGTTAAAGATGCAGGAGCTATACTAGAGTGACCGGATTTAAAAGAGGGCAGCTTTAACTGTTGTGATGAAGAGGAAATTTCCCCAGATTCCCCATATATACAGATGACACCTGCTGAAATTCCCTTTTCAATACAACTGTTAAAAATACAGGAGCCCTGTCCTCCTTTTCATATGGTCACCCTATGTAAACTGCCCAGCTGTTTCATCTATTGGGCATTATAGAAATGTAATAAATAAATAAACCCTGGAAAGTGGAAAGAGGTTGCTTCCTTCACGTGGGCGTCATCCACACTCAACTAGCTGAAAGCGGGTGGAGGCACATTAGAGTGTTTGAGACATTTCCTACTCATTGCACAGATGCCAGCCTTCTCGTCCCTCTCCTCTGCCCCCTTCTTCTTGGGAGGACCTATGGGCCCAGAAAGATTTCCACAACCACTCTTCCACTTTGTCAAGATGTAATAATAATAATAATAATAATAATGGCTACCAGGAAGAGGGCCTTCTCTGCTGTGGCACCCCGTCTGTGGAATGAGCTCCCTAAGGAGGTTCGCTTGCCACCTACATTATATGCCTTTAGACGCCAGGTGAAGACCTTTTTATTCTCCCAGCATTTTAACAGTCTATAAATAAATTTTAACTCAGTGTTTTAAATTTGTAATTTTGCATTGCTGCTGTTTTTATCTGGTTGAGCTTTTATATTGTATTTTATATTATGGTTTTATACTGTTGTTTTATACTTTGAATGTTTTTAATTTTTGTGAACCGCCCAGAGAGCTCCGGCTATTGGGCAGTATAGAAATGTAATAATAAATAAATAAATAAATAAAAAATATATATTTCTTACCCGCCTCTCCGATTGGATTGAGGCGGGGAACATAAAATACTGATTAAAAACATAGTATACACTGTTAAAAAAACATCCTAAAAGCATACTAAAAGCATCCTAAAATCCCACTGGATAGGCCTGCCAGAAGAGATCAGTCTTGATAGCTTTCTTGAATGCTAAAAGACTGTCAAGCTGACGAGTCTCCTCCAGCAGGCTATTCCACAATCTGGGAGCAGCAGAAGAGAAGGAACCAAGATGATAGATCCTGTCACTGATTCCATATTTCAGCACACATTTGAAACTATGTGGCCATCTATCCCACAGTGGGATTTTAGGCCACTACACAAGCGGGTTTCTTGCAACGCGTGCTGTCTTAGTGGTGTTTGCAGCGGATCTGCGTAGTTTCTTGTATGTGTGTAATCACTTCATACTTCAATCAGTCCCCTTGCTGGCAAGAAGCTAGTAAGTCCTACTAGTGTTATGTGTGTGTGTGTGCAACCACCAGCAGAAAAAAGGCAGCATACAGCTCACAGCCTTCTGTTTCTAAATGGGACTGCTCGGCAGTGATCAGCTGCTGTTAGTTTTGGCCCTGCCTGACCTGTACCGACTGTTAATGTCAATGCTGCCTTTTCAGCCGAAATGTCCAAACGGAACACACCTGGTACGGCATTTTCCCCGTTCCCACACTCCACCCAAGCAATGTGGTGTGTGGCTGAGTAACACTGCAGAGGAAGTAATGACTATGTCAGCTGGCTGTAGGATGGTTCTCGTATCTGTTTAGGGCAGGAGTGGAGGAAGCTCGGAGAATCTCTCCCCCACCCTCTCCACCTCGCCAGCTCAAACAAATAGTTATAAACTCCAGAAGCATGCACGCCATTTGTGGCGGAAGGCGTACTCCAGGGAATACTGTACTTCCAGTTTGGTGTAGTGCTTAGAGTCTCGGACTGGGACTCGTGAGATCGAGTTTCTATCCCCCACAAGGTTATAGTTAGCATAAAATAGAGGCGAGGAGAACCACCTAAGTCATCTTGAGTTCCTTGCAAGAGGGGAGAAGGTGGGATATAGATGATGATGATGTAGTAGTAGTAATAGTAGTAGTAATGCTTCATGATGCAATCTCCTTCATCTAAGGGAATATGAACGAAACCCTTGCCCTTGTGGGGTGCTGGTGAAGAAGGGAGGGAGAGCATGGAATATATGGGGAGCCCTGGTATACAAAATGCCTGCCTTTGATAACCTGGTACCGCAGGCTCCTGTAGCAGGAGAATCATTGCTGTGGACAAGCCACTTCCTGTACCGAGGCTACAGCAGCTGCATCTGTTGGTAGGCAGTTAGCGAAGGAGACAAGTCGATAAGGCAAGGATCGCTTCCCAGGGATGCATCTGGCGTGGAGATGTGGAGCTTTGGGGTCTTGCACCTTCCCTTTCTGACACATCTGACTCACGCTTTGAGGTCCCCGTCCCCACCCACCCTGCTGTGGCCGTTAACCACAGGCAGGAAGTGAAACGGTGAACTCCCAACTGCTTTCTGCCTACTGTCACTTCTTCCTCTCCTTCCTCCCACTCCTCTTTCCAGTACCGAGGTTGCTAAGGCAAGGTACAAACCCAGCAGTTCTCAAGGGCACAAACAGCCAGTCCGCAGCTCATTTATAAACCTGTTGCATATTTCAAAGGATGGGAGAACGTGCTCTGTGTGCATCAGCACTGTCTGCCGGAGGCTTGCAAAGGAATTGCTTGGGGTCTGCTCCCCCCGCACCCCTGTCACTCCTTTCGCAAAGAACATGTAGGAAAACGCGGTGGCAACTGCTTTAAGTATGCAGCGAGCAGTCTTCCATTGTTGAATGTCAGCATGTAACACTGGCTTGCCTGGAATCTAAATTCTCTGTAAAAAGAACCTTTGGAGAGATGAATCTACAGCCAGCTCACGCTTCGAAACTCTGGCAGGTCATTGGGCTGCATTAGAGGCTAAAGCCAGACAACGCCCTAGTTTTCTGCTGAGAGATAAATCTCACGTGTGATGCTTCATAAATCTTTTCTTCTTTTAACCCTGTTCAGCTTTCCCCTTTTTTAATATATATTTTAGCTCACCTAGCGCTGTTTTTAATTTTGGGGAATACATAACATGGACAGGTGTCTGGAACCCAGTGCAAATTCCTGTTCAGCTGTGAAGCTCACTGGGTCAGTCACTTAACTCTCAATGCAGCCTACCTCGCAGGGTTGTTGAGATGAAACAGAAAACAGCCTTATGTATCTGAAAGAAGGGCCGGGGTATAAATGTAGACATGAATTTATGTTTTTGTTATGCACAAGCTAGAGGGAGACCCACCCAGTACTCCCTCCGGCCTATGTGAAAAGATGGAGGTTGCAGCACTGCTGTTAGCTGTCCCCGGGATAGCAATCCCAATCCTGCTTGTGGGGGAATAGAGATTTAGCCACCGCCTACTTCAGCAACCCTGAAGCAACTAAGATCACCGCTTCCCTGTAGCTAATGGCAGTGGGGAAGAAGATAAGCCAGTTTATTTATTTATTTATTTATTTATTACATTTTTATACTGCCCAATAGCCGAAGCTCTCTGGGTGGGTCACAAAAATTAAAAACATGAAGAGTGTAAAAACAACCAACAAATTTAAAACGCACATACAAAATACAATATAAAAAGCACAACCAGAATAAAACCGCACAGCAAAAAATTAATATAGGTTAAAATATGAGATTAAAACAGCAAAGTTTAAATTTAAGTTAAATTAGGTGTTAAAATAGTGAGAAAATAAAAAGGTCTTCAGCTGGCGACGGAAAAAAAACAATGCAGGTGCCAAGCGAACCTCTCTGAGGAGCTCGTTCTACAACCGGGGTGCCACAGCAGAGAAAGCCCTGCTCCTAGTTGATGCCCTTAGTTGATGTCCCTAGGAGGAGGCAAGAGGTTTTAAACTCCTGTCTAGTGGAGGCTGGTGGCTCTGATGTCAGTGGGGCGGTGAATCCGCACAGGGTTTCAGTCAGCACTGGACAGAAGTCCAAAGGAGCTACTCAATCCCCCCTGTGCTGATGACATGTGTGAGGGTTTTGGCCTACTGCTGCTGCTCCTGTCTCGCCTTTATTCCTTAGGCCCCACAACTCCACAGCCCAGCAACTTGGCCCTCAGTTTCCCATTCCGCTGCCACCATTAACTGTTCTCTCCTCAGTCACTCCTCCACAGACCACACCAGCTGCTTTAATTAATTGGAATGTATTAACCTAAGTAAGTGCATGTACATAAGCTTATCGGTTACCTCAGTTCAAATGCTTATGGTTACAAGGTTCTAAGAGTATTGGGTTCTGTCAGTTCATTCTCACAAGGTTCCACTATACAGTACTACTGTTTCCAATGTCAGTAGCCAGCACCAAGCCTTCCTATACAGTATCTGCCTCTCACACTATCATACATTTCAGTTCTCTACTTCTCTTCACAGAATCCTAACCCACACCCTTTTGAGGCCATGGCTAGACCAGCCTTATATCCTGGGATTGTCCCGGGATCATCCCTGTGCATCCAAATGACACACATGGGATCCCAGAGCAGGCAGGGACGACCCCTCCATTTGCCTGGGATAATCCTTAGGTCTAGCTAAGGCCTTAGTGAACCTAGTATTGGCAACAAAAAGTGCTTTCTCTCACAGGTGTCTTGAACTTAAATATTTTGAAATAACTAAAAGATCTTTTCTCTCCCTTCTAGATGAGACACCCATCATAGCTGTAATGGTGGCGTTATCTTCCTTACTAGTCATAGTATTTATTATTATTGTCCTATACATGTTAAGGTAAGTAGTGGCTAGGAAACCTCTAAGACCTGTTCCTCTTAGGGCTGAAGCCTTAACCAATACATTTATTTTAAATATGCAGGATTTGATTTAAAATTTGGCCCCCAGTTGCTCGTGGTGTTCAGAGGAGGGCCAGGATCTCTGCTCGATCCTCCCAGAGTGCAGGACACAGAATACCAGGCTCAAGTTAAAGGAAGCCAGATTCCAGCTGGACATCAGGAAAAACTTCCTGACTGTTAGAGCAGTACGACAATGGAATCAGTTACCTAGGGAGGTTGTGGGCTCTCCCACACTAGAGGCCTTCAAGAGGCAGCTGGACAACCATCTGTCAGGGATGCTTTGAGGTGGATTCCTGCATTGAGCAGGGGGTTGGACTTGATAGCCTTGTAGGCCCCTTCCAACTCTGCTATTCTATGATTCTATGAAGAGGAATTGGGATTTCATTAATTTTCCTCTCTTGTAAATACCTGTCCTAAGTCATGTGAGGTTCTGAGATTAAGAGTTTTATGGTCCATTTTCAGAGTTCCTGAATGTGCAGGCCTGAGCATATTTATTTTATTTATTTATTTATTTAGAATATTTATATACCGCTCCTCATTGAAAAAATTTCAGAGCAGTGTACAAGGTAAAATGAAAATAAAAACAGAATAAAACAGTTAAAACAAAATTTAAAAAGAAGCAAAAAACAACAACACAGAAATCCAAGGCTGCATGTTAAAGAAAGGCTTCTTGGAATAAAGATGTTTTCAGGAGGCGCCGAAAGGAGTACAAGGTTGGAGCCTGTCTGACCTCCAGAGGCAGGGAATTCCAGTGACTTCAGCAGGACTTACTCCCAAGTAAGTGTGCATAGGGTTGCAAGCTGGGAGACCAGAATGATTTGTCAAATGTCTGTAGGGACGTTAGGCTTTCTTTTAATAACTCTCACACACTCAAACGTAACTTTGACTTCAAAAGTGACGAAAGTCCCAGGTCATCTGCATAAAATAGTATTTGAAAAGGAATGTTTGTATAAAAGAGAGGGAGGAGGAGGAGAAAGGAGAGAAATTGTGAGAAGGGCTGTCTTCTTTGTGGACAGGATTGATCTTCCCCTGAGTCAGAAAGCAACAGGAAAGCAGTCCGTGGACATTTATACAAATGTAATTGATCAAACTAAAAATCTGTCAATTAATTGATCTGGGTGCAGCCCTAATTTCTGTCTCCTTCCGGGAACTGTTACCAGGGCATGGTCTGAAGCTACACGATGCAGCAACCCTGTGGAAGCTAAGCAGGGCCACATCTTATAGTCAGAACAGGACACTGCCTGGCAATCCTTGTGTGAGGTGGTTCTTCAGTCCCTTCTGTGAGTTTCAGGATGGATGGATGGTCTGTACAGAGGACTGGGAGCAGGCAGCCTTTTTAGCTGTAGTTTCACCTCTGTTGTGGACTCTTCGCAGTGTGTGGGTATACTGACCTCACAGGTTCTCCGATTATGAAGTGGCAGAGTTTATTCCCCTCCCACAGCGCACCTTATGATTATACATGGACACTGTGTCTGTTGACTTGCTTCTATAGCCTTATTGGGATGATTGCTGTGACTGAATGGTTTGGGAGACCTTTCTTTGAGGCTGTGTATGCTATAAATGGCAGAAATAGTATGTGTGGGCAGACAGGTTATTAAAAACATTAATAGTAAAAAATATTCTAGTCTAATTGTTTGCAAGGGTGCTCAAACACCAGATGACCTTGCCTCCAGCAGAGCTTTGGGCCCTGGGAAGGAGGTGCTATTCCAGAGCTCTGCATTCTACTCTAACAGCTCTGTAGCTTCATAGAATCATAGAGTTGGAAGGGGCCTTTAAGGCCATCGAGTCCAACCCCTTGCTGAATGCCGGAATCCACCTTAAAGCATCCCTGACAGATGGTTGTCCAGCTGCCTCTTGAAGGCCTCTAGGGTGGGAAAGCCCACGAACTCCCTAGGTCATGGGTTCCATTGTCGTACTGCTCTAACAGTCAGGAAGCTTTTCCCAAAGTCCAGCCAGAATCTGGCTTCCTGTCACTTGAGCCCATTATCCCGTGTCCTGCACGCTGGGATGATTGAGCAGAGATCCTGTCCCTCCTCTGTGTGACAACCTTTTACTTACATGGGTGTGCGTATTTTAAATTTAGGATATGACATGGAGCATTCTCTAATCCTTAGAGGCTAGTATCCCAGGCTTCATTGATTTGTTAAATGATCACATTTAACATGGTCACATGGAGAAGATCTGGTCTCTGACTCCTAATTCAGCATGTTGAGAGCTTTGTACCTTGCTGCATTCATAGACTTTGTAACTTTGTACCCATTCACCCCAACCAGCCTTCCAACATACCCTTGTTATTACTGCCTTCTGATGCCAGGCACTGGCCAACGGTCATGCTTTTAAGTCCCTGAAAAAATCAGCTGTATGAAGAAGAAAGATCTGTTTCTGAATAGCGTATTGGGTACCTCATATATGACCCTGCCTCAGCTGATCCTCCATATATTTTTACTCCTAGGTTCAAAAAATACAAACAAGCCGGGAGTCATTCCAACTCCTTTCACTTGTCCAATGGTCGGACGGATGACATGGGTGAGTCTAGGATTTCTTATTTATTTATTATTGCATTTATATCCCACTTTTCCCCCTCCAAGGAACCCAAGGCAGCATACATAATCCTCTTCCTCTTCTCCGTTTTATCCTCACAACAACAACCCTGTGAGGGAGGTTGGGCTGAGAGTTCGTGACTGGCCGAAAGTCACCCAGTGGGTTTCCATGGCTGAGTGGGGACTAGAACCCGGATCTCCTGACTCCCAGTCCAACACTCTAGCCACTACACCACACTGGCTTCTCCCATAATGTGATCTAGAATCGCAAAGAGGCACTCCTGGCCCCCTCCTACCTCTGTCGCCACATCACGTTCTAGGGATCAGGTAGCGCAGCGGCCTCCTGGATCCTGCAACTGTGCACTGGTGGTTAGATTGAGGGGAACCATTGGATGCCGGTCCATTTGACCAAACCCTGACACACTGCTTGGCCATGCAGCTGCCTCTTCGTGTTGGTTACAGCCGCAACACACCCTTACCACTAAATTCTGTCCCCGCCTTCACATGGGCGACAACTGATGTCCTCAGCCTGGATCATTCCTTGGGGTAGCTGGCCAATAACTGACCTATTTATTTTATTATTTATTAAAACATTTATATCCCGCCCTATATCACAACGATATGGCAGAGGCCACCAGTGAGGGAAGAAGCAGCAGCCAGGCACCTCTCCATCGGGCCTGGGTCCAGCTCCAGCTGAGAGCCCCCTCCCTCCTGCTGTCAACTGTCACTGCAGAGGCCACCAGTGAGGGAGGAAGCAGCAGCCAGGCACCTCTCCATCGGGCCTGGGTCCAGCTCCAGCTGAGAGCCCCCTCCCTCCTGATACTAACTGTCTCTGCAGAGGCCACCAGTGAGGGAGGAAGCAGCAGCTGGGTCCAGCTCCAGCTGAGAGGCCCCCTCCCTCCTGCTACCAACTGTCAACTGTAACTGCTGAACTTTGCAATTAAGATTGTAGTGCCTGAATTTGCTTTCCTTTCCTCCTCCCTCCCAATCCCCTTTCCGTGTCATGTCTTTTAGATTGTAAGCCTGTGGGCAGGGACTGTCAAGAAATACTTTTGTAAGCTGCCATGAGAGCCTTTTTTGGCTGAATGGCAGCATAAAAATGCTTAAATAAATAAAAATAAATAAAATAAACAATCTCAAGGCGGCATACATATAAAATAGAATAAATATACCATTCTAAAACAAATTAAACCATTAATGTGTTAAAACCAATATGAAATTTTAAAACCGTAAAATCCAATTAAGACAAGACAGTGTGCAGGCTGGTGGATTTAGCCATCAAAGGCTCTGTGAAAAAGCCGTGCCTTGACCTGGCGCTGAAATGAAGCCAGTCGGGCCTCCAGGGGGAGGGCATTCCACAGCCAGGGTGCCACAACAGAGAGAGCCCTCTCCCATGTCCCACCGTAGCGTCTATCTCGCGTTGTTGGGGCATGGAGAAGGGCTTCTCCAACCGATCCCAGGTCTTGGGCAGGCAGACCTATGCAGTTAAACTAAACCGATTTTCAAGGGTTGTTGAACTTTAGTTGCTAAAATCCATTATGGCAGGGGTGGGGCACCTCTTTCAGGCTATCGGCTGAATTTAATTTTGGAGAAGCTCTTGGGAGGGCACATTCCAGTGATGGGCAGGGCTGAAGGCAAAGGGGGCAGAGCCAAACGTACTAGCATATTGTAGCTTAAATCTCTTACTGTCAGTAACGAAGCCTTAGGGGAGGCAGTTCAGTCTTTGGGGATGTGGGGGGGAAACTGCACAGAAGCCAGGAAACCACCCAACAGTTGGTGGTTGGGGGAAATGGGGTGGGGTCAGGGGACATGGCCATCTGGAGAAGCCAAAAAAGGAAGGAAGCCAAAAAAAGCCAGAGGCAAAGAGGCGAAAACAGAGATGTGGTTTATTCATAATAATTACCAACATGTTTCGGACCCTAAGGTCCTTCCACCTGTGTGTCTGTAAGAGAATTTATATCTCACTTTTGTTTGAATTGCCCCAAGGAAGGACCTTAGGGTCCGAAACGCATTAGTAATTATTTTTAATAAACCACACCTCCGTTTTCACCCCTTTGCCTCTGGCTTTTTGGATCTAGCGTCTACGTACCTTCACTCTGCTCTTTCCGTGATGGGGTTTGATGCTCTCACCTGCCCCAAAGCACAGCACAGTTTCTTTTTTCCCATTGGAGGGATTCATTTATACCAGGGGTTCACTTGCGGAAGCCGCAGGGGAAGGGACCCTTTGCCCAATGCCCCTAGCAAAATAAAGACGGTGTTCTTCTTCCGTGTGTTTGTGATGCAGAGCCCCAGAGCATGCCGCTGCTCGCCAGATCTCCCAGTACCAACAGAAAGTACCCACCACTGCCTGTTGATAAGCTGGAGGAGGAGATCAACCGGAGAATGGCAGATGACAACAAACTTTTCCGTGAGGAATTCAATGTGGGTACACTGCTAACCTGCTTTCTCCCCTCCCCTCTCCGTTCATTCCTGCATGTTTTGAAGTTATGCTAAAAAGGAAAATATAGTTTACTGAAGTGGAATGCCAACGGGATCGCATCTAGTTTAAACCAGTGCAAGCTGCTGTTCCCTTTCTTCCAGATGAAGAAATGGTGATTTCCCAGTTATGCAGAAACCACATTCTCTCTGTATAGAGCTCCAAAGGAAGCCACGTTAGAGTGTAGTGAGACTAACTGCAGTCATCCTGTAGTTCACCAGTGAAGGTTATCAGCTCCTGCTAAGTTAGTTCTCAAAACCAATTAGCCATGTATAGTAGCAGTGTGGATTACAGGATTTGTGGTTTGTGGCATGCAAAAATGCTTAAGGTTGCTGCTGAACTCAAGGAGTGCACCGAGGTGTACAAATTTATGCATGGTGCGGAGAATGTGGATAGGGAGACATTTTTCTCCCTCTCTCAAAATGCTAGAACCCGGGGTCATCCCATGAAGCTGATTGGTGGGAGATTCGGGACAAAACCCCCCGAAGTACTTCTCCACACAGCACATAGTTAAAGTATGGAATTCACTACCACAAGATGTAGTGATGGCCACCAATTTGGATGGCTTTAAAAGGGGGTGGGATAAATTCCTGGAGGAGGAGGCTGTGAATGGCTACTAGCCCTGATGGTTATGTACTACCTCTAGTATCCGAGGCAGTAAGCCTGTGTGCAGATGTTGCTGGGGAACCTGGGTGGGAGGGTGCTGTTGCACCGTGACCTGCTTGTGGCTCCCTGGTCAACAGCTGGTTGGCCTCTTTCGAACAGAGTGCTGGACTAGTTGGACCCTCGGTCTGATCCAGCATGGCACTTCTTTTGTTCTTACGTGCGCCCAAGGAGGTGAGGTGCCCTTCTCTACCTGGCTAATCACGTTCTCCCCCAGTCTCAATTGCAGGAGAAACCTGAATAATGTTTTAATATTTCTGGTTTGTGTTTGAAAATGCAGGTGGTGACAGGAATGGATGTGCTCAAAAGTCTGAGGCTTAATTCCTGTTCTCTGCTATGCCTCACCCCCAATCAAATCTTTCTAGCTGAACGCAGCTGGTGACTTGCCCTCATTTGACCCTACTCCTTGGGCTTTTTTCCAGGATCCTTCACACCCTCTTCCTGTTTTCCTGGTGAAAACTTGTTCCTGCATTATTGATCTAAACCCAAGCAGCCTTTGAAAGCTAATTGTGACTCCAATAGGAGCTCAGCGTCGTCTTTGCCTGAATTCCACCTTTCAGTGTGGGTTACGCCCACAGTGGATTCTTAGCTATGCAAATGAGGAGATATAATTGTGCTGATAAGACAATATTATGAACAGGATCTGTGCTGCCAGGGAGCTTTGTTGGGATTGTGTGCCATCTGGAGCTGCTGGGAATCCAGGGTGAGTGTGTGAGAGAAAGCGATTAGAGTTTGGGATAGGTCACCACACTCTGCTACTGTTCTAACCCACTGTGAAATGGCGATAGCAGCTCCTACTTGGCTGGTACACTCAGTCCACTCAGATTATTAAGAAATGCTTCTAGGCTTCCCACTCAGTATCCAAGTGTTCTATAAGAACATCAGAAGAGCCCTGATGCTGGATCAGACCAAGGGTCCATCTAGTCCAGCACTCTGTTCACACGGTGGCCAACCAGCCATCGGCCAGGGATGAACAAGCAGGACATGGTGCAACAGCACCCTCCCACCCATGTTCCCCAGCAACAGGTGCACACAGGCTTACTGCCTTGAATACCGGAGATAGCACACACAATTCTTCCTCTTGATTTAATCAATTTGTAGACCACTTGAATACAGAGGTGAGAAAACATTTGTGAACCCTAACGATAATTACAGAAATTTCGTATTTTACCCTGATAGCCTTCATGAATCATAACCAGTCCTTTTCTAAATGTCCAGTAAGGTTTATATTGGCACACATGGATATTGAATGTTGCATCAGTTGTGGATAAGTCAACGTTGAAAGAGCATCATGATTGTGTGTCATTTGTTTAGTCAGGTTATCGTTCTTTATCTAGGATTATGGGGGTCAGATGAAGATCTAATAAAGTTTAGTTTGGAAATATGTGACAATCCTAAGGGCTTCACAAACTTTTTCTTGCCATTGTATATCTAAAAAGACATCCCGTAGCGGTTTACAACATAAACATTTTAAAATACGAAACATCCACATGTAAAAACAGAAAACATAGAACTTCTCAGTTAAGAACGTTTAGAATCAAAAGATAAATGCTCAATTAAAATATTTAAAATCAAGGAACTGACAATCAACTAACTGGTAGCATGATCAGTCAGGGAAGGCATGGGTGAAAAGATACCTTTTAAAATAGTGGCTAAAATTATGACGCAGTTGCTATTTCCTGCATACTAAAGTGGGGAGAGCATTCCACAAAGTGGGTGCCACTACAGAGAAATCCCACTTCTGTACCAACAGCAAGTTCTCTTCTTATGAACAAAGGGCTCATCTACACCAAGCAGGATATTCCACTATGAAAGCGGTATGAAAGTGGTATATGGTATGTGTCAATGGGCCCCGACAGTTGTCAGTGCAATTCAATACCACTACAAAGCGGCAGTGTGGCTCCTGCATTTTATATACTGCTTTCATAGTGGAATATCTGCTTGGTGTAGATGAGCCCTTAGTGATGGAATGGGTCCTTTTATCTTTGCAACACACGCACGCACGTACGTACAGAAAGTCAGTGCAGTTTTCGCCAACATACTGCCTTCCAGATGTCTTGACCTACACCATTCCTGAGCATTGGCCAAGCTGACTGATGCTGATGGGAGCTGAAGTCCAATGTATCTGAAAGACAGTAGGTTGGGGAAAGCTCACTTAGTGACTTGCTAGAGGACACCCAGGGAGTTCTGTGGCTGAATGAGGATTTGAACCTAGGTCTTTTTTCCACTCCTGCCCCATTCCAAGAAATGTGTTTTATTTACAGCACGCTACCAAGAAGAGCTTTGAAGAAAATTAAAGGTGCAAATCATATCCACATAATGCTGGGATCTCTCCCTATCGACCCCCTGCCCAATGATCCTCAGAGTTAAGATCTCCTGGGGAATCTGGGTTTGAATTTCTGGCGTCAGCTACCTGTGGTTAACTCTGGGAGGCTTTGGTCTACATTCTCTTCCAGCTTTGCAAAGGTGGCTTCATCTGCCCACCCCAGCCCCACTTTCTCCCTGATCCAAACAGGCTTTCTCCTCTTGAATTTTGTGGAGGAACCTGAAAGGGCGAGTTCCCTAGGTTCGCTGAGTGGCGGTTAAAGACTCTCAAGACACCATTTCTCTCATCTTGGAAAAGTTTTATTACGAGCAGCCTGCAGTGCTGCAAGGTGGCAAACCCTAGAGCAGCCTTCCTCAACCTGGGGCGCTCCAGATGTGTTGGACTGCAACTCCCAGAATGCCCCAGCCAGCTCGGCTGGCTGGGGCATTCTGAGAGGTGCAGTCCAGCACATCTGGAGTGCCCCAGGTTGAGGAAGGCTGCCCTAGAGGATCTGAAGGACTGCCCACTAGTTGGAGGCAAAGCTAAGATACTTATAGGTAACAGAAGCAACAACAGAACTTCCTCATATAATAAACCAATCATAATACAGTTTTGCAATACAGTAACCAATGATAAACAAGGCATTTATGCATGTGTAGAGTGCAGATAATTCTAAGAATAGAAAAACAATACATAGATGGGTATTGCAGTCCTGGAACATTTGTTCCTTTGTGGTTACTACTCTTCCTGTCCTCGCTGGGAGGCTCACACTCTGACTAATATGTCAACCCTTCTTGTTGGTTGAGCAAGTGTTGCTCAATATATTTTCAGCTACAGTTTGGGTCAAATTGTTATAGAACTTAATTTCTAATAGAAAGGGCTTACATCAAAACAGGGCGGGCACAGACAAAACTGCCCATGTACACATTTCCTCGACAATGTTCACGTTGATGGTACACTAGCAACTCATTATTCTGAGATTTGCCAATCTTAAAAGGTTGTACTGAGGCCCCGGGTCATAGGAGTTGCATCTGTATTGAAGGGAGCTTTGCTGCCCTCTTGTGTTGCTACATGGAATGGTGCCTAATTCCTTCTCTTAATCTGTTTGCGAAGTGTAGATAGGATTAGCTGAAAGTCCGTGATTAAAGATTAACCCTCCCTTCATTATTCATTAACCCATTAAACATTTCCTCTACCTTATAATTGGATTCCAACTGCTCACATGACAGGTGCCGCCATATGCTAACCTGCCTGCTAACCAACATGTTAGATCAGTTGTACAATTTAAATCTCTTCATGGAGGTCCTTGTCATTGCATAAAAATGAATGTCTGGAGCTGCCTTATGCTGCCAAACCATTTTACCAAATGTCACACACACACACACACACACACACACACACACACACACACACATCACAGGGAAATGGCCTTTGTGGCGAAGCTTTGAAGAATAGCTTGTATCAGCCTTTTTATTATTTCAGCCTAACGGGGATGATATAAATTGGCAGGAATCAAAGTAAAAAAAGAATAAGAGGTGGATTGAGAGGCAGCGATTCCTTCGAATTAGCTAGCCAAAGTTGATGATGCAGCTAAAATTTATGCCAAATGTAAATGCCAAGTGTAAAACGTATGCCAAATTCGTTTGAGACCTGTGCTATCGATAGCGGCATTTTTTCAAGGGAGAGCAACCCAGGAGTGGGTTCTGCATGCTGGATAACGGTGTTGTGCTGAAGCAAATACCTTACAGACATGTACATTTTAGGAAAGGACAATAATTCAGGCCTTTGTTAGCCTAAAAGTAGCTTTTGACACGGTTCATTATGAACTTTAATGGGTCGTGCTAAATAGCACTAATACGGCTCAGCAATTTCTGTACATACTTCTAACACTCCATATCCACACTTATCTGAAAGTGTGGATAGAGAGTAATAAATGAAAAGAATGCATATGATAGGTTTTTAATCAGGTCATGGGATATTGTTTGGATATTTGTGTACGTGCGCCTGCTGTCTGTTTATATATTCGTAGCTTAACTGTTTTTATAATAGGCACAATGTTGTATTTTTTAAAGGTTTTTAATCTGTGTAAACCACCCAGAGAGCTTTGTCTGTTGGGTGGTAGAGAAATGTAATAAAGGAAAGGAAGACCCACCTCCCATTGGTATCCAGACTAGGGCAATAAATGAGTGAAGCAAAATTTTGTTTTGACACCATTTGTTTTTGTTTCGCTTTTGTAAATGGCATCGTCTAGTTCTTAAATAGAAACACATTCTGTGCCCGAGTCCCCCACCCCTCCCATTCTGACATCAGCCCCACAGAGTACAGCAGGACGCTGCTTCTCTTGCAAACATCTTACTGAGTATCAAGATACTTGGGAGTTCTAGGTGTGCCCTAAAGAATGCAGAATTGGCAGGTAGGACTCCTTTCCTAGGAATTCACATTCAAGGGTTTGGAGCAGGAGTCATCCCCCCCCTCCCCCTGCACTTTGCTTTGCTCACAGAGGCATTTGCTCCCTTGTGTTCAATGGAGGTACAACACGCAGTCTATTTTATTTCCTTTCCAGGCTCTCCCAGCATGCCCCATCCAGGCCACCTGTGAAGCAGCATCTAAGGAAGAAAACAAGGAGAAGAACAGATATGTGAACATCTTGCCTTGTACGTATCGGCGCCCATTGCTGTATCTTAAAATGCTCTCTGGTTGTGACTGTAGTCCTGTAATTATAAGCTACCTCTGTGACTTAGGGGTGGGTGAGCTGAGTGGTTGCCCAGGGTGCCGAGCTGAACTGAAGGGGTGCTGTGCTGAGCTGAGCTGAGGCGGAGCCAACATTATGCCTGCACCAGGCCCACAAACCTTCTTGGCAGCCCTGCAAAGGTGACCACCGGCAGGGAGGGCACCAAGGACACTCCTCGCCCGGGGCACTGTTTATCCTAAGGCTGGCCCTGGATATCTCTTGTGAATCTGGTGTGAAGCCAAGCAGTGAATTATATTTGTGCAAAAGGGAGGTGGTACGGTCCCTGCCCAGAGACGTACAGGATTATAGATTATTTAAGATGTACAAGACTGGAGGCGGGGGGATGGAGAGAGACCGAGGATTTGTACTGGGCTATGCTGGTGGAATGGGGGTAAGTGGTTATGGTAGAGTTCAGAAGGTTCGGGGGAAACTTTAGAATGACCGGGCAAAGATTCAGGTCAAGAGAAACCAATGAGATGCCAGAATGGGTGGAAATGGGATCTCAGAGGACAACGCTGCCTCTCCTTCCTCTACTGTGCAGCTGCAAGTGGATCACGGTCCAGGAAGCTTCAGTTGGTCTTGCCAAAGAGGTGCTCATTGGGCCTGAAGTGGCCCACAATCCGTCTTTGAAGGGCCGCAGGGCTACTTACAGCTTTTCTTCATTCTGCATGGCTAACAGCTACCAGTTTTACCACTCTCTTATTCTAAATACCAGCAAACAGAGCAAGCTTTGCACAGGTTGGAATAGGCCTTCATTTGATACAGCAAAGCCTTCAGGCAAACGTACGCAGCTGTCCGACTTTGACATATTCATAGAATCATAGAATAGCAGAGTTGGAAGGGACCTACAAGTCCATTGAGTCCAACCCCCTGCTCAATGCAGGAACCCACCCTAAAGCATCCCTGACAGATGGTTGTCCAGCTGCCTCTTGAAGGCCTCTAGGGTGGGAGAGCCCACCACCTCCCTAGGTAACTGATTCCATTGTCGTACTGCTCTAATAGTCAGGACGTTTTTCCTGACGTCCATCTGGAAATTGTATTGTATCTGCCCTGGTCAAAAGAAGCCCTGCCCACTGGCACCCTTCGGCATGGCCACTCCATGGTGTACTGCTATGACCCTCTGAAGGGAGGGGCCTGTCCACTCCATTCCCCTGGGGGGGCTGCCCCACAGCAGACCGGTGGTAGGCAGGCATATAACTCTGTGCCTCAGCCTGCTAATCTGCTGCTTCAAACCATATGGACTGCAAAGCTATGCAGTGGTTAATTTATTTATTTATTTATTAAATTTATATACCGCCCCATAGCCAAAGCTCTCCGGGAGGTTTACAAAAGGAAAAAACAGTGAACATTAAAAAAGTATACAAAATTTAAAACCATCAAAATATAAAACAACAGTATAAAACAGCAGTATCCATTAAACAACAACAGTTCTGGGGTCCATTAAAAAACAAACAAACTTCGCATATGTTGTTATATGCTGTTAAATGCCTGGGAGAAGAGAAAAGTCTTGACCTGGCGCCGAAAAGATAATGTGGACAGCTGGACACAATGTGGCAGCTGGACAACCATCTCTCAGGGATGCTTTAGGGTGAATTCCTGCATTGAGCAGGGGGTTGGACTCCATGGCCTTATAGGCCCCTTCCAACTCTGCTATTCTATGATTCTATGTTGGCGCCAGGTGAGCCTCATCAGGGAGATCATTCTATAATTGGGGGGCCACCACTGAAAAGGCCCTCTCCCTTGTTGCCATCCTCCGAGCTTCTCTTGGAGTAGGCACCCAGAGGAGATGTTGGGCATAGGGTACAGGTAGGTTCATGTCAGGAGAGGCGTTCCATCAGGTATTGTGGTCCCAAGTGGTGTAAGTCTTTATAGGTTAAAACCAGCACCTTAAGGAAGTATGCTCCTAGTGGCTGAAGGTGTTATTGCAGGTTTCAACCGCATTAACATTTACATTAATTAAAATTAATGTGTTAAAAAATAACCCCAAGGTGAGCGCCTTAGAGCCCTCTAAGTATGCATGTCAAGCTTGAGGATTCATGGTCTTGGCTCTATGGTGCTGACGGATGGATGGATGGATGGACAGACAGACACACATCCTCTTTTAGTATTATGCTCTCATTTAGTTGCACTAATCTCAAGGAATTCTAATGTTCCTAAAGTGTTTCTCTCATTTGTAAATGATGCTGTGCTGTCCAGTGGATCGACACCATTACAATGAGGGGTGCTGAGTGGATGCTTTTCAGCTTTGTGAAAAGCACCCATTCAGCTCCCCTTTCCCCACCTTTCCTTCATCATGCCAAAACGGAAAATTGATGCCATGATTGTTAGAGGAGAGGGAGTTGCCTAGGAGATGTGTTGCTTGTGGGTGGCAAGAGGAATGACAGAGGGGGTGGCACGATCCAGGGGAAACGGAGAGTAGCAGGAACAGTTCCTGTAACACAAGAATGAGAACAGTAATACCACATATGGCGCGTCTTTGTTTTGGAAATGGAAGGCAAAAGAACGTTGTTCTGATGGCTTGTTAATACCAAATAACACAGCACATCACAGACTGGGGTGGGCAGGCATGGGAGAGCCCTTGTAGAAAAGACTGTTGGGAGATCCATGCCACTGCCCCCTACCTCCTTCTGGGTCACCCCACACAAACACCTGGGCCAGATCGCTCACAGATGAGAGTGGGTACTTATTCAGCGGAGGCCTGTCCCTTTGCAACAAGCTGTTCAGCCAGGGCAAGAGCACAAGGGAGATTACCATATCCCCCCAAAAAAAACTTCTTTGCGGGACAAATATCTTTGTTACCCTGAAGCCAGTGGAATGACGTTGGCCTGGAAAGAAAAATACCGGGATAGCTTCCTGGTGCATCAGTTTCGGCAGCATTTTTTCAAGGGAGAGCAACCCGATTCAGGAGTGGTTTCTGCATGCTGGATAACGGTGTTGTGCTGAAGCAAATACATTACGAACATGTACATTTTAGGAAAAGACGATTATTCTGGCCGCTATGGGGGCGGGGGATGAGGGGATCTGGCCTCTCTATGTGTGCAAGTGGAATATATCTGAGCATTTCACAGATGTGCAGGGAAGGCCTACCGAGATCCACGTTAGCATTCAGTTATGGCAGTAAAACAAGCAGATCAGCAAAGCGGGATCAAAACAAGCAGGTCAGAATGGAGAGGATGCCATGCAAAATAAAGCTAACTTTGGAAATGGAGCCGCCTCTACTCCTTGCACAGGTGCTGTGGCCAATCCAGAATTATTCTTGCCAATGTGTCCCTGGTCCAGTGATGAATGAACTGATGAACTTCTTCTAGGCCTGGCACTTTCTGTCCCTTGCAGTCCTGTCCAAACTTGGTCGCCTGGGGAGGGGACCCTATCTGTGTGTGTGTGTGTGTGTGTGTGTGTGTGTGTGTGTGTGTGTGTGTCTTCGTGTCTTCTGTCTGCCCCCTTTCCTCACCACAGTGTGTGCTTCTCAGTTGTGATGTACTTCCTGCAAGGTAACAGGGTAAAACATCCACCCACAGCACAGTACATATCACCTAGTAGCACACACTTAGGGTTGCTAAGGGCTTCTCCCCACTCATTGATTGAGACATACATCCTGTTTCTGTACTGCTTGATATCCTAAGCTCTCTAAGCAGTTTACATAAAAATACCTAAACACATACCAAAAATACCTAAACCAATGTAAAAGCAATATAAAATAATACATTAAAATACATTTTAAAACACTTAAAATACATTGAAATGTTTAAAATGGATATTATCTGCTTTTTTGCTTTTTATGGTTTTTAAACTTTGTAGAACGGTTTTTAATGTTTTAATCTTGGTAAACCGGCCAGAGAGCTTCGGCTATGGGGCAGTATATAAATGTAAATGATTTCCTTTTATTTTTATTTTTCCACTACTTCGATTAAGCGTCTTTCCTCTAGAAGTTTTATCAGTCAACTTTTATTTTTCTTCTTTGTATATTTTATGTGTTCATATAACTGTTGGTTTGATATTAATTGTTAGGGGATTGCTTGTATTCATTCCTTTTTTGTATTGCTTTAAATAAAAAATATATAAAAAATGTTAATTAATAATAACAACAACAACAACAACAGTAGAATGGAAGAATGAAGCAGTGAGGTGTCTAAGGCTTGCCACATTTTATGCTTCTTGTAGCACATATGTAATAATAATAATAATAATAATAATAATAACTCATTCCTTACAGCAGGGAACAACAACAAGCAATAAAATACATAAAACTGAATTAAAACATAATATACATTGTTAAAAACATCCTAAAAATATTCTAAAAACATCTTAAAATTCCACTGGATAGGCCTGCCGGAAGAGATCAGTCTTTATAGCTTTCTTGAATGCTAGTAGACTGTTCAGTTGATGAGTCTCCTCTGGCACGCCATTCCACAGTCTGGGAGCAGCAGAAGAGAAGGTCCTCTGGATAATAGTTGTTAATCTAGTTTTTGCTAGCTGCAGTAGATTCTTCCCAGAGGACCTGAGTGTGTGGGGCGGATTGTACGGGAGAAGGCGATCCCGCAGGTAGCCTAGACCCAAACCATGTAGGGCTTTAAAGGTAATAACCAACACTTTATACTTCACTCAGAAACTAATTGGCAGCCAGTGAAGAGATTTTAAAACTGGTGTAAGAGCATTTCAGAGAGCGGGTGCCACTACCAAGAAGGCACGCTCACTTGCCATTATCTGATGACACACTGTTTGTTGTGGAATGACCAATATGGCTGCCTCTGAGGTCAGTTTGTTGTAAATGGGGGAAAGACAGTCAGCTTGGTGTCCCAGTCCTGAGTTGTTTGGGGCTTTGAATGTCAGCAAGAAAACCTTGAACGTGGCTCGTTAGCTAATAAGTGTCTTCTCTTTTCCTCTCCCCCCCCCCACTAACTCCCTCTGCAAAAGACACGGTGGATGCCGTTCTGCTAAGGCAGAGGAGGCAAACAAGAAGCCAAGGGCCATGTGTGGCCCTCAGCCTGATTTCATACGGCACTAATTTAATGTGGCCGACAGAGGTGGCACTTAGAGAGAGTTGGTACAGAGAGTCTGAGAGAGAAATAACCCTGCAGTGTTGCACATTTTTACCACCTCTGGCTGTGGCCACTGCTTGCAAGTGTCACCTCAACAGATTTCCTCTGCGGGGATGCATCCCGCAACAGAAAATGCATTCCCAAGACCTGTACTAAGGCATCCATTACAAATGGGGCCGGGGATGTTTTATCTTTCTCCTTACTCTTTTAGGTGGGCGTCCGATGCGTAACCCTTCACTGGTAGGGAGAGTGAGCTCTCTTAACTACGTAAAACCACTGCTCCAAGATTCTATATTCTGCCTACAACCAGCTTTGTGCAAAGTTTAAAATGGATTGCCCTTTGCCTAGCTTCCCTTTACACTGAGATAAAGCTTGGATGCTTTCCTGCTCTCATTTCTCTGCGGGTTTATTTGATTTTGTTAAAGCCCCTCGATTTAAATGTCGCCCTGACAGTGTTTGTCTTTTAATGGGCCACTACTTTCCTTCATTCCTAGATGATCATTCCAGGCTTCATCTGACACCTCTTGAAGGGGTTCCAGACTCGGATTATATCAATGCCTCATTTATTAATGTAAGTATCTTCTGGGGGAGGGGGAGGGGGAGGGGGAGGAGGAAGAGACTTCCTTGCTGTTACACAAATGCTTCCCAACTCCCACACCTGCCTTTAATATTGATGTCTCAGGTAGGCTGTGTTTGGACAACGCTTCAGTCAATGGGTTGATAGTCAAGTCACAGTTGGTTATTTTGCGGGTACTCCCCACACAACATGTTCCTATACAACTGTGGAGTGGTTGGGGCTGGCGTTGAGTGGTCTAATAGCCTACCCTGCATTTGACTGACATGGCCCCCGCCCCTCTCCCCATCCTCCTGCTGGTATCCTATCAGCCATTGCAAGTTCTGCCAGCTGTAGCAGAGCGGTCAGCACGGTTTTGGCCACTCTTGCCCAAGAACTCTGTAGCCAGCCAAAATAGTCCGCACAACCCTGCAAAATAGTCCACTGAGCCCAACAGACAACAACTCTGCAGAACGTTGTGTTTCTCAGTTGGTTATTTTGGGGAAATAGTCAACCGTGGGGTGGTTTTTGCCCGACAGACAACACAATAACCAACTGTTGACTATTCAACTCACAGTTGACTACTTAAACCACCGTTGGTTATCGTGTTGACCAAACTGAGCCATAGTCTACAAATGTACACAGCTGCAATCATGTTAATAAAATCTGGTGGCTCCTTGGAATCTAAAGAATCATTGCTCTCTACGTCCAGAAAGTATATGACTTTTGAGAAGGTGCCAATGTTTTGGAACACTTTGAAGTTCTCTTTTGTGCTAGAGGGAAAAGCTGACGTTCCTCGCTTACTTGTTGCTTTTGTCCTGGCAGGGGTACCAAGAGAAGAACAAGTTCATTGCAGCCCAAGGTAAATTGCACTGCAGAATATATCAGTAGTGCGTTACTTTCTTTTGAGACTTTCCAAATTGGTCCTGATGCTACACTGGTAGCTGATTTGAGGAAGTAACTACTCAGATAAATGTCCAAATGTGAGCAGTGAAATGTTGGAATTGCGAAATCCTGCAGGGTCATCCCATCTCTTCCATGGACTGGAAAATTGCAACTTAGCCAACTTTCTGCAGTGCCCACGAGACAGCAACTCGCATAGGCAGCGTTTTACCTCTCAGGTTGGCCACTGACAGCGTGTCTTCACAAAACCCAAGTGCATTCTGGAGTTGAAGGATGGAACATGCCTTGGGCTGAGAAGGCTGCTCCATTTGAGCAAGTAACTTAGTGGATTTTTAGAAGGGTTATTGAGTGACCATTTGCTTCCATCTGTTGGGAAAAAGCAGGGTTTCTGCTGCATTTCTGCAAATAGAATTGTTATACGATACTCACCGGAAACTTTCACTCCGCCTTTGCTGCATGGTGAAGAGCTTAGGAACTAAAATATTAAGGGGCTGGAGCCTCTCCCCTATGAGGGGAGGTTACAACAGCTGGTATTGTTTAGCTTGGAAAAAAGTAGGCTAAGGGGAGACATGATAGAGGTGTACAAAATTATGCATGGTGTGGAGAATGTGAAGAGGGAGACATTTTTCTCCCTCTCAATGGAGTCATCCCATAAAGCTGATTAGTGAGAGATTCAGGGCAGATAAAAGGAAAGACTTCTTCACACTGTGCGTGGTTAAATTATGGAACTCACTACCACAAGATGTAGTGATGGCCACCAATTTGGATGGCTTTAAAAGGGGGTTGGATCAATTCCTGGATAAGAAGGCTATCAATGGCTACTAGTCCTGATGGTTATGTGCTACCTCCAGTATCCGAGGCAGTAAGCCTGTGTGCTCCAGTTGCTGGGGAACATGGGCGGGAGGGTGCTGTTGCACCATGTCCTGCTTGTTTATCCCTGGCTGATGGCTGGTTGGTCACTGTGCGAACAGAGTGCTGGACTAGATGGACCTTTGGTCTGATCCATCATGGCATTTCTTATGTTTTTATGTTTAACTGAATAGGGGTTGCAAGGTTGAGGGATGTCAAATCTCTCTTTCTCTGGGTTCAGGACACAGAGAAGTTACCAGGCTGAATGGGTTATGGATTTCAGCTATTCTAAAAAGGCCTTTTCAACAGTACATAAAAGTAGAAGAAGTTGCTAATTTCACTGTTTTCTTTCCTGTGAATAATTCCCACCTGTTAACACTTTTGTGTGTGTTCTTTTTAGGACCAAAAGAAGAAACTGTGAATGACTTCTGGAGAATGATTTGGGAGCAAAACACAGCCACAATCGTCATGGTGACCAATCTGAAAGAGAGGAAAGAAGTTAGTGTCTGCCAGGAACTCTGTGACAAAGGGAAACGGACCCCTATGAAAGCAAAATGCGTGTGGTAGCAGACCATGTGGACATGGGCAGAGCTGTGCAGCTTGTCCTTAGCATTGTCACAACTGTGTTATCCACTTGGGGTTAGAGGCTGGTGCCCCTCCGTATCAACGGCAATAGGAACAGGCACAATATCTAAGGGAAGAACTGTGTTTTTTCCAATAACTAAATTTGTGGTAGGAAAATAGACAAACGTGGCCCTGTTCAGAAGACACCTTAAACCACAGCTTTAACCACAGTGAATAAGGCTTTGGTTAGGGTGGTTTAAGGTGTCTTCTGAACAGGGTCTGTATGAACTCAAAGAAAGACAGGTGGGAATTCCCCACCGATTGCTCAGCAAACATTTTTGGTTGGGAAGGTCCTGAGAGCTACATGTTAGCTCAATGGTCGAGCATCTGCTTTGCACGCAGAAGGCCTCAGGTTCAATCCCTGTCATCTCCAGGTAGGGATACAAAGAAGTCCTGCCTGAAAATCTGGAGAGCCGCTGATGCCTGTCAGTTTTAACAATACTGAGCTAGAGAGGGTTTGGCTCAGTCTAAGGCAGCTTCCTAAGTTCCTAAATCATAGCATCTTCGGCAGAACCCCTCTTGCCCAAACCCCAAATTAACTTCTCGCTCCTGGTCCAGCATTCTCTTATTACGCAGGTATGCCTGTATATCTCCCCTGTATGCGAGCTTTATCCATATTCCTTGTTTCTCCTTCCTGACAAGACCACAGTTCTTTCTGTCTAGACATCAGCCAGAACTGGAATTCTTGTTGGCCTGTTATTTTATTTTAATTTATTTTTTAATTATTTTTTTTAATTTATTACATTTATATCCCGACTTTTTTCCTCCAAGGACCCCAAGTCGTCATATATAATCCTCCACCTCTTCTCCATTTTATCCACACAACAACCCTGTGAGGTGGGTTGGGCTGAGAGTCTGTGACTGGCCCAAAGTCACCCAGTGGGTTTCCATGGCCGTGTGGCCCGGATCTCCCGATTCCCAGTCCGACACTTTAGCCACTACACCACACTTTGCACTCTCTCCAGCTATACTGCTGCCACCACCACCAACCTTTTATGCCTGTGCGTCTTTCCCTAGTCAGTGTGTGCCTCTAAAGCAGTCTTCCCCAACCTGGTGCCTTCCAGATGTTTTTGCACTACAACTCCCAGAATTCCTGTCCGTTAGCCGTGGTGGCTGGAGCTGAGGGGATTTGGAGGTCCAAAACATCTGGAGGGCACCAGGATGGGGAAGGCTGCTCTCTAGTGTGCCACAAGCACAGAAGTCTGGGCTTACAGGTCTTTCACATGCAGAACCTGTTTATGGGAGCCTTAAAACATGGTTTGGAAACGCTCTTCATGCAGTGCACATGCCTGATGCTGAGTGTGCAAGGTGGGCTGGGGGGGAGGGGGAGGGAATTGTGTGTTGGAGCTGAGTGTGCAAGACAGTTCATAGGCAGGGGGAATTGTGTGTTGGAGCATCCTGTGGAAGCTGTTCAGCCCTCGTCTTCTGCCCTAAATCTTGGTCTGTTCCTTATGTGGCTTCTTTCCAGTGTAAATGCGCTCAGTACTGGCCAGATCAGGGTTGCTGGACCTATGGAAATATCAGAGTGTCCGTGGAAGATGTAACTGTCTTGGTGGACTACACAGTGCGGAAATTCTGCATTCAACAGGTATGTGTTGGGCCTCTCTTTCCCTCCATGCACAGCGACAGGGTTTTCTGGCCTGCTTGGTGTCATATGCAACCCTGTCCATCCCAGAGTGTTGCAGCTTTGGATCAGTTGGGTTGTCTAGGCGAGAACACAGAATCTAGTTTTTGAGGTGAGGGGGCATTGAATGGAGGAGCATTCAATCAAGTGACATTTTCTCTCCCTTGCTCATATTGAAGTGGTATAGTCCGGACACAACTTTATTTATTTATTATTAGATTTATGTCCTGCCTTTTTTCCTCCAAGGAGCCCAAGGTGGCTTACATGATCCTCCTCCTCTGCATTTTATCCTCACAACAACCCTGTGAGGTAGGTTAGGCTGAGAGTCAATTACCGGCCCAAAATCACCCAGTGGGATTCCGTGGCTGAGTGGGGACTAGAACCGGGATCTCCCAAGTCCTAGTCCAACACTCCACCCACAACACCACTCTGGTTGACCCAGCTCTGAGAGAAGCAGGCAGAATAGGCATTGCCAGACTTGGTGTGATGCTATGATGGGTAGTTTGCCTGTTCAGCAGGGAGTAGGCCAACTTTACCAAAGAGTCTGGAGCTGGGAAAAGAAGCTATTCCTCCACTTCAGTTTTTTCCCCTCTGCGTTCCTGCCTAGCCCCCATATTCTTTCCCTCCCTTTGACCGGTCATTCCTGGTCACTGCAATGGGCTTTACAAGTAGTGTGAGGAAACGAAGGGAATCGAAACGGTGGTGTGATTCCGGATGTCTGATAAAGAACAGTTCCGTTCAACCTGCTTTTTCCCCACCCTTCCACCCAGGTAGGCGATGTCACCAATAAAAAGCCTCAGCGCCTGGTGACACAATTCCACTTCACGAGCTGGCCTGATTTCGGGGTGCCTTTCACTCCCATTGGGATGCTGAAGTTCCTGAAGAAGGTGAAGACGTGTAACCCGCAGTATGCAGGGGCCATTGTCGTACACTGCAGGTCAGTCTGGGCTCCATCTCCAGTTCCTTGCTCCGTGGAGGAGGTGCCCTGAGATGGTGTGTGTCCCCTGCCCAAGCCTCTTCAGTAGGCAGGACTTCTAGCAGCACCCCGCACTTCTTTTTCAGGAAAGATTTTTTCCCTCAGCCTATGTCCTAAGGAAGCAGGCTGCTTTCTGGCTCTCCAAGCCCATGAGGTCTTCCCCACAGCTGCTCCCCCATTCCCCACCCCACACCCCCGTGCTTCCAGGCGGGGGCTCCTGCTGTGGGTCCAGACAACAACAACTTCCATTTCTAACCCAACCACTGTTGTGTATCTCAGAAAACTCCTACTTTCAATGGGAGGCAAATGTCCAGGCTTGCTAAGTAATCCACAAAACTTTTATTAAGCAACAACTGTCTCTTCTACCTGAAGAGAGTCTAACCTCTTGGAAACATCCCCCAAGGCAAAGCTATGCAAACTAAGCAAAACAATTGTCCGCTCAAGAAGAATAGGAAGCCAGTTCCCAAACGCCTGTAACTTCAGAGCGCCTGGTGCGGAGGCAGGTTCTGGCGTAATCGAACCGACTTTCTCACACCTTCCTTCCACCCTGTGCGTTTGAGCTTCCGGCGGACCCTAGCATCAGCTAGCTTGTCGGGACACTCACCTCTGGAAGAAAGCTCACTTCCCACTGAGTGTGTAGGATTTGGCCTTGAGGAGATAAGCTCTGGAGAGGGCTGACTCCCAGATGAGGAATCGCCCTTGAGAACTTCCTCCCCCACTGGTACAGGCTGGCTGGTACCAGTCTGGCGCTGCGTCTTCTAGTTCTGAATCTGATTCTGATTGATTACCTGAAACATCTTCTCCCAAAACAGAGGCAGTAGGGTTAGACATGATACCCACGTTTTCCCACGGCTGCTTCTGTCTTCTACCCATTAAGGATAGAAGACAGAATAGCTGCCCAAGGCCGCTGGGTTGACAGGCCTAGTCGCCCCCTGTCTGTAAGCCCCCCCCCCCCCCCCCAGCCAGGCAAAGAAGTGGCTGTCCGGACTGTGCTAAGCAGTACATGCAAAAGAGCCGTGGAACCTGCTACGAGCTAGGAGTCCACAGTTTGAAATTTCCAGAATGGAAGGGTCACATTCACCTCCATGGAAGAATATCCTTCTTCCTGGCCCAAACACAGGGGAACCGAGCCGCCAGGCTAGGCAGCAAAATGCCAGCAGGCACAGTTAACCCTTTCCAAGCCCTCCCAGGTGGGAATTTCCTGCATGTGCGTGGGTTCCTTGACAAAGATGAGCATGCAGACAGATACTGGCCCCTGAACTTCCGGGTTTTTAAATTAAGCATTCTCTTGATCGCATTCTCTCTCTCTCTCTCTCTCTCTCTCTCTCTCTGCATTTGCATGCTGTGATCCAGGATGGGTGGGTGGCTGCCAAGTCTGAATGTCTTGGCACCCATTTTCTTCTCTTTTTCCCCCCCTCTCCCAGTGCTGGTGTGGGGCGAACGGGAACTTTCATTGTTATCGATGCCATGCTGGACATGATGCACGCGGAGAGGAAGGTGGATGTTTATGGGTTTGTGAGCCGTATCCGAGCACAGCGCTGCCAGATGGTACAGACTGATGTAAGTCTTTTCTCCTGGAGGACAAACTTCACCCATTTTCATCACCACGTTACTACTAGTAGTAATATTCCAGGATGCCGTACGCGTGCAGGATTAATGATGTGATCTTGAGCTTTTTATTATTATTATTATTATTATTATTATTATTTATTTATATAGCACCATCAGTGTACATGGTGCTGTTTTCTGAGACATTTCAACAGAATTTGACTAGGACGTGTTCCATGGGATGATGTCTCTCAAAGATAACAACGCCTTTTTATCAAAGCCTTATCCCAGCCTGTTTTCTGTATATTTATTTATTTTATTTAAAACATTTCTTGGCTGCCATTCAGGGCATTGGCCCTCACAAGACAGCTTACAACAATAAAATGCATAAAATATTAAAAATATTAGAATATTAAAAGCAATAAAAAACATGTTCACAATAAAATAGCAATTAAAACAGTAAAACCATCAGGATAATAATACTTGTCGCCTTCAGCATAAGCAGGGCGGCTTTGGCAGGCCTCCAAGACCATGGCTTGCCTTGAAGGGGGGAGTCTTCCCACACACACATGCACAATCTGTCCCTGCAGAGGAACTTGGTTTCTGCTCTCCTAGGCACACTCACTTCTTCATCCATCTATCCCAGCCCGCCATCCCCTTGCTATAGGTTGCAGAACGGCCCGGATTCCCACACAGAGCAAGACAGCGAAAGTGACAGAAACCTGAAACCAGGATAAAAATGCCAGCTCTGGTTTGACAATAAGGACATGTCCTAAAAAGTGGTGTGGCATTACGCCCCACAAGTCAGTTCCCTAATGTATGTCTATTGTGTTTAGAATGTTGATCTGAGCGGGTGGGGATTGAATATCTTAGGCGGTGGGGGGGGGGAGAGGATATATAAGGGAATGACTGAGGTGATAAGAGAGGTATTTTTGGAGTACTTTGATTCGAGGGAGAATTAAAGGATCAGGGTAGAGAGGTTTGTCTTTAGAGTGTAGTGTGCAGATAGTCAGTTGGTGTATATTAAACAATCCTGATTATAAAGAAAGTTCAAGAGTGAAGGTGTGAGAGAAAGGAAAGTGTGTATGAAAAGAGAGAAAGGATTGGATGAGAGGTTTTAACAACGGTCTAAAAAGTTTTGTTATGAAACAAAGTTTGTTGAACATTGAAATAATTTTTTATTCAGTTTGTTTTACTACCACAAAAATCCCACGTGTCGTCTCCTTGGCATTTGTCATCTGCAGTTATATACATATAACACTAGTTTTGACATTAATTCACCATCCACACATATAATTCACAGCGCATTATTTTATTCCTGAAATTACTCTTGTTTAACCCCTTTCTCCACATAGTTTGTAGAAAGGTGATGTTTGTCCCTCACCTCAGGCTCATAAAGTGGTGGCGCTTAGCTTGAGCAGGGAGTGTCCACGGACAGGCCTGTTGTAAAGAGCCTGTGTCGTGGCAGGTGGCCTATAATTTTTGGTATAGCTTAAACACACGCACGCGCACAGAGATGTGTTATAAATATGTTGAAGCTCTAAAGGGAGGGCCTTAGCTGAATGTGGAGTGAGACTCATAATAGCTTTCTCTCTTCTTCAGATGCAGTACGTATTCATCTACCAAGCTCTTCTGGAGCATTATTTGTATGGAGACACAGAGCTGGAGGTGACCTCACTGGAGATCCACCTCCAGAAGATTTACAACAAAATCCCAGGGACCAGCAGCAATGGATTGGAGGAAGAGTTTAAGGTGGGTGGCAGCTGTGGTAGCTTGGTGTTACATTCCTTGGGAAGAGTGTGGCTAGGAAGCATCCAGACCCATCCTGAGAATTTGGCTGATCGTGGGAAGTGGACAATTGATTTATAATCATAGAATAGTAGAACTGGAAGGGTCCTCTAAGGCCATCGAGTCCAACCCCTGCTCAATGCAGGAATCCACCCTAAAGCATCCCTGACAGATGGTTGTCCAGCTGCCTCTTGAAGGCCTCTAGTGTGGGAGAGCCCACCACCTCCCTAGGTAACTGGTTCCATTGTCGTACTGCTCTAGCAGTCAGGAAGTTTTTCCTGATGTCCAGCTAGAATCTGGCTGGACATCCTTTCCCCTGGGATTGTAGCATAGTTACAGTATAGATTCTGCATCTGCCTTCTCATTAACTCAGAATCGTAGTTCAGTGGACAATATTGTGTGCACATTGCTCATAGCAACTATAGTTTTGAATTCCTTGGAGAAACTCTTTGGACAACTAGGGACAGAGGTGATTAGGAGGCTGCAATACTGGGATTTGCTATCATTAGAGGTATAAGCTGGTTGTAATGATCTTTCTCTTGGGAGCAGCCAAGTATTTCAGGCAGAACAGGCTAAGTTCTGGGCTCTCATTTCCAGCCATCTGCAGTGCAAGTCAGACCCCACAAATCAGCCATCTGGAGCTACTTTTTTTTTTTAGTAGGCACTTTTCTGCAGCACAGTGGCAGCTCTCTTTGGCTGCGTTCAGATGTCACTTTAAGCCGTGATGGGTTAATAAGGTACTCACAGTAGCTTCTTTTGAAAATAAGCTACTGTTATTCTCCATACCCTACTATCAGTGTAGCTTATTAAACTACTGTGTATAATTTGACTCTCACACACCTTGCCTCTTGTCCTGCTGCAGTCCAAGAGCAAAAATCCCAAATGCCCCCCAAAGGGTGAAGTGTCTCGAAACCCTTGGCGGTTTTCAGGATCAGGACCAAACTTTACACACAGCCTCTCCTAGTCGGGAGGTAGCTGATCCAGAGGAGCAAAAATCCCAAGTGCCCCCAAAAGGAGGAAATGATGAAACCTCATAGCCAGCCTCCTCTCCTAAGGAGGCACTTGATGCACTGTGAAAACCCAGCACCCTAACTCTGAAAGCCGCAAAAATCCGAGGAGCACCAAAATGCTGGAGATACCTATAACACGGTATCATGAATCACCAGTGTCACACTCAATCAGCAGGGGGGAAAAGTCAACAAACAGTCCGTGGTCGAAAGCCGAAGTATCTATCCAAAGCCAGGTCAACAATGCAGGAATTAAGAAGGCATCAAAATGTAGTCAGGGTCCGGTCCAAGGGCAGGATAAGTCCAGGCAAGGTCAAGAGCTGGTATGCAAGCGATGAAGACAAGGCACCAAAACAATAGTTGCTTCCAGCGTCACTTCTGAATTCAGGGAAGTCTTTTATGGGGAGTGTGGTGATTGGGGATTGTTATCAGCTGCAGGGGCCTTCAGCTAGCTTCTGCGTGTTCCTGTGAAGGGCTACGCCCCAAACACTCCCAAACTTAGCGGCTCCTTTCCATGTAATCCCTCAAACTGAAGCACCACCATTGGAGAATCAGCACCAAACCTCATAGCCTACTTCATCTGCACTGCCGGCTTAGTCCCTTCACTGACAACAAAGGTCCACATAGTTAAAGCAATGGTATTCCCCGTAGTAACCTATGGCTGCGAGAGCTGGACCATAAGGAAAGCTGAGCGAAGGAAGACAGATGCTTTTAAACTGTGGTGTTGGAGGAAAATTCTGAGAGTGCCGTGGACTGCAAGAAGATCAAACCAGTCCATACTCCAGGAAATAAAGCCAGACTGCTCACTTGAGGGTAGGGTATTAAAGGCAAAACTGAAGTACTTTGACCACATAATGAGAAGATAGGACACCCTGGAGAAGAGGCTGATGCTAGGGAAAGTGGAAGGCAAAAGGAAGAGGGGCCGACCAAGGGCAAGATGGATGGATGATATTCTGGAGGTGATGGACTCGACCTTGGGGGAGCTAGGAGTGGCAACGGCCGACAGAAAGCTCTGGCATGGGCTGGTCCATGAAGTCACGAAGAGTCGGAAGCGGCTAAACGAATAAACAACAACAAAATCAGTAAGCCAGTGAACACAGCCGCAGCTGTTTTGACAGCTCTCGCTGCATAGCTCTGTAGCCAGCCAAAATAACCCACTGTGACTACACATGACGCAGTAATCCATGATGGATTAAATAACCCACTCTGAAAACCCTAGGTTATCAGAGTGGGTTTCTTTGGCCAAATCAGCCATCGTAGGTTAAAAAAAAATGCCCACCAGGCAACACGATAACCCATCATGGCTTATCACGTCATCCAATTTTTTGTGACAAACTGTGATGTAGTGTGCGGAGTTCAGGAGTGAAGTTGCCCCTGCCTTGTGGCAAGGAGTAGGACTGGATTGCTCTTGGTTGTCCCAATTTTTTGATCCCAGAAAGAAATGGAAGCAGGCAGGGGAGAGTGGAAAACAGGGAGAGGATGTATTTGGGCACGTCTGTTCATCCATGATCCCCCCATCCCTTTTTGGAAGATGAATTCTGCCCGTCTCTTTCTGCAGAAACTAACCTCAATCAAAATTCAAAACGACAAGATGAGAACGGGCAACTTGCCGCCCAACATGAAGAAAAACCGGGTGCTGCAAATAATTCCATGTAAGTTCTCCTGCGCAGCTGAGAGAAGCCGGGCAGTGAAAGGGTTTCCATTGGGGTGGCGGCAGCAGAGGAAGTGGCTTCTGCATTGGGAGAGGGTTGCAGAAAGGGGAGAATTGTTCTGCTGTAGTAGAGGAAAAACAAGGATTTAGTGATGGCAATTGAATTAGAGGGGAGGAGGGCATGTCGCATAAGTGAATCATGACCTGCAATTACATAGAAGTGAGTTGCTTGCTTGCATCCTTTCAGCATTCGCTTATAAAATACGTATGCATTCTGACACTGGATTGTGATATAGAGTCTTTGTCATTCTGTATATGCTTCTGCTTGGATGAGTGTTGAAACTATACACTTTCCCTTTTGAAACTTAAGTTTTTTGAGCCCCAACCTGTCAGAGCCAGCTTAAGCGCGTACTGCCAGATATTTCTAAAATTGTCACCTTGTTTGTCTGTAGATGAGTTCAACCGAGTGATCATTCCAGTGAAGAGGGGTGAAGAAAACACTGATTACGTGAATGCTTCATTTATTGATGTGAGTGGCTCTTTCCCCTTCTGTGACCTTCTTTCCTTCTACCTATGTTTCCCGAATAACTCATTTCAGACTTGATCCTAGAGTGAAAGGCTGTGACTTGAATCCTTTTTGGGATGGGGTGGGGGAACTTTTCTCCTGTTACGTGTTGGTGAAACTGTTGCCACCCAAGGTTGTTTCTCTCATTGCTCTCCCTCTACTCATGTGATGACTTTAAGAAACGTAGAGGGAAGCCGGGAGAAAATGGCCAAGAACACAGACCCATTTAAGATTGGATTGGTCTGATCAATGCAAGCAGCTAAGGTCCTCCAATCTTGTCCATCTGTTCTGTGTGTCAGAAGAAGTTTACACATTCAGTACAATTGAGTAATAAAATTCTCCCTGGACTGTGTCACTAAAGGTGGTAGGTGGGAGCTCCAAGTCTGACTGTTTCTCCACAATGTGGAAACCTCACTGCATGTTTAAAGCTAGTATATCCAGCAGGAGGGTTCTGCTTAGTGTTTTCCCTGACATGCTATCTTTCTATGAGCAGAGAAGATTTGTGTGTGTGTAATCGCATTCCATTTCAACAGCAAATCACAACAGTGGCCTTAAAAGGCAAAGGAAAGGAAAGGAAAGGGACCTCTCGTGCAAGCACTGAGTCATTACTGACTCTTGGAGGGACGCCAGCTTTCGCTGACGTTTTCTTGGCAGGCCTTATAGCGGGGTGGTTTGCCGTTGCCTTCCCTGGTCGTTATTACCTTTCCCCCAGCTAACTGGGTACTCATTTTACCGACCTCAGGAGGATGGAAGGCTGAGTCGACCCGAGCCGGCTGCCTGAAACCAGCTTCCGCTGGGATCGAACTCAGGCCGTGGGGAGAGTTTCAGCTGCAGAAACTGCTGCTTTACCGCTCTGCGCCACACGAGGCTCTTTAAAAGGCCAAACTGAGCTTTAAAACAAGGAACAGACTTTGTTTTAAAGCTGAATTTGGGCTTTTCAGGCCACTGTTCCAGTTCGATGTCAAAATTTGGCATCAAGCCACTAATAGCAAATTTTTGGGTGGCAGGGACTGCACTTAAGGCCAGAGGGGTCACATGTTGCCCACCCCTGGTATAAACCAATATTGTAAAGATTTACCTTTTATCCACTTTCTAGCATTTCCCCTAAACACAGATTGATGTGGACAAGTATTTATTCTTAGTAAAAACCTTGCAGACATTTTCCGTGGGTGACGTAACAGTACAATCCATCCATGCTTTTGCTTGTTCTCATTCACTTCAGTGGCTTTGTGCGGACAGTGTGCCCAGTGCCAGTGATGTGGAAGGAGATGCTGCTGGTGGGTGCCTGGCACTCCAATGGATGTTCAAGGGAATGAGGTTTCTTAGCTCTGTTAAAGGTCTTGAAAATGTAGTCAGCTTTATTAGCCCCACCTCATGCCTCATACAATCATAGAATAGTAGAATTGGAAGGGACCCATTAGGCCATTGAGTCTGACCCCCTGCTCAATGCAGGAATCCACCTTAAAGCATCCCAGACAGATGGTTGTCCAGCTGCCTCTTGAATGCCTCTAGCATGGGAGAGCCCGCCACCTCCCTAGGTCATGTGTTCCATTGTTGTACTGCTCTAAGAGTCTGGAAGTTTTTCCTGATGTCCAGCCAGAATCTGGCTTCCTGCAACTTGAGTATTTGAAGAGTGCTATCATGCCTCTAAATGAGTTTCTCTGCTGGAATGTTTAAACTGCTATTTAGCAGTAAGTTGTAAATTCTCTGTAATCTGAGACTCCTTCTTGTCACCAGGTCCCCTGATCCCTACATCTTTAAGAACTAAGCACCCTGACAGACAATGCCTGCTAAGCGTAGTTAAAGCCCAAATTGTCCTTATACCACTTCTTTACAGTTGTTTCCTTGTCTGGTTAACCCCATTTCAGTCAGACTCACAGCTCACTCCAATACGCTAAATCCCTTAATGCTGACTACCGACCCTTTAATATATCTCACTTTCTTGCAAATGGATATTTGGATGGAGAAAGCAAACTGGTATCCTTCAGATGTTTTGGACTACAGTTCCAGTAATCCCTGACCTTTGGCATGCTGGCTGGGGCTTATGGGAGTTATACTCCAACACATCTGGAGAGCACTAGGTTGCCAGCTCCTGCTCTAATCCATGTTTGTGACTATATGAAAACAATGGTTCTGATTATTCTAGGTGGATTTAAACCAGGGTACGTAGGTGATCTCCTGTCTGTGGTGTCAGACTGTGTTAGTGTTGTTGGGTGCAGCATCAGCTTTCACCCCGTTTGGCTTCCTTCCCTCTGAAATTTGCTTGTCAAATATCTAGGTCAAAAAGCCATTTGGCTGGTAGGCATTTCACCAAAGAGTTCAATTTCCTCTCTGCTGAGTACATTCCAAATGACTGAACTCCTTTTTCTCTGCGTCCTCTTTTTACATGGAGGAAGGAAGAAAGGATCTTCTATTCTCAAAACTGAAATCTCTCCTTGGTAGCAGAATAGCTGCTGGATGTTACTTAAGTCAAGCAACTGATGCTCTGGCTGTTTGGTACTTTTGCTGCTATGTCCCACGTCCAAGTAATCATGTCTTGAAATTCCAGGGCTATCGCCAGAAAGATTCCTACATAGCCAGCCAAGGTCCTCTCCAGCACACGATAGAGGACTTTTGGCGGATGATCTGGGAGTGGAAGTCCTGCTCCATTGTTATGTTGACAGAGCTGGAAGAGAGAGGTCAGGTGAGCAACTGGGGAGCAGGGAAGAACGGTCAGCCCCACAAATGGCCTTGAAGGCACATGGTGCAATGCTGAGGCTGAAGCTCGGTGGGGCTGGCCCCCTAAAGCCATTTGTAAGTCAGAGGAAGGGTAAGGCCTACGTGTAATAACTGGCTACGTTACAAAGTATTAAGCAGTTCACATGGGCTTGAGTGTGATTTCTGAGCCTGAACTCTGAAAACGGCATCATTGCTCAGTGCTGAAGCTGCTGCATCCGTCTAATGGGTAGGAGACTCACCTGGTGTTGAAATACTGTGAGAACGTGGAGTGCTGTACCCACCTTGAAGGGCCAAAAGCTCAGTGACAGAGCACATAAGAACGTAAGTGTCAGACCGAAGGTCCATCTAGTCCAGCACTCTGTTCACACAGTGGCCAACCTGCTGTCGACCAGGGACCAACAAAGCAGGACATGTGCAACAACATCCGCCCACCCATGTTCCCCAGCAACTGGTGCACACAGGCTTACTGGCTCAAATACTGCTGGAGATAGCACACAGCCATCAGGACTAGTAGCCACTGATAGCCTTCTCCTCCAGGAATTTATTCAACCCCCTTTTAAAGCCATCCCTATTGATGGCCATCACTACAGCTTGTGGTAGTGAGATCCATAATTTAACTATGCGCTGTGTGAAGAAGGACTTCCTTTTATTTGTCCTGAATCTCCCACTGATCAGCTTCATGAGATGACCCCAGGTTCTAGTCTTTTCAGAGAGGGAGAAAAATGTCTCCCTTTTAGCTTTTGAGTTCAGTCTTTTTGTTTAAAAAGATCCGAGGCAGAAGATCTGGGAAAGGTCCTCTGATTGAGACCTTGAAGAGCTGCTACAATAGTAGAAAACGTAGGGATAGATGGACCAGGGCCCCAACAAAGAGCATCAGACAGCTTCATTAGTCCATAATGTCTTTTCAGCCAGCAGGAGGATCAAGAGGTAAGCATTGCATATAGCTAGTAGACCTCTACAAGCCCAGTTTCTGCTCCCAAGTCTTTTCCAAATTCTCAGCCTTGGTTATATGTTCCGCCTTCTCACAATATAAAGAGCTGTTCACGTTCTCAGAACAGTCACATGCAGCAATAAGAGAAAAGTAGAATCTTCTGCCTCAATTGTCAAATTCTGGGCCTGGTTGACTTAGCCTACTAATAGGATCATAGAATAGCAGAGTTGGAAGGGGCCTACAAGGCCATCGAGTCCAACCCCCTGCTCAATGCAGGAACCCACCCTAAAGCATCCCTGACAGATGGTTGTCCAGCTGCCTCTTGAAGGCCTCTAGTATGGGAGAGCCCACAACCTCCCTAGGTAATTGATTCCATTGTTGTACTGCTCTAACAGTCAGGAAGCTTTTCCCGATGTCCAGCTGGAATCTGGCTTCCTTTAAATTGAGCCCGTTATTCCGTGTCCTGCACTTTGGGAGGATCGAGAAGAGATCCTGGCCCTCCTCTGTGTGACAACCTTTTAAATATTTGAAGAGTGCTATCATGTCTCCCCTCAATTTTCTCTTCTCCAGGCTAAATTTATTTATTTATTTATTTATTTATTTATTACATTTTTATACCACCCAATAGCCGAAGCTCTCTGGGCGGTTCACAATGTCCAGTTCTTTCAGTCTCTCTTCATAGGGCTTTGTTTCCAGACCCCTGATCCTCCTGGTTGCCCTCCTCTGAACCCGCTCCAGCTTGTCTGCGTCCTTCTTGAATTGTGGAGCCCAGAACTGGACACAATACTCTAGATGAGGCCTAACCAGGGTCGAATAGAGAGGAACCAGTACCTCATATTATCATAATCATATTAACAGCAAGCCCCATCTATTTACTATGAGCCAAACACTAGACAAATGGCTTCCCAAGGGTTTCACAATGATAGCAACCAGGAATCTTGCCCACAAATGTGGTCATCACGAAAAGAATGTCCCGTCCCCACAGTTCTGTATGCATTGCAGATAAAATGAAGAAGAGGACTCAGGAAAAGTAAAGTGTCAAGGGCAGCCATAAATAACAGTTGGCTACCAAGGCTACCTGGAATTTATAGATCCCCCAAATGTCAAAGAATAGCCAAGTAAACCTAAATTCTGGCTTCAGAATAAAGGATCAGAAAGTTGCTATCTTTAACAAATTGCATAAGTTATTCTGCTCAGTTATTCTGCATATTTAGGCAAGGAATTTGTGCAAGATTTAAACTGGTCTGTGTTGGTCTCCCATTCACGTTTTGGGCTAGTAATATTTCCCCTCCGGAAAGAATTGGGGCCCACAAGAAGAGGTCAGGAAGATCTCATACTTTGGCTCAGTTCAGACAACATGTTTCTCAACAGTGGTTTTAGAACTCCGCGGTGGAGTTTTTACACCACCGTTGAGAAATGTGTTGTCTGGTGAGAAAATTCCACAGAATGGTGGAGGCTTTTTTTGGAAGGGGTGGGGGGAACACTCCATGCAGAATATCAACTCTGTGTAAAGGAGAGTTCCTGCACGACGGTTGTGTTGTGTGTTTGGCTCCATGGAGTTTCCTGATGCGTTGAGTTGACTTTTCCCACTGGCTACAGAGTTCTCTGGCAAGAGTGGAGAAAGGAGCGAGTGCCACTCTAGGATAGCCGCTGGGATTGTTGTTTGTTTTTGCAGCAGTGGCTGTTGGGATACCATTGGGAGGACCGGGGGAGGAGAGAAGGCGGAGGAACTGTCAATCAAACATCATGATGGATTTTACTCAACTCCACGGTAGCCCGCAGTCACACAACGGTGGAGTTAGAACATGTGTGGAGAGTGACACCTAAAACCTCAACCGTTGAGTTGAATTTTCACACTGCGTTGACTAACGTGTTGTCTGAACTGAGCCTTTGTCTTATAGAGTATAGATGGGCAACCCATGGCCCTTGCAATCAAACTCACCCCACTGATGCTGCTATTGTGCTGGAGGAGACACTTCCCCAGCGCAAGCACTCTGCTATTTGGGCCGTTGGATGCGTGGAGTCATCCCTACGTACAATCCTCATTTAAATTGCTTGGCCCCCACCTAGCTGATTGGTGTAGGGGGAGGGAACATGACGTGATACCAGCATTCAGGAAGGGGAGATTTCAACCTCCTCACCTCTGTGCTCTGAGATGGGGGAGAGAGAGCGTGTGCCTGCCTCCAACCCACCGCCCATCACTGCATGTGACTCTCAGGAGCAAAACGGTGGCCCACACCTGTTCTAGAGGAGCTTTATGTTGTCCTTCTCACCCTTACTGTCACACCTGTTTTCTGACTCCTCAGGAGAAATGTGCCCAGTATTGGCCTTCCGATGGCTCTGCGTCCTATGGCGATATCACTGTGGAGCTGAAGAAAGAGGAGGAGTGTGAGAGCTACACCGTGCGAGACTTGCTGGTGACGAATACCAGGGTAGGTGTCAGGAGACCCACCAAGTCAGGATGGTTGTGGCCTGCGGCCCTCGCTCTCCAGGATGTCTGGTTTCTGTTCTTTCCAGAGTCAGGCTCCTCTGCTGCCACCGCCACCACCACCGCCATTTGGTTCCTTGTTCCCAGATGCCCCAAATTGCACGAGTTCTGTCCTTCCGGGTCCCAGTTAGAATGTTCCATTCGCCACACACAGGGCAATTCCCCTGTGTGATTTCTGTATCAAAACACACCTGCCAAGTTATGTTGTCAGCGATACAATCCACTTGCTTTCCAGATTTCAAGGGGGAAATGCAATCCCTTGTGATACAATCCCTTGTGTCATTCTCCATCTAACGCCTTCCATAATGCACCTCTATATGTTAGCAGCCTCCCCCACCCCCACCCCAACAGTATTCTTTACCAGGAGACAAAATCTGTGCAGGATATGCTTAAGAAAGGCAATGGTCAGGAAACTGATATCCTACTGGCCTTACTTGTCCATTTTCTTGGATTCAGATTTAGGCTTTTCTGAACACTTCTCAATTTTGCCTGACCAGGAAAACAAAAGCCGGCAGATACGGCAGTTCCACTTCCATGGCTGGCCGGAGGTCGGCATCCCCACCGACGGGAAAGGAATGATCAACATCATCGCAGCTGTACAGAAGCAGCAGCAGCAGTCCGGAAACCACCCCATCACTGTACACTGCAGGTAATCAAACAGGCTAGGCATACAACCCAGCCTGAATTATTGGCTTGTACAGTCTATAACAGTGGTTCCCAAAGTGGGCGGTACCGCCCCCTTAGGGGCAGTGGGATTGCATAGAGGGGCGTTAAGAGGCAAGGGGGCGGTAGGGGGCGCTAAGAGGCAAAGGGGCGGCAGGGGGGCACTCAAAGTGGTCTTTTCCGAGAAGCGCCTCTCCAGAAGGTCTTAAAACCCAGGGACATTTTTATGGGAGAAGGTAGTTTGGTCCCAAGCCATATAGGGGAAGAATCCACACATGTATTACTACCGTTTAAGAAGAGTCCTTTTAACGGTGAATTATTGAAATGTTTCAAAAGCACCCAAACACTAATGAAGAGATATACCCTGCTTGGTGTGCCCCGCCATGCCGGCTGCAAAACAGAGGTGTTCGCTCTCTTTTCCCTCCCTCCCTTGGCAAGCCTGCAGCGGGTGCTTCCCATTTAAAGGGGTCACGCGCAGGGGGCACTGGGCATGAGTTTGTGGAACCAAGAGGGCGGTTACCTGAAAAAGTTTAGGAACCACTGGTCTAGAGTTGCATTTATATCCCACCTTTTTTCCTCCAAGGAACCCAAGGCGGGTTTCTTCCCCTCCATGTTATCCTCCCAACAACTATCCTGTGAGGTAGGTTGGGCTGAGAGTCTGTGACTGGCCCAAAGTCACCCAGTAGGTTTCCATGGCTGAGTGGGGACTAGAACCCGGATCTCCTGACCCCCAGTCCAACACCTTAGCCGCTACACCACACTGGCTCTCTATATGGGACGACTTGACTCTTCCGTCTCTCGGTGGGATCACTTGGGCAGCAAGAAGACCTTTGCTGGCCACTCACTTTCTTTGTCTGCTTTCCCCCAGTGCTGGAGCTGGACGAACAGGGACCTTTTGTGCCTTGGGCACGGTCTTAGAAAGGGTCAAGGCTGAAGGGATACTGGATGTCTTTCAGACGGTGAAGAGCTTGAGGTTACAGAGGCCGCACATGGTCCAAACACTGGTAGGTGTTACTGCTACATGGGGAAGTGAGCGGGTGGAGCTTTACAGTGCTGCCTCCACCTGCAGGCGCCAACAGATCCTCAACCCCCTCCTGCAGAGGCTTGGGAATTTATTTATGTACTTTAAAAATGCCTTCAACTGATGGTGAAATGATCATGAAGAACATGTCAGGTGAACCTCTCTGGGTAAGGTGTGCCTCAACCTGAGTGCCACTACCAAGAAGGCATTAGAACAGAAGAGCCCAGCTGAATGGGTCATCCCATGAAACTGATTGGTGGGAGATCCAGGACAAATAAAAGGGGGTCGTTCTTCACACAGCGCATAGTTAAATTCTGGAACTCACTACCACAAGATGTAGTGATGGCTACCAATCAGGATGGCTTCAAAAGGGGGTTGGATAAATTCCTGGAGGCAAAGGCTATCCATGGCTACTAGCCCTGGTGGTTGTGTGCTATCTCCAGTTTTCGAGGCAATAAGCCTGTGTGCACCAGTTGCTGGGGAACATGGGCAGGACGGTGCTGTTGCACCATATCCTGCTGGTTCATCCCTGGCCGATGGCTGGTTGGCCACTGTGTGAACAGAGTGCTGGACTAGATGGACCCTTGGCCTGATCCAGCATCAGGGCACTTCTTACGTTCTTATGTTCTTGCGAATCAAGGCCAGCGGCCCATCTGGTCCAACAATTCTGTTCACATGCTGGCCCACCCCATTGCCCATGAGACACCTAGAAGCAGAACATGAACGTAATAGCAGCCTCCTCCTCGTGGTGTCTTCCTGGTAGCCACCCGATTTTAACTTCACTCCCACATATCTCTGCTGGAGTCTTGAGATCCTCTAATGATTATTTATTTATTTATTTATTTATTTATTTATTTATTTATATAGCACCATCAATGTACATGGTGCTGTACAGAGTAAAACAATAAATAGCAAGACCCTGCCGCATAGGCTTACATTCTAATAAAATCATAATAAAACAATAAGGAGGGGAAGAGAATGCACCAAACAGGCAGTATAAAAGTCAGAGCAAAATCAAGTTTTAAAAGCTTTAGGAAAAAGGAAAGGAGGCCCTCTCTTTAGAGAATATCAAGATAGGAGCAGGTATATAGGGGAGAAAGCGACTTTTCAGGGATCCTGGTTCCAAGCTGTTATGGTCATTCATTCATTCATTCATTCATTTATTACATTTTTATACCGCCCAATAGCCGAAGCTCTCTGGGCGGTTCACAAAAATCAAAACCATAATAAGACAACCAACAGGTTATAAAAGCACAAATACAAAATACAATATTAAAAGTTTTGGCAGCGCGTGTTGAACTCCGACTGGGAGCCATTGCAGTTGTTAAACCAGTGGCATGATATGGTCAAATCACCCAATTCCAGTTAGCGAGATTGCAGTAACCTAAAAGGTGGCAGGTTCACTCCCTGGCATCTCCCGGTAGGAGAGCCTTTTGTCTGAATTCCCTGAGAGTCGCTGCTGATCTGTGGCGTGTAGACAATACTGAGCTATATGGACCGGTGGTCTGACCCTATATAAATCAGCGTCCTGGGTTGGGGCAGGTGGCTGCATTGCGGCTGTTCATTCTATCACTAATTCTATACTTTCTCTTCTGCCTCATCCCTAGGAACAGTACGAGTTCTGCTACAAGGTGGTTCAGGAATATATTGACGCCTTTTCAGACTACGCCAACTTCAAGTGAAAATGAAAATCACACAACAGAAGAGTTGCCTTCTTTAATACTTTGTAATATTCTGTTTGTTAATATCCCCTGCCCCCACAAATGTGTATATATCTTAACTGTTCTAGAGGGTTGGTACCATAAGATTCCTATTAGCTGGAGATTTTATATGTAGCAAAAAGTGTTAGAAAGAGATTGTAGGCACTTTTTTTCCCAATGTTTTCTTGGGGAATTAAATAGCGTGATATTTGGATTAATATTGTCAAATCTCTCTCCTGGAGAGTTGATGCAGGCTGTTTTTTTGTTTTGTAAATCTATTTTTTTTTCCTTGAGAGGGAGTAAAGCCTTTTTAAAAACCAAATGAGATTCTTCATATCAGCTGTTTCTTTTAAAAGAAAAATTGTGGCTCAAAAATACCATTTTTAGCAGACTTTTTTTTTTTAAAAAAAAACACCTTGGAAAGTGGTTTCATATTTTTCAGGTTTTTTTTTTTAAAAAAAGTATTTATCAGAGGTTTTATATAAGAGGTGCATCTTGCTTGCACCTCTTTGAAGAGTTCTGTGCACAGGGTGTTCTTCCTCATTTGAAAACAATGGGACCCCCTCCCCGCTCCACATTGTAGCCCCCTGAATGTCGGGGGTGGTGTTTAATCCTCCTTTCGACGGAGGATCCCAGTGTTTGGAATTTCAGTTGGGGAGAAGACGTCGCTCAGTTTTTGTTAAGCCACAAAGGCTGTTTTGAGTGTGTTGTGGATGGCAAAGCCAGACGCCCCATTGATGCTTCATTTGCTCTCACTTTTGACCAGCAACTTTTCTAACTGCACCATCAGATGCCTGAACAAGTCCAGCTAAATTGCTTCCTTCTTTACTGTTCCGCTTTGCGCATTTGCCTCTGCGTATAACTGAGTTGTGTATGTTTCAGCTTCCACTTGCTTTGCCTGCCTCTGCTTCTTTGGGCTTGAAAGGTCACATAGAGTAGAACTACTGGTGATGCTCAAGGCAGAGCTACCATAGAGGACAGCAGCACATCCTTCTCCAAGCTTCTTGTAATTCTTAGGCAGATGTATTCCTGCTTCGCAGTGTCATCCCATTGCACACTCCCTGCCTGCTCTACATCCCTGGCTGGTAGGGCGTAGAAATGCCACAAGTGAGGATGCCTAAACATGGTGGAGAGAACTTGACTGGGCTGCCATCATTCCGTTGCACATCTACTCCTCTTTATACAAAGGGCCAGATTCCCAGAGATCTAGCAGGACTGCCTGGCAAGAATACATCTTAGAATCATAGAATCATAGAATAGCAGAGTTGGAAGGGGCCTACAAGGCCATCGAGTCCAACCCCCTGCTCAATGCAAGAATCCACCCTAAAGCATCCCCGACAGATGCTTGTCCAGCTGCCTCTTGAAGGCCTCTAGTGTGGGAGAGCCCACCACCTCCCTAGGTAACTGATTCCATTGTCGCACTGCTCTAACAGTCAGGAAGTTTTTCCTGATGTTCAGCCGGAATCTGACTTCCTGTAACTTGAGCCCATGATTCTGTGTCCTGCACTCTGGGAGGATCGAGAAGAGATCCTGGCCCTCCTCTGTGTGACAACCTTTTAAGTCTTTGAAGAGTGCTTGTCATTTTATTCTTAAACTCTGCACAGCTTGGCAGACCTCATGTCTTTCTTTTCCACCGTTCCCTGTCTAACGGCTTTAATCAACAGCCTGCCCTTCCTCTCACCCATGACCATGGAAATCACGCCTTAAATCCCCCGTTTTCCTTCTGTGGGTGTGGAAGAGAGACCCAGTCTACCAGGAGCCTCCTGCACAAACGCCATTAACACGAAATGGAAATTGTATGGGATCCTACGATTCATTTCACTGGGACTCGCACAGCAGACAGTCCTATCGGACTGAGCCCAGATTTCTTCATCTTTGAAGAAATGGGGGCGAGGGAACACAGGAGACACGTTGAAAATTAATCTGTTTTATTTCAAACTGATATCATTTCCACGTCCCTCTTCGTTTTGATTCTCATCTTCTCTACCAGCCACCCTTATTTTTGCAAGAGCACCTTTCTATCTTTATAGGGGCATGTTTGGTTTTGCCTCATCTCCTTTTTCAATTGGTTTGCCAGGAACATACCGCAGGGAAGAGCAAGGGCCTCCCATTTTCAAGGGGATGGAGAAATGATAGGTAACATCCTTGAATGAGAGCTGGGTGGTAGAAATGGAGCTGAAGAGAATCCCGTTCAATCCTCATGGGCCTGGATGCTCATTTATTACTTTAGGAGTCTTTTCCCAACTCACAGTCGCATATGGAGTGCTTAGCTGCCATATATTTGGGTTTGTGTGTGTATGTGTGTGTGTGTGTGTTGTTTTTGTGTAGAAAGGCAGGAAATAAGTCTTGACGATAAATAGTAATGACCTCGCTAGAATCCAAACGGCCTGGTTACAGGAATTTGGATCCAGGATCATATTCGGTGTTTCACATTTTCCCTGCCAACCTGGGCCAACATAAATAACTGTATATGTTCTGTGTGTCAGCAAGCCAGAGAGTTTAACATGGATGGCTTGTCTCTGATCAGAGGCTGAGAGCTGTGTATGCCACAGACCTAGGCAGAAACTTCAGGAACTCCAGTGTGCAGGGAGAGCTTTAGGAAATGTGTTTGCCCACAACCCACACAGTTCTTACTCAAAGCAATATAAAGTATTAAAAAAAACCGTGTACATACAGATTCATACAAATCTCACATCTTAATACAAGATATGAAAAACTCATCTGATAAAAACCATATGAAAACGCATGTTCTTGGAATCCTCAAAGTAATACTTGTACATTGCAAAATGTAGACGCGTCTTAATGTTTTGCATTTAGACGATGTCTGTGTAAGTGCCAGGCGCTCTTGAGAACATAACATGCTTGCTGGATCAGTCCAAAAGCTAGTCTAGCATTCTGCTCCCGTAGTGGCCAACCAGATGACCACAGGAAACCCAAAACAAGTCACCAGTGTGATAGTACTCTCCTGGTAGTGTTCCCCAGTAACTGCTCTAACGCTGGAGGTGATATATAACTATCATGACTAGTAGCCATTGATGCCCCTAAAGAAGACTTCATGAATAAATTAATATATAATGGATGAGTTATCCACATCGTATAATTTGAGTTGTGAATACACCAGAGAGTAAATGTAGGTGGGGGAACACAACTGCATAACACTTGGCCTTTGTGTCTCACTCTGTGGGGCGAACGTAGGCCACCCTTGTAAAGGCACGAGATTATCCCCGCACCTCCCCTATGTTTGTGATGCAGTATTGACCCATCCCATTAAATCCATTGACTTCCTTCGATGTGACTGGGATTTGCCTACACTTTGATTTCTGCCCATTTTGAAACGTGCTTGGCTTGCAAGTCGAAACAGGTAGACCTTTCTTTTCAAAAGCAAAAATAGTGTTTGTTTTGGAACCTAATGGGAGTTCCCCATTAACTTACTCCTCCTCCAGGAAGATGCTCTCCAGCCGAGCTTTTTGATTCTTCTGCCCTTGCCAATGTATGCTGTATCTGATGTAGAGACTTGTCTCCACAAATTGTCCATAGTTGGGCAAGCTGATGGACAAATGTGTTTTGGTCCAGATGGGGTGTGACATCCTACTGGTGTTCGGTGCCATTTACCCTTTAGCTTCTCTTGGGCCCAGCACTTAGCAACTTCTATCATTAGTTGCCCAAGAGCCCTTTAGTGGGTGTGTCCCAACCTCCCCCATCACCAGTTTGAGGACCACACCTTGCCCTCCATAAAAACGATTCCTGGTTTCCCCCAGATGGCACAAGTAGTGAAGTCACCTCATCCATAAGCAGTCTTGTCACTCTTACTGTGGGATTGCGTTGGGCACACGTGGCCATATTCTTACAAGGACCCAGAGCAATTCCATCCTTAGATCCCCCATAACATGTTGCCAGACAGTGTTGCTCACCATGGTCGCTGTCCACACACAGGTTTTCTCCCACAACATGCTTACGATGCAGGTAGCCAATGCGCTTTTCAAGGGGTCAAACATCAATTGGATGCTAAGCAGGTTGATAGAGGAAACATTCTGCACATTAAGATATGGAAGACTATAGATATATACACTTAACATTCATGAGGTCCCAGGTCCAGACCCTGGTATTTCTTGCATACCAGGCCTGGGACCTTGGACTGCTGCTGCCAGTCAGTGTAAGCAATACTGGACTAGAGGTGCTATTGGTCTGACTTGGTTATGGCAGGTTGCCATATTCAACCATACAGACCCTGAGCAGTAAAGAGGGATGGCTTGAGTGTGTGCAAAAGGGGTTTTGGTATAGGGAGTCCCTCTTACACCAGATATGGTGGTGCAATTCATATTGCCTCACAGTACCCTCACACTCACTGTAACCTGGGGACAAATTCTTGCCAGATTATCTTTTCTCTAGTATAAACATCTGCCCATATGAAAACTACACAATTAAGCCGAATGCGGTGTATGTATGCTACTTAATATCGGCTATATATTTTTTTTTGCTTGAGCAATTGTGTTGCAGTTACGAGTGAGCATAATTGGTGTCTTCGTTTGAAGGCGAAGCCTCGTGTGCCAAAAAACGACTCACTCGCCCTACACCTCCCTGCAGATTTGCCACTTGACTATATTGGGACTGCCAACGTAGGCTAAAACCAAGTTGCTTCTCCCTTCTGTCTGTTTCAGTAGCTGTAACTCCATGCGGCCTCATTCCGAATGTCTTAATATCTTGTATTTATTTTTTGTTGACCAAGTAAATGCTTTTCTTTTTTTAAGTGGCCTGGTTATTTCTTGTACAACGAGATAACTTAGAACACATTAGGTGGAGGGGGGCGAGTGAGGAAGGTTTTGTAGGGTTTAACCTCTCGTTTGTCAATGAAGCCAAAGATGTATGAGATGAATCACAAGTCGACATTACACCTTCTCTGTTTGGACAAGCCAGCCTTCCTTTGGTGCTAGCAGGCCTTGCTGAAAGGCAAGATTTTATTGGGGGGTTAAGTGTCCCAAGTATCACCAGGTACCCCAAATCTTGCAAGTTCTCTCTGCTCCCCATGAATTACCCTTCCCCAAAGAGGTTGGAGTTCCGATTCCAAAGCCATCTCATAGCAGAAATAAACATCGACCCCCATATGAAACCCCGACTGGGTTCCCCAGATCCTTTGGGACTTGTCTTTTCAAGGTAAGGGGCTTAAGAATTGAAGCAGAATTCCAGGGCTTCACCATTCCTTTCTTTCCATTTTAGCTTTTGCGTTGTGGAAATTCTTGCCTTCCAGTGTGGAGAAGCCAAAAGCCGGTTTCTCCATGTTCTGGAATTGTTTTTACTGCTGCCTATTTGCCAAGCCTGAAAGGTGGTTAGGGGGATTTGAATGCCACGGGCAACGGAGAAGAACAGAAGTGTCCATTTCTGGCTTCAGAACTGGTGGGTATGGAATGTGGGAGAGGTCTGTGTCCAGCAATCTGAGACCTGTAGAGAGCTCTAATATAAGATGATTATGAGGTTAATGAAGGGAGAGAGAGAAGCAAATGCTCCGTGTTGCGTTTGCAGAGTGACCGATCACACTCGACACTTCATATCGAAATTGCCACCGGGATCATGCAATGTGGCCTTAAAAAAAAAATTCTGTGCCAGTTCTCTGCTTGAATTCTGCCCTCCATCTAGCCCCAGGGATAATGGTTCCCACAACAGACAGCCTTCCCTCATTAATCTAATATCAGTAATTGCTATAGATTTTGTAAATAAAATTTGACTGAATCCTGAATTTTGGGACCTTGGCCAAGCTGTAAGTTATACTCTGAATAAATGTGCATTTCAAAACAAAAACAACAAAACACCCAGTGTTTCTGAGTCCTTGTGTGTGTCAGTGAATGAGAAGTATTCTTGCACGCCTTCTCTCAGATGAAAGAGCTACTGCATTCACTCGCGAAACATTTATGTGACAGTATTCGTTGCACTTCACATACATTATCTCTGTAATCCTTACCACAACCTTGAAAGATATGTCAGCATTAGCTCCTCCAGCTGCAATATGGGGGTAAGGAAAGGAAAGGAACCTCTCGTGCAAGCACTTGAGTCATTGCTGACTCCCTGCTTTCGCTGACGTTTTCTTGGCAGACTTCGTAGCGGGGTGGTTTGCCATTGCCTTCCCCAGTCGTGGTTACCTTTCCCCCAGCTAGCTGGGTACTCATTTTACCGACCTCAGAAGGATGGAAGGCTGAGTCGACCTGAGCCGGCTGCCTGAGAATCAGCTTCCGCTGGGATCGAACTCAGGCCGTGGGGAGAGTTTCCCAAGGGAGCAGTACCACCCACTTTGGGAACCACTGATTTAAGCGAATCATTAAGAGTGCGACCCTATGCATGTTTAGACAGGGAAAAAGTCCTACAATTCCAGCATTTCCTAGGCTAGGGAATGCTGGTAATTGTAGAACTTTTTTAGTCTAAACATGCATAGGGTTGCAACCTAAATTGGTTCAGTAACTTGGCTGCTTTTGTCCTCTCCGTGTTGCGAAGTGAAAGCTGCTTCCAGTATAGATGTTGCCAGTCAAGCCAATATTCTGATTCCGGCATAGAATCATAGAATAGCAGAGTTGGAAGGGGCCTACAGTCCAACCCCCTGCTCAATGCAGGAATCCACCCTAAAGCATCTCTGACAGATGGTTGTCCAGCTGCCTCTTGAAGGCCTCTAGTGTGGGAGAGCCCACAACCTCCCTAGGTAACTGATTCCATTGTCGGACTGCTCTAACAGTCAGGAAGTTTTTCCTGATGTCCAGCAGGAATCTGGCTTCCTTTAACTTGAGCCCATTATTCCGTGTCCTGCACTCTGGGAGGATTGAGGAGAGATCCTGGCCCTCCTCTGTGTGACAACCTTTTAAGTGTTTGAAGAGTGCTATCATGTCTCCCCTCAATCTTCTCTTCTCCAGGCTAAACATGCCCAGTTCTTTCAGTCTCTCTTCCTAGGGCTTTGTTTCCAGACCCCTGATCATCCTGGTTGCCCTCCTCTGAACACGCTCCAGCTTGTCTGCGTCCTTCTTGAATTGTGGAGCCCAGAACTGGACACAATACTCTAGATGAGGCCTAACCAGGGCCGAATAGAGAGGAACCAGTACCTCAAGTGATTTGGAAGCTATCACGTGATTTGGAAGAGGGCATTTCACCAGGTTCTCCCCATATACAAACGGCAGCCGCCATAGAAAAGAAGGCTTTTTTCCGGCTTGGGAAAGCGTAGGAGAAGTCGGCTATTCCAAGGGCCGAGCCTGGGACTCAAAGCAGAATGCTGTATGTGATACAAAGTCATCAATCCCCCCTGGCATGACCAAGATTCTTCAGATTTGATCCCCAACCTCTTACCCTTCTGTAATCCTGTTTCCATTTACATTAAAGCGCCAAAATGTCAGCCCGAGAGGGTCGCCATGAAAGTCCACTCATCAGGTGTTCATGTTTACCTATTTGTCAGAGCTCAGAGGAAGGAAAAATAGTCAGTTTGTTTCCAGTGTAGCACACATCCTAGTTTCAATGACCCATTATTTAAGGATTCTGGCCATTGTTTACGTTTTAATGATTAAACTCAATTTGTAACCAGCTCCTGGATAGCCCAATGGTTAGGGTCTCTCTGAACCAAGAGAAACCTCACTCTCACAAAACACTTGTGTGATGAATAGGCAATTTACATGGCAGTCACTGGTGGAGTGAATATAAACACAAAGGGCTCCCTCCAAGGTGAACCTCACGGTGGGCTGGGATTGTGAAGTGTGCCACGGCATGCTGGCTTAGGAGCCATGTTCATGTTGATTCAGGGCTTTCTGAAAGGACATGAGTTTATGTATCCATTTTCTTTCCTCTTACATTGTGTGTTTATCCTCTTCCTTTGAATAAACCAAGTTCAAAGAGGAATTTTCCAGTGGCCCTGTTCAGGAGACACCTTAAACCATGGCTTTAACCATGATGAATAAGGCAAAAAAGCCTTATTCACCATGGCTACAGCCGTGGTTTAAGGTGTCTTCTGAGCGGGGTCAGTGTCTTCACTGCCTAATCTGAATCCTTACAAACCTCTGCCCTCCTGGCTCCTCAAAGCCCTATGAGGAGAGACTGAAAGAACTGGGCATGTTTAGCCTGGAGAAGAGAAGATTGAGGGGAGACATGATAGCACTCTTCAAGGACTTGAAAGGTTGTCACACAGAGGAGGGCCAGGATCTCTTCTCAATCCTCCCAGAGTGCAGGACACGGAATAATAGGCTCAAGTTACAGGAAGCCAGATTTTGGCTGGACATCAGGAAAAACTTCCTGACTGTTAGAGTAGTACGACAGTGGAACCGATGACCTAGGGGGGGTGGCGGCCTCTCCCACACAAGAGGCCTTCAAGAGGCAGCTGGACAACCATCTTTCAGGGATGCTTTAACGTGGATTCCTGCATTGAGCAGGGGGTCGGACTCGATGGCCTTATATGCCCCTTCCAATTCTACTATTCTACGATTCTAATTTTTAAAAGGCCATATCTCTCAGTGACACAGATTCTGTTAGCGAATGGATGCTCCCAAGTTACATTTGGAATGTTGAATTTCATGGAACAAGATGGTTTACAGAGAGGACTTTGGTGGATCATGCTCAATGTCTGGTCTGTTTTCTATCCCACACAGTATGCTATTAGCTTATCAAGTGGAGGTCTAAAAATTAAGTTGGGATGCAGGAACAATACCATGCGTGACTTGGGTGCCCTGTGTTGCACCAGCATAAATCTCAGCAATAGATTCAATAAAACAAAACATCCCCTCCATTTGCTCAGCCCAATTATGACTTGCAGAGACTTTGACCTGTTGGATGATCACTTTGCAAGTTGAAACAGGCTAAATATTAAAACGCCAAATGTTTGTCTGGCTCCTGTTTGCTTAGACCTCGTCAAGCGCCTGACTTGTGAGATTGTTACAGTGACACAGGAGGAAATTAGCAGCTTTCTAGCGCTGGGCCTCTGATTCAATTTGTTTTCAGCAGTCAACTCTCTGTATGCGGCTTTTTATACATTCTCCTTCTTCTCTCAACACCGGCATTCAATTAAAAGTCTTGTGTGTCGAAGACCCGGGCCTGTAAGAGACAAGAGGAGATAAAATTAGTTGTGGCCTTATTTAAACTTTTGATTTGCAAGTTTTCCATTTCGGGGAGGATTTGGGAGCTTTCTGCACTCCACTTTGATCACTCTAGATTTGAACTGAAATACCCAGGAAATGCTAGTAGCTTCAACCTGTCACTGCTGTCTTGAAGCAGCCAATTTGCTTTCAGAAGTACCGCTAATCACTTTTGCTTCTGGCACACCTTTCATCTTGGGAGATCTCTATGCACCTTCCAGCTGTTAATTAATGGTACTGCTTTCCCTTGATAATGAACTTTTCATGCAAAGATCTCCATGCTTCTTACGGATCACAGACGAACAGCCCTGGTATTTCAGCTGTACAGCTTGACTGAGATGCTCCATTCCAAATCCCTTCTTTTGTTAAGAGTATTTTGACCTTCCCAGATGGTTGCACACTTCCAGGCCTTGAACCTTGGCTCATGGGGTTACCAGCCTGCACTAGCCTTATCCTTTGAACAGTCAGAGAGCTGTTTCACGTCTTAAAGATCTACAACAGTGGTTCCCACACTTTTTCTGGTAACCGCCCCCTTGGTTCCACAAACTCATGCCCAGTGCCCCCTGTGGGCGGTGCCTTTAAATGGGAAGCACCCGCTGCAGACTTGCTGAGGGAGGGAGGGAAAAGAGAGCGATCGCCTCTGTTTTGCAGCCGGCGTGGCGGAGCACACCAAGTAGGGTATGTCTCTTCTTTAGCGTTTTGGTGCTTTTGAAACGTTTCAATTCACTGTCAAAAGGACTCTTCTTAAATGGTATTAATACATGTGTGGCTTCTTCCCCTATATGGCTTGGGACCAAACTATCTTCTCCCATAAAAATGTCCCTGGGTTTTAAGACCATCTGGAGAGGCGCTTCTCGGAAAAGACCACCACGACTGCCCCTCTGCCGCCTCCTTGCCTCTTAATGCCCCCCTATGCAATCCCACTGCCTCCTTTGGGAACCACTGATCTACAACTACACATAACTGTGACAGCAAGGTGCAGGTGCTTGTATGTGCAGATGGAGACATAGAGACATTTTTGTTACAGCAGCTAGCCCTGGCAGTGAATCCAGGTTTCAGTCAACAACAGCCAGAACTCTAAAGGAGCTACACAAGATGCTTTAGAGTTCTGACTGAAACCCAGAGCGGATTTACCGCCCTACTGGCATTGGAGCCACCAGCCTCCACTGAGTCTTCCCCTACCTGGTGCCCATAAGATAATCTATAACTCCCATCATCCCTTGCTGTGTGTGAGGAGAGTGGCCCAAATCTAGCAGTCTCTCCACAACCCCACTCCACCAAGGTTTCTTGTAATGTAATTTAGATGATGCCCCTGCTTATTACCATGTGCTAGAAAAGCACCATTGTTCTACAACCTGTTCTGCAAAACCAACCCACTTCATCAGCAGGTGAAGAGGGAAGGAGTGATGCAAGCATATTAGAGACAAAATAGAGATTTTTTAAAAAAGCATATATGTATGGCAAAGGCTATCCATGGCTACTAGCCCTGATGGTTGTGTGCTATCTCCAGTATTCGAGGCAGTAAGCCTGTGTGCACCAGTGCTGGGGAACATGGGCAGGAGGGTGCTGTTGCACCATGTCCTGCTTGTTTAGGGTGACCATATGAAAGCCTTGCAGTCAGACCCAAGACTAGAAAGGTGTAAGTCCTATTGATCTTAGTGGCGCTTACTTCTGCGTAGACATAGTTAGGATTGTGCTGCAGCTGTGTTTTTAAGGTGACACAAGATACACACACACACCATGTTTACCAAAAGAACAGTTTGCTGATTACTGCATCATTTTTGCTCTGGAAAAAAAAGGAGTTAGACCCCCTGAAATAAGCAGGGGCAGATAGGAATTGTTTTAGCAAGCACTCTGGAAAAGGTGCTGCTGAATCCTCCTTAGCCAGGAAGGCATTGCAATTTTCTCCTGATCCTGCTGGAGTCCAGATTTGGGGGTGTGGGTGATGAGAACACACAGAGCAGGGCGACCATATAAAAAAGGAGGGCAGGGCTCCTGTATCTTTAACAGTTCCATAGAAAAGGGAATTTCAGCAGGTGTCATTTGTATATATGGAGAACCTGGTGAAATTTCCTCTTCATCACAGCAGTTAAAGCTGCAGGAGCCATACTAGAGTGACCAGATTTAAAAGAGGGCAGGGCACCCTAAATAAGTACCCAACAACAGTGCTTGCTTGCAAAGATGGTCTCCTCAGGAGAAAGCAAGTCCTCCAGTATGGCTCTGGCCAGAGAGCTCTAATAGACAGCACCTGAGTCTGGGTGGGGCTCAGCAGCCTTTATGAGGAAAAGTGTTTGCCAGTGTCTGGGAACCACTTCTCACCAGTCTCTCCTGGTTTCGTCACCCTGCTTTGTTCGTCTTGAACCCCTGTGCTATGAACTTGGACTCCTGGTTGACACTGCTACTGGATTGTGTATGTATTGGGCTGCCTAACTCTGTTTGATGACTTCTGCTTTGCCTGACTCTATGGCCCTGTTCAGAAGACACCTTAAACCACAGGTTTAAGCACTGTGGTTAAAGCCATGGTTTAACGTGTCTTCTGAACAGGGCTGTTATCTTGGCCTGCTTGCCTTTGTCTTGACCCTGTGCTTGTTATCTGGATCCCTCCTGCATTTGCCTGAACTCCCATGAACTGAAACTTGTCTGCTGGAACATTGGCCTGGGTTATTACTGTCAATGCAGAACACCTAAAATCAAATGTTAAAGTCAGAGATGCGGTGTGTCTCTGTGTTAGGGTGACCATATGGAAAGGCGGACAGGGCTCCTGTATCTTTAACAGTTGTGTAGAATGGGGATTTCAGCAGGTGTCCTTTGTACGCATGCAGCACCTGGTGAAATTCCCTCTTCATCACTGCAGTTAAAGCTGCAGGAACCCTGCCCTATTGACCAGATACAAAAGAGGGCAGGGCTCCTGTAGCTTTAACTCTCGTGATGAAGAGAGGATTTCACCAGGTGCTGTCCGCATACAAATACCACCTGCTGAAATCCCCTTTTCTATATAATTGTTAAAGATACAAGAGCCCTGCCCTCCTTTTTTTAATATGGTCGCCCTACTCTGTGTGTTCTCATCACCCACACCCCCAAATCTGGACTCCAGCAGGATCAGGAGAAAATTGCAATGCCCCAGGTCCTTCCTGGCTAAGGAGGATTCAGTAGCACCTTTTCCAGAGTGCTTGCTAAAACAATTCCTATCTGCCCCTGCTTATTTCAGGGTGTCTAACCCCCTTTTTTCCAAGCAAAAATGATGCAGTAACCAGCAAATAGTTCTTTTGGTAAACATGGGGTGTGTGTGTGTGTGTATATATATATATATATATCTTGTGTCACCTTAAAAACACAGCTGCAGCACAATCCTAACTATGTCTACTCAGAAGTAAGCCCCACTAAGATCAATAGGACTTACACCTTTCCAGTCTTGGGTCTGTCTACAAGGCTTTCTAAACAAAGGAAGGTTATTAATGCACAAAAATATAACCATCTCGCTGCCTCCTTAGCAGAGGGCGGGGCATTGCATTGGGTGAGCATTCTGCCTGCAAACAGATTGCTCTGGATTTGTTTTCACCTGTGCTGTTGAGAAGCAAAAGCAGTAGTGTTGGTATGCCCATTTCACGGGTGCACTTTGGTTTAGCACCTTGCTGTTTGGTGCTGGCATTTAAAAAGCAAATTTCAGTGGTAGAAATATTTGGCTTCACACAGACAGCTTGCACAGGATTCTGGGCTTCCAATTCTCTGTCCACTCTCTTGTGACTGAAATCTGATATTGCTTGCTGGTTTAGAGACAGAATGGTTAATGTTTAAGCTTAATCCAGGTTTCAGGTAAACACTTCCTGAAGTTGGAGGCTCTACTTTTGAAGTCCTTCCTCTTTCAAAAGGCAGTTCAATAGGAAGCAAGAGCTGGTTAACAAACACAAGGATTTTCTTTTTTGGACTTTGCCTCCATTTCAAGAGACAAAGCAAGTTCTGCTTCAGTCTCTTAAGAAATGGATGTACATATGGCTTTTCAGAGCTCTTGTTCGGGTTTACTCACAAGTAGTTCTAGGGTAGTTAGGTTGAGGCTAGCTTCAGACTTTTCTTTGCTAGCATCTTTAGAAGTTTCAGGACCTTCTGAGAGGAAAATCAATGAAGGATTTTCTTCTGTTTTTCAAGTTAGAGGATTCCCCACCCCGGTGCTACACAGCATTCCTCAACAGGGTTGACATTTCTGATTTTGACTTCTGAACATGCCACAAGAATTTATTTACAACTTGGCATGGCAGAAACATTAGACTGGGTTTTCTCACTCTCTTGAACTTGAGACTGAACTGGGGAAACGCCTCTTTCATGGGCTCACTTGGCTTAGGAAGTGAAGCCTCAACTTCTCTAGTTGAGGATAAATTTCCCTTGGACATTTTTGCACCAGACTCAACAAGAGGTTGTTTGTGAGGGGTTTCTTTGGCAGTTACAGTACTGCCTCCCCCCCGCCCCCCGCCCTCCATGGCTAGGTTTTAGGGAGAGTCTGGATTTCTGTTTGCTGCTTTGAGAAGTCTCTTTCTGACTCTTTAGATTTTCTCTCTGGCAACAATTGTGTACTCACACTTTCATGCTCTTCTCTGATTTTTGCCTGTGCATTCACACACTGAGGCTTAGTGTTCACCTGAGGATGTCCACGGGGAACTGAGCACCCCTGTAGTGCTGCACACACTTCTCTCAAGACCTGCCTTTGCTCAGGGGGCCCAAGTGTTGGCATCAGCGCTCTTTTAACAATGCCCAAACCTCAGACAAGACTTCTGCTTGTCATACTTGTTCATATCTTCCCCTAAAGAACGGAGTCCATTCCATAGGAAAACTCTGTATGGATCTATTTTTCTTTCGGGGGGGAGGGGCTCTGTTCTGAAATTCCCTGCCTGATGCTTCTAGCTGCCTGGGGATGCTTTAGGGTGGATTCCTGCATTGAGCAGGGGGTTGGACTCGATGGCCTTGTAGGCCCCTTCCAACTCTGCTATTCTATGATTCTGTGACACTGTCACTTAGTAGGATTTGCTGACCAAGGCACTTGGTAATGGGCACAAGGACTGGGAGCCTTGTTTTGCTTGGGGATAGCTGAGGAATGGGGTCCAGTGTTTGCATGGGTTACAGTTTGCACTGGCTCTAAGAGCTTCATCACACCAGCGTTACACTGTGCAATCACTGCGAATTGAATGCAAAGGACTCCGAAGTTTTCCAGTTTATAATCTGCTTTTATTGTGAAGTACTCCCATGCATCCTGCTTTAATTGCACTTAACCAAAAGAAGTGCAATATTTTGCTACTAGTTTTCGAGCGTATCATTTGTTGTTTTCTGCGCGGCCACTGGGGTGCAGGAGCAGGATTTGAAGAAAAATTAAACAAATGCTTACATCTGCATAAGCTTTAAAGATAAAGATATCAAAATTGGCACAGTAATAGATATTAAGGAGAGCTTTAAGCATACCAAATTTGAATGAGATTGGGTCATCCGTTGATTTTTTATGATTTTTTTTTTTACATTTCCCCCCTTAAACCCATTTCCTGGTATGCAAAGGATCTAGCCGCCCGGTAGCAACAACAACGGCGACAGCTTAGCACTGTAGGGATAATTTGAGGGAAACAGGTATGTGGGATGAAGCTCCCAGTGTGCCCTTTTCCCCCACGGGAGGGCTTCTTTAAGGTGCCAGAAGTCCTTAGCACTTCAGAGGCTCACAAGATGATGTGAGACAGCTCATCTCTAGATAAGGCACTTGGATCTATGCTACCTAAAGCCATTTTTGTCTGCCCATTTAGTCCAGAACACAGGGGAGACTTAAACTGAGCTACATCATAATTCCACACTGCATTTCCATTGCTTTGAATGGTCTGCACTTTTCCAGAAAGGACAGCTAGCAATTTCATTCTACCAACACGTGCTTCTGGGAGTTTCCCCTGACCTTGCACCTCTAAATAGGTTTGGTCTAGGTCCTGGCAAGGGATTTTAAGAACCACTGTCATCCTCTCTTGACAATCGGCATTCCGGAGGTTGTTCATGTTGATGCTGTGTTCTAACACTGCAGCATCTCCTAGGGAAGCACGAATTCTTGCCGGTTGGGTCACGTCTGCTGCATCTACAGTAGCTTAGCTTTGCCAGGTGTTGGCTAGCCGTGCCCCTCCATGGAGGGGGCCTAACTGCTCAGCGATGGCGTTGGCCTGACTAGGAATTCATGAATTGGCCTCCATGATGGTTTCTCTAGAACAGCGGTTCCCAACCTTTTTGGCACCAGGGACTGGTTTCGTGGAAGACAATTTTTCCACAGACCAGGGGTGGGGGCTGTTGAGGGGATGGTTTTGGGAAGCCACCCCCACCCACCCCACTCCAGCATCCTGGCTTGGCTTTGGCTGGGTGGGTGCCCAGCCGAAGCGAAGCCAGGATGCTGGGGCGGGCGGGCAGCTTCAAAACGGCGCGCCCAAAAGTCGCTTTCCCAGAGTGGCTTCTGGCCGGGGGCGCTGTTCCGAAGCTGCCGCCCCCACCCCAGCATCCTGGCTTTGCTTCAGCTGGGCAGGTGAGATGGCGCCCTGCACTCAGGTACGCTAAGGTGGGGGTCGGTAGGTGAAAGCAGCTCACCTGCGCGGCCCGGTTCTTAACAGGCCCTGGAACAGGGGTTGGGGACCCCTGCTCTAGAAGTCCTGCTATTGCCAAAGGTTTTCTCCGCAACTGTGTTTGAGACTGGGGCCATGGGCTGAGGATTCTGCCATTCCAGGTTACCTAGACTTTCTGGCCAAGTTTCCGTGGGTGCTGCATTCTCTGTTTGGGTTGGAGCAAAACAATCATAATCCTCAATTTGCCCTTCAATCTGCAGTTACACCTTGGTGCACCTTCCGCTGTGCTTTTAATGCTTGGATCTGCTGTTCAGAGGACTAGAACTAAGTTCTTTTTTTCTGTACAAAGGACTCGTAAGACAATTTCCCCAAAGTAATTGCAACTTCTATTTCAAGTTGTTTTCATCTCTCTCTCTCTCTCTCTCTTTGTCTCAAATGTTTTAATTATATTAAGATATTTTAAACATGCGTATGTTTTAATATTTCTCTGCATAACGATTTAATTATTGTGTTTTTGCCATCTTAATGATGTCTGCTACTGTCTCTCATTGGGTCTGTGGCCCTATAATAAATGACGATGATGCGAATGTGTATATAAACAGACACGTGTCTGCCCACCTTCTCCACCACTCGCACACGCGTTACACATTGGCAATAGCGCATCTGTGGCTAAGTAAGGTGATTCCCACCCAAAGAGATCTACTCCACTGAAGAAAGTAACGCTACAATGGCGCATTTATTAAAGTTTTGACAGATTCAAAAGCACAAGCTAGTTTGGGGGAAATTAGCTGAGCAGATGGAGGCCTAAAAGTAGCTTCAAGGCGCGCAGCAAGTGTCTTCTTGAGACTTAGAGCATACACATGCACATAACACGCAGGGGAAAGAGGGGAGGGAACGTTTAAAAGAACGATACCATTCCCTGGGCTGAAGCCCTTTCCTGTAGACTGCAACTTGTGTATGTAGCAGCTCCTGGTCTCAGTGAAGGGGAGGGAAAACTGGGGGCTGCCTGACTAGAAGAGGCAAGGCACCCACCAATGACACTTTGCTCTGGCAAGCAAGAAGCCTAGTGGTTTCAGCAGGAGCCTTTCCTCTGGGAAGAAAGACTCACTGATTTCAGCAGCAGTGTTGCACCTTGCCCTGGGGCAGGGCAGAGGGGTAAGCCCCGCTGTCTTGTTTGAATTGGATTTTACTGTTTTAAAATTTCATATTGGTTTTAACATAGCAATGGTTTAATTTGTTTGAGGGTTGTATATTTATTCTATTTGATATGTATGGTTTTATCTGTACACCGCCCTGGGATCCTTATGATATAGGGTGGGATATAAATGTTTTTAATAAATAAATAAAATGCCTCTGGGAAGAAGGGGATTCTGGACTCTCCCAAACCTGAGGGTACTTATGTAGGCTGACCCTATGGAAAGGAGGGCAGGGCTCCTGTATCTTAACAGTTGCATAGAAAAGGGGATGATAGCACTCTTCAAATACTTAAAAGGTTGTCACACAGAGGAGGGCCAGGATCTCTTCTCGATCCTCACAGAGTGCAGGACACAGAATAACAGGCTCAAGTTAAAGGAAGCCAGATTCCAGCTGGACATCAGGAAAAACTTCCTGTTAGAGCAGTACGACAATGGAACCAGTTACCTAGGGAGGTTGTGGGCTCTCCCTTCAAGAGAGGCCTTCAAGAGGCAGCTGGACAACCATCTGTCAGGGATGCTTTAGGGTGGATTCCTGCATTGAGCAGGGGGTTGGACTCGATGGCCTTGTAGGCCCCTTCCAACTCTGCTATTCTATGATTTCAGCAGGTGTCATTTGTATATATGGAGAACCTGGTGAAATTTCCTCTTCATCACAACTGTTAAAGCTGCAGGTGCCCTGCTCTCTTTTAAATCTGGTCACTCTAGCATAGCTCCTGCAGCTATTGTGCAGGAGGTATACTGTAATGAAGAGGGAATTTCACCAGGTTCTCCATATATACAAATGACACCTGCTGAAATTTTCTTTTCTATGTAACTGTTAAAGATATAGGAGCCCTGTCCTCCTTTTCATATAGTTATCCTATTTTAACAAAAGATGACCTTACATGCTGATGGCTGCCTTAAAAGACAGGTATGCAGTCTGACCAGGTGTGTTACTAATGATCACTCTGGCTATCCAGCATTCATATTCTGCTCAATTTAAAATAAAACGACAACCCCACACACACTTTTGCCTTTGGGGAATATATTTTAAGAGGTCTTGGGGACTGAATTGTTTGATCCATCTAGGAAATAGAAACCAAATGCACAGTTACAAGATGGGGGATACTTGGCTCAGCAATACTACAAACGAGAAGGATCTTGGAGTTAGATAACAAGCTGAATATAAGCCAACAGTGTGATGTGGCTTATATTCAGCTCTATCCGGCCCTGGTTAGGCCTCATCTGGAGTATTGCGTCCAGTTCTGGGCTCCACAATTCAAGAAGGGCGCAGACAAGCTGGAGCGTGTTCAGAGGAGGGCAACCAGGATGATCAGGGGTCTGGAAACAAAGCCCTATGAAGAGAGACTGAAAGAACTGGGCATGTTTAGCCTGGAGAAAAGATTGAGGGGAGACATGATAGCACTCTTCAAATACTTAAAAGGTTGTCACACAGAGGAGGGCCAGGATCTCTTCTCGATCCTCCCAGAGTGCAGGACACGGAATAACGGGCTCAAGTTAAAGGAAGCCAGATTCCAGCTGGACATCAGGAAAAACTTCCTGACTGTTAGAGCAGTATGACAATGGAACCAGTTACCTAGGGAGGTTGTGAGTTCTCCCACACTAGAGGCAGCTGGACAACCATCTGTCAGGGATGCTTTAGGGTGGATTCCTGCATTGAGCAGGGGGTTGAACTCGATGGCCTTGTAGGCCCTTTCCAACTCTGCTATTCTTTGATCCAGCCTTAGCTGCTTCCTCTCAGCCCTGTTCTCTGTGTCTTTCTCCCAAGTGGGGACAGAGACGCCTTGGCTTTAGGTTGCCTCAAAATGGAGCCACTACTTCTCACTCGCAAACAAACTGCTTTGGCACAAGAGAGTTCTTTAAGCCCTAAAAGAAGAAGCATTTGCCACGAATACAAAACCTCATAGGTGGTAGCAGTGCTGACTGCAGCCAGCTGTTATTAATTGCATTCTGTTTTCTTTCGTTTAGACACTACTCTGTTAGGAGTTGCTTCCCAACAGAGCAGTGTCTAACCAAAAGAAATCAGAATAATAACAGCTGGCTGCAGTCTAGCAAACTTTGGGAGCGAGAGGAAGTCGGTACCCAAGAGGTGGACCTGGCTGTGGGTGTCTCTGGTGAAGGTTTAGGAAATATGGCCTGAGGTAAAAATAATAAAAAAGCAGTCATTAAGAGGCTTGTAGCAGCAACAGTGTTCCTTGAGTCCTTCAGAGTTGCCACCAAGCAATCTTGAAAACTCCAAAGTAAATATTAGGGTTCTCTCATGTCTGGAGTTATTGTTGTTATTTATTGCATTTGTATACCACCCCATAGCCAAAGCTCTCTGGGCGGTTCACATAAGAACTGTTTTCTGGGCAGTTCTTGCTATCTCCCCCCCACACGCACACAGCTCTTCAGTCCTTAATCTCTCTTAGGGACCCCCAAACTTCCATGTCCCCTTTTAATACGAACCTCTGCCACAAATCACCCATTCAAAATTTATTTATTTATTGTATTCATATACCGCCCCATAGCCGAAGCTCTCTGGGCGGTTTACAAAAGTTAAAAACAGTAAACGTTAAAAAAACAAAGATACAAAATTTAAAAACATTATTTATTGCATTTATCACGCACTCCAAAGGAGTACAAGTCCTAGGTTACCTCAGTCCTAGAGCCTTCAGCTACAGAAGGGGCCCATTCCCCCCCCTTCCCAAACAAAGAGGTAAAGGGGTTTAAGGACCAGGTAATAAAAGTAATTATTATTATTCAGTAATAAAAGCACCTAGTTTGTGTGAGAAAATCAGCTTTGGAAGAACCAGTTCCCCACAATTTTATTACATATACACATGCCACTTTGTAGCATTATAGACCACGAAAAGTCTTGAGGCTGAACATGTCTACGGTACTAAAGCCTGCTCATGAGGAGAAAGAACCAGGCCTTTTAAAGTTTCTTTTCCCCTTCTTTTTTTAATAGCTGCAAAGCATCAAGAGGGTGGAGACTGGAGAGGTCTCCTCAAGAGAAGGACGGGCCAGCTGTGAACACTAACAAGCCAGACTCCGTTCAGCTGCAGCAACAGAGCCAGAGTGCCTATAATCTCTCCGTCCTCCCCAGTACCTCAGTTAGGTGGAGAGTTTGCTCAGGGGAGAGACTCAAAGGAAGAACCAGCCCTGCCGTGGCCTTCCTTCCCAGGAGCAGTGCAAAGGCCCAGCTGGCCCTGTGGGGCGGAGGGGGCCACACGAAACACTCAGCCCTGTGCCTCACCTGTCTTTTACCTGCCTTCTCGCTTGGCCTGCCTGCTGACCTGGACTGTTTCAATCTGCAGCTTTGCTACTAAGGGTTTTGTGTTGGGGACTGTGCGGTGGCTGGGTTGGGCCAGAGCCTGCCATGGAAGTGGCTCATAAAAGAACTAGTCCTGCCTTCCCAGGAGTAGCGCAGAGGCCCAACTGGCCCTGTGGGGTGGACTGGGCCACACGAAACACCCAGCCCTGTGCCTCACCTGTGTTTTACCTGCCTTCTCGCTTGGTCTGCCTGCCGACCTGGACTGCAGCTTTGCTGGTAAGGGTTTGCCTCTGGGGACTGTGTGGTGGGGGGATTGGGCCAGAACCTCCCCTGGAAGTGGCTGATAGTTTGTTTGTTTTTTAAAAAAAACCTATCCCATTGCTGCCTCGTGGGAGCACAGTTATGGCCAGGGTGGTCAAAGAATTACTCGGCCACTTGCTTTTCTCCCCTTTTCCTCCTGACTGTACTGAACAGCAAATGAACGAACAGACCCTATTGAAATGCAGCTTCTGTTTGTTATCTGAAAATGAAGGTGTCTCTTTGGCTATTGCAATTTGTCTCAGTGTTTTATTTGTTCTTGTGTGTAATTGTACATTTTCGCTTCTCTTCCCAGCTGGTCTGTCTGCTTGATCTACTTGCTTCAAAGAAAGGTAAGTGCCCTGGGATTTCATTTTACGCTTCTTGTGTTTTGCATTGTTGTGGGTTGCATTTTGTTTTCTGATGCATTTGTGGTTGGAATTGTTGTGGGTTGCGTTTTACTTTCTGATACATTTGTGGTTGGAATTGTTGTGGGTTGCATTTTAGTTTGTAATTAATTTTGTGGTTGGAATGGCTGTGAACTGCCCAGGGCGCTTTGTTGTGAGAGTTGGTTTGTGTAACTTTTTTTTTAGTGTTTGTCACACAATCCTATGTGTGTTTAATCAGATGTAAACCCCAATGACCCTGTTCAAAAGGCACTTTAAACTACGGTAGTTCAGGCTTCTTTGTTAACAAAAAAAAAGCCCGAACCACCGTGGTTTAAGGAGCCTTCTGAACCCCTGGGGCCAAGGTCTTCAACTGTGAAATGGGAGGGCACCAGGTTGGGGAAGGGTGGTTTAGAGGAAAAATGATTGGTAGTGATAGGGTTAAGCATCCCTTACCAAGATTCCTTCCTGGCTTCCTAAATGTGCATTCACATTTTATATTGTATTTTATTTGATGATGTGCCCTGTGGTTTGAATTGTTGTGTATTTCATTTTGTTGTTATGAATTGCCCACAGAGCTCAATTATTTGGTTAGCGCCATTTTTAGGATTTATCATTCAATCCTACGTGTGTTTAATTAGAATTAAATCCCAATGTGTTTAAATGTGAAATGGGAGGTCACCTAGCTGGGGATTTAGAGGAAGAACATTTGGCAGTGATAGGGTTAAAGACCCCTTATCTTGACTCCTCCCTAGCTTTGTAATTGCAATATAAAATGTAAAAGCACATTTTATTTCATAAAGCATTTTGTGGTTTTTATTGTTGCATTTTTTTATTACGCATTTCGTGGTTTTGTGTATTGCGTATTATTTGATTATGCATTTAGGAGGTTCAATTGTTGTGTTACATTTTTTTTATATAAGACATTTTGTGGATTTAATTGTTGTGAACTCATTGGCAGTGACAGGGCTGGACACCACTTACCAAGATTGCTTCCTAATTGCAATATAAAATGTAAACTCAAGATTCTTTCCTTGTCTCCTAATTGCAATATAATATATAAAAGCGCATTTTATTTTATAACGCATTTTGTGGTTTTAATTGTTGCGTATTGTGTTTGATTTTACTATGCAATTTGGGGGTTTAATTGTTGTGTATTGTGTTTGATTTTACTATGCAATTTGGTGGGGAGCAAATTGTTATGTATTGTTTGATTTTACTATGCAATTTGGGGGGTTAATTGTTGTGAATTGCATTTTATTGTATTTTATTTCATTTCATACATTTCTATACTGTGCCATAGCCAGGGCTCTCTGGGGCGGTTCACACAAAAATTCCAGGCTCTATTCAATAATAATAATAATATTTTTTTAAAAAATATTTCTTAACTGCCTCTCCCTCTGGATTGAGGCTGGGAACAACATACAATAATACAGATAATGGGAGAATTGTCAACAGTGAGGTCAAAATAAAATTAAGTGCAAAAAGCTGCAACTGCATTATTATCAGTGATCAGTAAACAAGGTAAATGATTACACTATCACCCTGACACCAGGATACAGTCAGACAGCTGGTGTTACTTGGCTTAATTGCCAGCAGTGTCAGTGAGTCTTACAATATATATTGGACATAATTATGCATTGGGGGGGGGGGGTTAATTGTTGTGAATTGCCCAAAGAGCCTGGTTGTAAGAGTTTGTGCCCACAGGCTTTCTGCAAGGTAAGTGTGCATAGGAATGACGCGATCACATCAGGATCATTAACATCAGTTGAAGACTTTGAGGACTTCTGACAAGGTGAGTGCAAGATTTGTACATGTGTGAGAGCAGAATTATAAAAGCTCAGCTTAGCTTAGTCCTATGTACATCTTTTCTCAGAGATGTGTTAGTTTGGTTGTTTCTTTCTAGTAATTGTTTAAATATCTAGTCATGTTTTATTGGGTTGTGGCAGGGATTGCTTCAGGCAGCAAAATACCTTGGGCCAGACCTGGATTTAGGACTGTGTTACACACACAGGCAGTATCCCCTTTACGGGGATGTCTCAGGTTAGCAATGGTCACTTGCAAGCATGGCTGGCCCCTTCATGCATTTTGGAGGTTTTAATAGTTGTGTCTGGCATTTTATTTTACTTGAATGTTTTTATTCACAAATATAAATCTTAAATATCAACATGTTACAGAAACCTTATATGTAAGGAATAAGCAATAAATTGCATATACTCTGTGTGGTTTTTTTTAAAAAAAGTGCTACACAGTCCAACACTATAACTATACAGTATGAGTTTAACGTTAGTCATTAGGCAGATTTAAAATATAATAAATTAATGAGAGGATACCAAATCAAAAGAAACGTTTTTATTATGAATTCTTTCTTTTTTATCCTGAAAAATTAATGTAACCATAACCTAATAAAAGCATCTGAAACCTGAGTTGGTGTATTTATTTTGTGTGCATTTATTTTGTGTGTGTGTAATAAAAGAATTCTGTTGCAAAAGTGTCATTTTTCTTTTGTCCTCTTAATACTCCAAAAAGTTTATTAAGTTTCTCTGAAAGTGCCATTTCTCATGCTATAATGTACTATCTTATGTTTAAATGTTTTGCATCCTTCCAAAATTTGTTTATGTGCATTTGGCTATCTGCATTTTATTTTACAAAGAATTTTGTGGTTTTAATTGTTGTGAACTGCCCAAAGAGATTGGTTGTGAAAGTTGGTTCGTGTCATTCTTTAGGGTTTATCGCAAAGTCCTTAGTGTGTTTAATCAGAGGTAAATCCCAATGCATTTAACTGAGAAATGAGAGGACACCAGATTGGTGAAGGTTGGTTTAGAGGTAGAAGGGTTGTCAGTGATAGGGTTACACACCCTTTACCAAGATGGCTTCCTTGGTTCCTAACTGCGCTTTTACATTTTATATTGCAAAACATTTTGTGGTTTTAATTCTTGCGTATTGCATTTTATTTTGCAATGTATTTTGAAGGTTTTAATTGTGAATTACCCAAAGAGCGTTGTTGTTAGGGTTTGTGTCATTTTTTAAAGGTTTATCGCGAAGTTGACAGAAGTAAACTGCAATGTGCCTAACTGTGAAATGGGTGGGGGACCAGCTTGGGGAAAGGTGGTTTAGAGGAAGAACGGTTGGCAGTGATAGACCTTAACAAGTTTACTTTCTTGCTTCCTAATCGCACGTTTTCATTTTGTGGCTTTAATTGTTGTGTATTACATTTTATTATTTTATTATTATAAAACTTAAATATCACCATAATACAGGAATCTTAAAAGCATAAGTAATAAATGGCATATATATCTTTAAAAGAAAGAGGGTGCTACACAGTCCAATACTATAAAAACACAGTACAAATTTAACATTAGTTATTAGGCAGATTTAAAATATGATAAATTAATGGGAGGATAGATACCAAATAGAAAGGAAGCCTGTTTTTTTATTATTATTATGTACTTTAATTTTTCCCTCCTGAGAAACTATTGTAACCATAACCTAATAAAGGCATCTGAAACCTGTGTTGATACTTTTATTTTGTTTGTACATATGTAATAAAACACCGGCATTCTGTAGCAAAAGTGTCTCCTTCTTTTGCCCTCTTAATACTCTAAAATGTTGCGTGTGAGCAGATCTACTCTGCATACTGAAGGCGCTTGCGTGCGCCTGCAGTGCGTCCCCAAAGCGATTGTGTAGATCCTGGAAGAGGCGGAGGAAGAGGTGGAGGAGGAGGCTGGGGAATCCAGCCGCGTCCTTGCCACCGCCACCTCCCCGCCGGCCTCCTGCTGCCGGCAAAAGAGCCACCCGGGGCGGAGAGCTTCTTCTGCTCTCCGCCCCGCCTTCTTCCGCCAAGTGGCTCTTTCGATGGCAGCAGGAGGCTGGCAGGGAGGTGGGCGGTGGTGGCAAGGACGTGGACGGATTCCCCAGCCTCCTCCTCCTCCGCCTCTTCCTCCGCCTCTTCCAGGATCTACACAATCGCTTTGGGGGCGCACTGCAGGCACACGCAAGCACCTTCAGTACGCAGTGTAGTTCCCCTCTATGTTTCTCTGTAAGTGCTATTTCCCATACTGTATTGTACCGTCATCTTAAGTTTAAATCTTTTGTGTCCTTCCAACATTTGGCTATTGGCATTTTGTTTCAAAATGCATTTTTGTGCTTTTAATTGTTAATAGACCAAAGAGCTTGATTGTAAAGAATTTGTGCCCACTTTGTGATAAATCTTAACAGCGTTCAGTTCCCAATCAGGCTTTCTGCAAGGTAAGTGTGCATAGGAATGACGTATCCCATCACTTCTGACAAGGTAAGTGTATAATTTAAGTGTATAATCGGTACATGTGTGAGAGCAGAATTATAAGAACTCAGCTTAGTGCTATATGTATCTTCTCTCAAAGACATTGTTAGTTCTGTTCCTTCTTTACTGGTAATTGTTTCATTATTTAGTCATGTTTTATTGGGTTATGGGGGATGGCACAATTTTTAGGATTGCTTCAGGCAGCAAAATACTGTGGGTCAGACCAGGACATAGGGCTGTGTTATACACACAGGCAGCGTTCCCTTTATGGGGATGTCTCAGGTTAGCGATCGTGACTTGCAAGCATAGCCAGCCCTCCTGTATGGAGAATGTTATGCTTGAAGTTCTGAGACATAGAGGCCTAAGGGCATGGTTGTAAGAGTTTGTTTGTGCCAACTTTGTGATACATCTTAACAGTGTTCAGTTCCCAATCAGGCTTTCTGCAAGGTAAAATGTGCGTAGGAATGACGCGTCCCAACAGGATCATTAACATCAGTTGAAGACTTTGAGGACCAGGCCTGCTCCCATCTCTTCAGATGAGGTAAGTGTATAATAAATACATGAGTGAGAGCAGAATCATAAAAACTCAACTCATCAGAGACATTGTTATTTCTGTTGCTTCTCTACTCGTAATAGTTATATTGCATAATCATGTTTTATTGGGTGGTGCAGGGTGGTGCAATTTTTTGTATTGGTTCAGGCAGAAAAATACCTTGGGCCAGACCTGGACTTAGAACTGTGTAAGACACAGCCTGCATTCCCTTCATGGGGACGTCTCAGGTCAGTGAAGTTGCCCTAGGAAGCAGAGCCAGCCCTTCCTTCATGTGTTTTGAGGGGTTTAGTTGCTGTGTATTGCATTTTATTTTATGGCTCACTCTGGGGACTACTAAGAGTGGTATTCTTGCATGAAACTACACGTGAGCACAGTTGTGATCTTCATTACGCTTGATTCCTCTACTGAGGATGTGCTCAGGGATGCCCTATTCCTAAATTCTTAGTGTATGTCTAGGATTCCTATTGGAAATCCCACGAGCCCTTAAAGGACTGGATTTCCTGATAATGCACATCCCTAGCCAAGAAGCGTACATCTAACGAGAGGATGTACAGCTGGGTCCAGGTGTTTGAAAATTCCTGTTTGAGAGAAGGGCAGGTCACTCTTGGCCTGACCTGTGCCAAGAGAAGGACAGAGGACCTGCAACCCTGTGGATTCCCTTCGACCTCTCATGCCATCCTTCTGGGAAGGCTGTCTTGAGTAGGGATGTGAAATCACTTATTGCGATGGTTACACTCCTGCCAAGAATTCTGAAGGTGGTGGTAGGGGAGGATGGATCTGTCCTACGCCAGTCTTGCTACAGAGTATCTCAGGGCTTTATTTGACCCCCAAGCTTTTCAACATCTACATGAAACCACTGGGAACGTCAACCAGGGGTGTAGGCTGGGGCATCACCAATGACAACTAGCTTCGCCTCTCCTTCTCAGCTAACAGAGGTGGGGCAGTTGAAGCTCTGAACCAGCACAGGGGCAGGCGAATGGACTGGATGAGGGCCAATAAACTGAGATTCATCCAGCCAAGACAGACATACCGTTTGCAGGTAGCTCATCATTCCGGCTTAGTGACATTCACCCTGTTCTGGCGGGGGGCTACAGACTTCCCAATCGGTGATGTCTCTGGTTTGGGGATGGTCATGAATCCATTGTTGCCCGTAGAGGCACAGGCTCCCTCTGTGGCTCAGAGTAGCTTTTCATTAGCTTAGGCCAGGGAGGAGTAGCTCCAGTTGTTTTGGCCTAAAACTCCCATGATCCCCTGCCATCGGCTATGCTGACTGGAGCTGATGGGGGATTGTAGGCCAAAACAACTGAGGTCACAGGTTTTTTTAAATTTCCATTTGTATTTTAGTTGTGTTTTATTTTATTTTATTTCATTTTTTTTCTTTTTATTTACTGCACTTTTAACCCACCCAAAGTTCTTCAGGCAGTGTATAAAACATTTAAAATAATAAGAAATTAAAACAGAATAAAACTAGCCAAGTTTCAAACAATAGAAATAAATGTACTAAACTAAAACCATCAGGAGAGAAAATCACTAAAATCACTAAGTGTCTAATAATATTTAAAAGAACTAAAAAGAACTAAAGACATCCCTTTAACAGGTGGTGCTCTGAACCACCGAGGTAGCCTGTGCCTCTACGGATGATGACGGATCCATCATCATCCCCAACCTGCAGACCTCACCCTTTAGGAAGTCTGAAACCCCCTTCCAGAACAGGGTGACTGTCACTTAACCGGATAGATGAACCACCTACAAATAATATTTCTGTCTTGTCTTAGTTAAATCTCAGTTAATTGCTTCCTCATCCAGCCCACTCCTCTGCTCGTGTGCAGGTTCAGAGCTTCAACTCCCTCACTTCTGCCCCAGCTGAGAAGGAGAGGTGAAGCTAGGTGTCATTGGTGATGCCTCAGCCCACACCTCTGGTTAACGTCTCCTGGCGGTTTCATGTAGATGTCGAAAAGCATGGGGGTCAACTATAGCCCTGGGGCACCCTATAGCAAGACCGCCATAGGACAGATCCATTATCCCCTGCCACCACTTTCTCTAAGGGGCGTTCTAGGCAGGAGCGGAACGGTTGCAATACGCGACTTTACATCCCAACCCAAGACAGCCTTCCCAGAAGGATAGCATAAGAGGTCCAAGAGAGTCCACAGGGTTGCAGGTCCTCCTGGCAGAGGTACGGGGACACAAGCAGGCTTGCACATCCCTCTCCTGGCACAAGTCGACCTAATTGTTTCATGACGTAATCATGTTTTATTGGGTTGTGTCAGGTGGCACAATTATGGGGATTGCTTCAGACAGCAAAATACCTTGGGCCAGATCTGGACTTAGAACTGTGTAAGACACAGCCTGCATTCCCTTCATGGGATGTCTCAGGCCAGTGAAGGTGCCCTTGCAAGCAGAGACAGCTCTTCCTTCGTGGAGAATGCTACACTTGAAGTTCAGGGGCTTAGCAGTCTGGCCTGCCTCTACATGGGGCGGGCGGGCTGATTTAACTCTATTACACGCAGACTGCATCCCCTACGTGGGATGCCTCAGCTTAGCGATGGTGCTGAAGAAGGAAATGCAAAATGGAGTCTTTATCGCAAGTTAAATTCAAAATGGAGGTTGTGTTGTACCTGAAGGAACTTAAAAATGGAGTTTGTTACGTTATGTTGAACTACGCATGTGAAACCATAATAGAGCTCTGTGCAGAAACAGTGTATAGTATAAGAACTGACAGGCAAACTTGTTATTTGGAATGAACAGAACACAGGCTTCTAATATTGAAGGCTGAGTTCAGAATGTACTTAAATAGTTCTCACAGAAAAGAGAAATTTGCACTGAGATTGTTTACTTCGCGGCATAAAAAGCCTGCTGTCACTGTTCTCTGGGCCTTCCCTCTCCTATTGAGGTTCAGCCCACCGCTTTGCTAACTCTCTTTTGCTGTGGAAAATAATGCTGTTGCTAGTGTCTCACTAGTCTCCTTGTCTGTGCCTTGGAAATCCATATCAATACCTGGGGAGGGCTCGTCTGGGATTTGACAAAGCTCGTCAGAACCACACAGGTAGAAGCACTTTGGGGACCGCCATTCCAGCACGCACCCAAGGTAAGAGACCTTTTGAAATCCCTATTGGCTTAGCCTCCTGTTTTGGGTGACACCGTGGGTCCGGACCTCTGTGAGACCCAGCAAAGCAGACTTAGAAAAGTCAGCCTGGTCCATTGGAGGGGCAGACGAGATTTGATGTTGCTGGGCAACAGACAGGTCAGTAAAATGGGTCGAAGGAATCAAGTGAGCAGAACTGCTGCTGACACCCATGGTGTATATGTACAAAAGTTATGGGCCAGGACCTGCAAATGGCTGTAAAAATAGAACTGGTTCTAAACAGTTTCTGCTGTCTAGAAGCTTTGATTGAGATGAAATCCTCCGTTTGCAGGGCATGCTAGAAGCCCAACGTCTAAAATAGATCAGCCACAGATATATTTTAGAGATGTCTAAAAAGGCACACAAAATCCCAGGAGGGGGTCTCACTGACTCTGAAAAGCAGCCAAACGAACAGTGTTGGGTTTTTATCTGTTCTGTGTTGCAATTGTCTTTGACCCAAATATTCGAAAAGACTCCAAAACGTTCAAAGAACTCATTGTGGCTCAATAATGTTACTGGCCAAATTGAGCAGGCGTTCATGTACCCCTTTGCCCAGCCTGATACAGAAAATGCATGGGAAATGGTTAAGAATCCCTTAAAAGTGTAAATGAATGTTGAGATTCCTTTTGTGTCTTATATGTATGTCTTAAGGTGAAAGTGCAGCCTAATTATTGAGAATACAAATGCCTGCCAATTTAGCTGTTAGCGTATCTAGATTTTAGAGTCCAGATGGAAAACCCCTGGGTTCTGAATCCCAAATGTGTAATCTTTATAATATTGTTAGATCTCCTTTTGCTAAAAGTTTAAAATGTTCAAATTCTGTTTAAGACAGCTAGAAAGAAGCTGAATGATTTGTGGCTTAGTTTGCAAAGGGGCAGGTAGAAGAAGAGTTTTAATCTGGTACATAGCAAAAGGTGTTGGATGAGAACATGGTGTGAGCAAAATGCAAAACCACCCTAGAAATATTGCCACTATTGTGGTCAAATTGGTCTCTAGAAAGTGGGTGTCCTAATAAGTCTGGCCAGCTTATGCAGACACCTCACAAAGCTAGCTGATCTACACTGAAGTTTCAAGATTTTCTGCTAAACACTGTCTGCTAAAAAAAATTATAACTGCTGCAGGCATGTTTCTTAACTAACTGCCTCACTATACAGTCCAACATGCTTTGGTTAAGTCCTTCTTCTTTGCTCTTCTGTAAATAAAACTCTAAAACATATTACTCACCATATGAAGCATTTCTTGATGCCCTAAATGTGTTGTGACCTTGCTGCAAAGCATGGTGTGTATGTTCCCCTAATTCCTCTTCATGAAATCCAAACTTCCAGCCTGATCACCTGGGGGTCTTGGAATTTGATGAAATCCCTTTTTGCAATTAAGAAAAGGGAGTATCAAGGATATCAGGGCACACCATGTTTCCAGGGAAGGGCAAGCCTGTACCTTCTGTGTAGTCTGAGCTATATGCAGTTGATAAGGCCATGATTAGCGGCATAATTACTCTAGTTTGCAAGAGCAGTTGGCAATCTTTATGAGCATGAGATTAATCTCTCAAAGAAAGACTTTAGTTAGTCCTTATGAAATCCTCATGGGTAAACCAATGACTCTTCCCAGTTCACCCCCTACCAAAATTCAGGCCACCAAACTCCAGTTAACAGATGATCAAGTATTAAGACTATGGTCATGCATTAATGAAGTAATTCCAGGTTCTCATTCACAGATTAAAGACACCCAGACGAGCCCTGCCATGACCTCCGGCCAAAGACTGGGTCTGCCTCAAGGTTCTTCAGTGGACAAGAGTGCCCTGTTGCCCAGGTGGGAAAATCCCTACCAGATCTCACTGGATCCACACATCACTCTGCAAGAGGACAACCGTCTTTTAGGTATGCTGTAGGGTGGATTCCTGCATTGAGCAGGGGGTTGGACTCGATGGCCTTATAAGCCCCTTCCAACTCTACTTTTCTATGATTCTAGGGCTGTTGACCCAGACTTCGCCAGTCAAGTGTTGACAGTGACAGAGGCAGCGCTCTCAAGGACGACGCAGGCGATTTCTCCCAGAAGCATCGGACAGCAGGTGTAGACCCAGCAGATCCCAAGACCCAGCAGATCATGCCCAGAGACAACCGAACTTTACTCTACAAATATTTAAGGGCCATAATAATTCCCAGCCACTCTCCAGAAACACTCTCTTTCATCCTGCTGGTAGAGTTGGCAAAAGTCCAGCAGGAGCCGAATGCCAGCTGCATGAAGACAGACTTTGCCAGGCAGCCAATGATTACTGAGATGGCCGCCATGTTCCAGTATGGTGGTCTTGTTCTTTTTGACCCATGCTTTATGGGAAATAAAGGAGGGTACAGTACAACTAAGTTTAACAGTAGCAGAGATAGTTAACCTTACTAATGATTGGATATGTGCTTTCATTGTTTTAAACGTTAGCTGTTTTTATGCTTTTGTTTTTAAAATTTGTATATCGATTTTTAATGTTCAGTCTTTTTAATCGAATCTTTTTAATCTTTGTAAACTGCCCAGAGAGCTTCGGCTATGGGGCGGTATATAAATGTAATAAATAATAATAAAATAATAATATTTCAACAGACCCGCTAGGAGAGTGAATGGATGGAGATTCACTCTCAGTTCGGGAATCCCAGTATAAGTTAATGTTAAGATGGTACCTAACACCAGGACATTTAAATAAAATACAGTCTGTTAATTATTTTAAGTGTTGGAAGTGCCATGTAGTTGTTGCTAATCTTAAATATATGTGGTGGGATTGCTGTATTGCCTCAATATATTGGTCTCAGATAACTCGAACCATCGCAGATATAATTGGTCACCCATTAAGACCAACCTTGATGTTGATAATTCTTCAGATTATTCCTGATGAAATCCCTGGTAATTTAAAGTTCTTGGTTAAAATAATGATAATTGCAGCTAAGATTATTTGGGCCAGAAGGTAGAAAACATCACTGAGAGCCAGTGTGGTGTAGTGGCTAAGGTGTTGGACTGGGAGATCCAGGTTCTAGTCCCCACTCAGCCATGGAAGCTCACTGGGTGACTTTGGGCCAGTCACAGACTCTCAGCCCAACCTACCTCACAGGGATGTTGTGAGGATAAAAACGGAGAGGAGGAAGAGGAGGTTTATGTACACCGCCTTGGGTTCCTTGGAGGAAAAAGACAGGATATAAATGTAAATAATAATAATCTCCAGTGGAAAATATATGGCTGAGTAAATGTCTTGAACTTGCAATTATGGATAAGATGTCTGACTATATAACAAAGAAGGGGAGGAATTTTAAGAGGCACAAAGGATAGGGATAGGTGGGCATGTTTTGTTCAGTTTTGGAATAATAGGTATGGGAATCAGACTTGACATGTTTTTGTTTCAATAATTATCTGCATCGTAATTATTTGTATTATAATCTTTTTACTTAAGAGTTGTAAAAATGGAAAATGGTGTTTAAAGAGATAAAAGAAACTTTAGGAATGGAGATTGAAGAGACACCTATAGTGGCATTGTTATCACTGTATGGAGAATTGAATTGTAATCAAAAGACAAAAGAATTGATAACGAATTTGTTAACAGCAGCAAGATTAATGATATCTAGGAACTGGAAGGTTCAAGGGGATTATCATATAGAAGATTGGTACAAAGAAATATGGGATATTGCTATTGATAAATTAACATGTAACATAAAAGTTAGAAGAGGAATGATAAAAATGAATGATTTTGAAGGAATATGGAAACAGTTTTTAGAATTTGTATTATTAAAGGGGAGAGGGAAAAGACCCCCAGAAGAAGTAATGAGATTTTGGAAATATCAATAAGATCCCATGGTTGGAGGTAGCACATTTATGTTAATTATGATTATGTTAAAGAGAATTAAGTTAGAATATGTTTATCAATTGTTTACTTTATATTATTGTGTATTATGTGGCATTGTTTTATATTGTATTGTTGTATTTGGATGTATTAAAAAAGAAAAATTTAAAAAAGAAAAGAAAAAAGTTGTAAAAATGTTTATTATGTATGGATATGCTTTATGACACATTCTTCTTTTTTTTCCTGCTTCACTGTTAAGAGGCTTCCGTCTTGTTTTCCGTCTGCTTGTTATTGTTATATTTGCAAATTTAAAAAAATATATATTTTAAAAAAGGGAAGAATGACTTCCGTGATCAGTAAAATGAGAAGTTCAGTAAGGTTAAATGAAAATCAGGGGTGTGTGGGTTGTTCTAGTCTTAATACAATTGAAAGGGTTCTACCAACTTCCCTGGAATTTCCACGTGCCAGAAAGAAATGTCTATTTTACATAACATGGGAATTTCAGGAAGATTGGTTAAAGATTCAGGGAGAAAGGGCAGTGAACAGGAAAGAGAAGCCCCTCAGTCTCACAAAAGTGTTTCTGAAAACGTGTTTGCAAGCGTTTGTGCCCAACGTTTCTAAAAATACTATAGACCACTATACCATATTTTCATAGAACCATAGAATAGCAGAGTTGGAAGGGGCCTACAAGGCCATCGAGTCCAACCCCCTGCTCAATGCAGGAATCCACCCTAAAGCATCCCTGACAGATGGTTAATGATTGCTGTTTTCTCATTCCCTTTCTACTGTAGTTGGTGGAATGCGTTCTTTTTTTTTAAAAAAAAACACCAATTTACTTTATTTTTTTTTGAATAATTTTTATTTGCTAATGAAAACGTATTGGAGTTCATAACGCAGCCCTTGGACATTTCAGGCAGATTGGTTAAAGACTGAGGCATGAAAGAAAAAGATTGAGGGAGAAAGTGAAGTTAACAGAACGAAACAAAAGCTTTGGTCGTGTATTTTCACTTCTTCCAAACTTTGCATTGAGTTGTAGCATTACTTTTTCCCAGTTGGGAACTTCTTTATGAGAAGTCCCCAGGGCTCTGATAGAAACGGGTTGCGAGCCGACTCCAACTTTAGGTGACCCTCTAGATGTTCGCTTCACCAGGGAAATAGACCGGCCTTCGAATGTACAAAATGCAAACAGGGTTCCATGCAAATGGGAACCGGAGCTTGATTCGGCTGAGAAAACCAAAGCTTTGCATGGAAAGGTCAAAGGGGACATTACCGGGATGGCTTATGGAACCAGAGAGATGTGTGAGTTTTGAGGTTGTATTGGTTTTTCTCCTGCAAAGGGATGATTTATCAGTCTGTGCAAGAATTGCCTTGCTATCAGCAAGGCACAGAGGTCATGGCCAACCTCCTATTCTTTGGGGGGGGGGCTTGTAAGTGACAGTGCCCAGGGATTTTTAAAAATTGTATTCCACTATATCCCACTTTTCCTTCACCTCTCCCGACATTGAACCTACCCATACACGACGCTCAACATCTAAGGTCCTCCTCCAGGTAGGGAAGGAGCTTCCCAAGGGAAGCTCAGAGAACGGCAACAGTGGTGGCCCCCAAATTATGGAATGATCTCCCTGACAAGGCTTGGCTGGCACCAACATGGTTACCTTTTCAGTGCCAGGTCAAGACTTCTCTCCTCTCCCGAGCATTTAAAGGATTTAATAGCATATGCATTTTTTTAATTGACCCCAGAATAGTTGTTTTTAATGGATATTGTCTCTTTTTGTCTGTATTTCATGCTTTTTATGGTTTTAAATTTTGTATATTTGTTTTAAGTTTCACTGTTTTTAACTTTTGTAAACCACCCAGAGAGCTGGGTGGTTTACAATAAATAATAATAATAATGAAAAGGTAAGAAGTAAGGCCTGGATTACATGTACATTGATGGTACTATATAAATAATAATAATAATAATAATAATAATGATAATAATTAGAGCAGCAAAGGAATGGACCATTAAAGGGTTTCTCTTGGGCCACCCACCTTTTGATTTGTTTGTTTGGTTCTGCTGCTGTGGCCACCTGCAAATTTTGAACGCAGGCAAATGAGTTGGTCCCTGTCAGCTGATGTGAAGGAGCCGCCGAAAGCTGCTAAAGGACAGGTCAGAGATGTCCCCTCCTCCAGTCATCTTCGGGCCTGACAACGGTCTATATGAGGACACCGTCGAACCATGAGGCTCGTGAGAGGGGGGGTGGCTTGTATTGCCATCTTGGGGTCTGCCCTGACTTTCACTGCCACCCCCCGTGTCCCATTTCCACCTGGCAGGGGATTATGTTCTCGGGGGGGGGGTCTTCTCTCTCCACGTCGAAGTGATGGGATACTCCTATCTCAAACACTCCCAGGTGCCTGTCTGTAAAGAGTAAGTCGCCTTTGGAGGAACACGTCCTTTCAAAGAGATTAAATCAGTTGGAGGGGGTGGGATCCAGGACATTTGGGGTCAGGGTGGGGGAGTCAGGCAAGGCACCCTCAGCACACACACACCCTAACCTGGGAGAAGCGGGCTGTGCAAACGGAGAAATCTCTTAGGGTGCATCTATTCAAAGTGGAAGCGGTTGGGGTAGTGTAAACCGCCCAGAGAGCTTCAGCTATGGAGTGGTATATAAATGCAAGAAATACATAAATAGTTTTTTGAAGCGTTATTTATTTATTTCATTTTTATACCGCCCAATAGCCGAAGCTCCACAAAGCTGATATTTTTAGTGCCCACCTTCCAATGCCAATCTAGCAACCTTGCTTTGATCAACCAATACTTTTTTGCGTAATCACTTTTCCCCATCTGGAACGGGCTGATCAATGCAAGATCAGTTTGCTTTGTCTGCAGCACCACCTATACAAGAGCATCCATGCTGGATCAGGCCAGGGGTCCATCTAGTCCCGCACTCTGTTCACACATTGGCCAATTAGATGTCCCATTGGGAAACCCATAAAGTTAGGCATGAGGGCAACAGCACCCTCATGGCCATGTTCCCCAGCAACTGCTGAACACAGGCATAGAGAGATGTTCAACCTCAGCCCCGGTGGTCAAATCTGGCCCAGCTGTGATCCCAGTCCAATGCTCTGGAGTTCTCCGGATGGACCCGCCCCTTTCCTCAACCACCGATCCATGGGTGCTTTCTTGACTCCTGTGTGGTTTTTTCCCCCGTTCTAAAAGGTCAAAAATGCCTTTCCAAAAGTGTAAGTATGGGTGGTGAAAACTACAAGCTAAAATACGCTGTGTTTTTGATAGTTTGGACCCTCCACCGGAATGCCGCCCCGAAAACTCTCCAAGAAGAGAGAGGTTGAACACCCCCCCCCCTTCATTGTTGTTTTATTCCACATCAGGACCTTGAAGAAAAGCAGCCCTTGAATCTGGCTTTTGTCTCTTTCCGAAGAAGAACCAACGCATCCGAATTTGGACCCATGACAAATTTTGGGTTTTCGCATTGGGGTTGGCAAAGCCGAGACGTGATGACGCCTCGGGTTTTGAGGGGGCACAACGGAGTGGTGAACAGCAGATAGGATTAAAACTAATAATAACAACAATAAACACACCATGTTAAAAATACAATTTTTAAAGGAAACAGAAAAAGAATCCTGTATGGATTCCTTCCATTCTGTGGGAACTGGGGGAGAGAGAGAAAAGGTGTGTTTACCTAATAAACTTAGACATGCTCAGCTGAAGCTCCTACAAGGGAATTTTAAAGTAAGGGTTGGGAGGTCTCTGAAAAGAGATGGTGCTAATAAAAATAGCCACAAGGCCCCATAGACCTTTCCTGCGCCCATCAAATAAATGAATTTACAAGCATTCTGTTTACCTGGACATGTGCAATATTAGTTTAACCCAGCTTATTTGAGAGAGATCATGCTCTCACTTTCTCTTCGTCAAAGAGCTGCGAGTCTGCATTTTGACTGCTGAACGGAGCACACACACACATCTGATTTATGGAGCAACACAAAAGAATATTCAGCTCATTTGAGTGATCTTCTCCTAAAGTGCAATTGCTTTCAACCATCTCTGAGAGGTGCCTCTGGTGCTTCCTCAGGAACCAAGTAACCTTGCTGGGACAGCCATGGGGGTCTTCTCCATTCATACAGAAAGTGGGGAAGGCCCCAAACATTTTGCTACTGGAGCCAGAGCTGCAAATGGTCCCCACCCCAAGGACTGGATGAAGAAGGGAAGCATTCTATAGAGGCATTCAAGAGGCAGCTGGACAACCCTCTGTCAGGGATGCTTTAGGGTGGATTCCTGCATTGAGCAGGGGGTTGGACTCGATGGCCTTAGAGGCCTCTTCCAACTCTGCTATTCTATGATTCTAGTCTCATAGTGGTCACCACTGCTACATTGTCGTAGCAGTACGACAATGGAACCAGTTACCTAGGAAGGTTGTGGGCTCTCCCACACTAGAGGCCTTCAAGAGGCAGCTGGACAACCATCTGTCAGGGATGCTTTAGGGTGGATTCCTACATTGAGCAGGAGGTTGGACTTGATGGCCTTTTAGGCCCCTTCCAACTCTACTATGATTCTAGGTGCCTAAGGAAAGCCCACAAGCAGGACCTCAGTGTAACAGTGGGTGTAACCTCGCAAGTGGCATTGGGAGGTAACAAACATCCATCACAACTAGTAGCCATGTAATTCCACATTTGAGCTCTCTTTAGGCTGACCGTATGAAAAGGAGGACAGGGCTCCTATATCTTTAATAGTTTTATAGAAAAGGGGATTTCAGCAGGTGTCATTTATATGCATGCAGCACCTGCTGGAATCCCCTCTTCATCACCACAGTTAAAGCTGCAGGAGCCCTGCCCACTTTTGTATCTGGTCACTGTAGTATAGCTCCTGCAGCTTTAACTGTGGTGATGAAGAGGGAATTTCACCAGGTGCTGCATGCGTACAAAGGACACCTGCTGAAATTCCCTTTTCTATGCAACTGATTATTATTATTATTATTATTTATTATTTATTTATTTATTTATTTATTTATATAGCACCATCAATGTACATGGTGCTGTACAGAGTAAAACAGTAAATAGCAAGACCCTGCCCTTGTCCTGCTTTTCATATGGTCACCCTCTCTTGGATGGATACCATTTGGACCCAGTGATTTGTTTATTTTCAATTTGTCAATAAGGTCTACAACTTCATCTCTGGTCACAACTCTCTGCTTGCGTTCATCAAACTCCCTTCCTGAAAACATCAGTTCAGGTGCTGATACCTACCTTACATGTTCTGCAGTGAAGACAGACGCAAATTGGCCGGCATGCTAAGAGACTCCGTTGCAACGTCATGTTTTCTGTGTTGTTGAATAAAGCAATTGGCGAGCGAACGCTACCTGGGTCATGTCCAATCTCTTGATCATGTAAAGAATTCTATGACAGGGTGAAGCAGGTGGGGCTAGGGGGAGGAGGCATGGCTTTCTGGGGACTCAGGTAGGGCCAGATTGGGACACCAGGATGTTGGCCCAAGGCCTGAAATTCTGCACCCCAGCTTTAGATACATCGGACAGAAGAAACCAGCTAGATAGTAGTTGGCCCACTGTATGACGAAGGACTACTAAAGGAGGATAAGGAGACTGCCAAGAAGCTAACTGACTGGCACCAACTCTGACTTTATTCCAGTGCCAAATAAAGACATAGCTTTTTAAAAAGCCTTTGATGGCTAAATTCACCAAGCTTGCAGGCTGTTTTAACTGTTTTAATTAGTTTTACTGCTTTAAAATGTTACACTGGTATTGTCTTGAATAATGGTTTAATTTGTTTTTAGCTGTTTATTGTTTTATATTGTTGTATAATTTTATTGGTATGCCGCCCTGAGATCGCAGTGATATAGGGCGGGATACAAATGTCTAAATAAATAAATAGGGATGGGACTGGTACCTTACACATCAGGATGGGCAGATGATCAACTGGGTCTACTGGTAGCTCTCTGTGTGATTTGCAGCGGGTCTGCAACATTTCAGACTCCCAATTTTCAACCACGGCTACAACGAAAAGGTTTTCTCCCTCTCCGACGCCCCCCTCTAAATTGGGATGTTGAGAAGGAACAGACCTTGTAGGAATGTGGGGGGGAGGGGGGAACAAAAGGAGGCTAAGGGGAGACAAGACAGAGGTGTACAAAATTATGCGTGGTGTGAAGAATGTGAACAGGGAGACATTTTTCTCCCTCTCAAAATACTAGAACCTGGGGTCATCCCATGAAACTGATTGGTGGGAGATCCCGAACAAATAAAAGGAAGGACTTCTTCACACAGTGCAGAGTTAAACTATGGAACTCACTACCACAAGTTGTAGTGATGGCCACCAATTTGGATGGCTTCAAAAGGGGGTTGGATAAATCCCTGGCGACAAAGGCTATCAATGGCTACTAGCCCTGATGGTTGTGTGCTCTCTCCAGTATTCGAGGCAATAAGCCTGTGTGCGTCAGTTGCTGGGGAACATGGGTGGGAGGGTGCTGTTGCACCATGTCCTGCTTTGTTGATTCCTGGCCGATGGTTGGTAAGTGGTGTGCGTGAGGGGGGTTTACCTGGCCCTGCCGCCGCCCATGTGGCGACGGCGGAAGAGCCAGGTAAGGGGGGTCTTACCTGAGTCCGTCACGTTCCGGCAGCGGCTTCAACTGAACCCAAGGATTCAAACCGGAAGACCAGGCCGCACGGCCTGGTCTTCCTGTTTGAGTTCTCGGGCTCAGTTGAAGCTGCCGCCAGAACGTGATGGATGCAGGTAAGGAAGGAGGGAGGGGGCCTTACCTGGTGCCGCTGCGGAGCTCCGCAGTGGAACAGAGCAGACCCTAGTGGATCAATGCAGGGCGGAGCGGGCCTGATCTGCAATTTGCAGATCGGGTGGGTCCGTGCACAGCCCTACTTTTTAGGATGCCACCGGGTTCTATTATTATTATTATTATTATTATTATTATTATTATTATTATTATTATTATTATGAGAAAGGGAGAAAAACTTCCCCCAATGCACTTTTGATGCACGCACAACTCAATTGTGTTCCCCCTTATTTGGCTTTTTTCGAAGCTAAAAAGGGCCCAAAGTTGTAAGCTTTGCGCATAGGCGAGTTGCTCCATCCCTTGATAAATTTGGTTCTTCTTTTCTACATCTTTTCCAGCTCTACAATATCGTTTTTGAGGTTGGTTGAGCAGAACTGCACACAATATTCCAAACGTGGTCTTACCGTGAATTTGTATAAAGTCCTTATGATATGGGCAGTTTATATTCAGTTCTCTTCCTAATGAGCCCCAAAACGGAATATGCCTGTTTTTACAGCCGCTGCACACTGGGTCATTTAGGCAGAAGGGCTGATTGATCAAGGATTTCTGACTCCCATTTTTTAACAGCAGGAACAACAGCAAAGCTTTCTCTACCAGCCCCCACACACTGGGCTGTTGAAATGTAAGAAACTTTGGTGGTGGGACCAGGAATGGATTTTTGGGTAACCGGACTTTGAGCTTTGTTTTGGTACTGAAATTTTTTTTTTCATGGGCAGAACTTGTGCTCAGAGGCACCCTCGTTCCTTAATTCTATGTTTTTCCCCATCTATATCTCCAGGCATTTGAAAGCATATGATTCTTTTAACGCATCGGTTATTTTAGTTATGGTCTGTAAAGATGTTTTAGCTGTTTTACTATGTTTTTGGTATTTTTAATGGAAAATGTTTTTAGCTATTTTATTTTTTGTATGTTTTCATCATTTTGTTGTAAGCCACTTTGTGTCTTTTTGGGGGAGAAATAATAATAATAATAATAATAATAATAATAATAATAATGACAGACACAAGATACAGCTGCAAAAATAATTCACCAACAGCTTGCCATCAAATTCAACCTCATCAAACATACCCAAAACAATCTTGGAAAATGCAGATCATAAAATATACTGGGACAGAACAATTCAGATGGATGAAACAATACCCTGCAACTGACGAGACATAACAGTTATAGACAGAAAAGAAAAACACACCTACCTCATTGACATAGTAATACCTAATGACAAAAAATGTTGTGGAAAAGGAAAAGAGAGGAAAATATACACCGCTGGCTATTGAAGTTAAAGGATTATGGCAACAAGAAAAGGTCACAATTATTCTGTTAGTCACATCAGTCAAAAAAAGAGAAAAGAGAGATGATGATGACCTGGCGTTGGTGGACCTCTGGTTAGAGTAAAAAAAAAAATTTTTTTTTTTAATTTTAATTTTTGTGAACCGCCCAGAGAGCTTCGGCTATTGGGCGGTATAAAAATGTAATAAATAAATAAATAAATAAATAAATAACCTAAAGTGGGTTCCACAAGCCTGAAGTCTGCACACCCCCATTTCTCCTGAGGACGATTTGCTATAGGGTTTTTCGACTTCCGGGAAAATGGCATTGGAGGCTGCAGTGCTGTGTGAGTCTCCGTGACTCATATAATTTAGTTTAGAAGTTTTACTGTTTTATTGACCTATTTTAAGCAGTTTTATTGTTTTACTGTTTTACTCTTTCACTTGTTTTTAATTGCTCTTACTGCCTCTGCATTTCCAGCTTGCAGTTTTGCAGCTCTTGATGTGCTGCCTCCTTCCTTGAACTGCAAACTGCTTTTTACCAAGAATTTAATTAACACTTGGCAGCTTTCGAGTATTAGTTGCCACTCCCTGAAAGGGGTTTTAAACTTTTTAGTAGGGTGGACTTTTTTAGCTTGCTTACCTCTTGGTCATTTGGCTGACCATGAGAAGGAAAAGAGTTTTATCACCTCCACAAAATGCAAGTAACGCGCCTCGCGCCAAACAGTGCAGGCTCGACAGTTTTATTGTTCGGCAGCCTCCTCATGCCGTCTCTGCTGCTTCTCCGAGAGATGAAATCACTTTGTCTAACAGATACGCTCCTCTGGCCGAGGGAGGCGAAGTTACTGGTGAGTCTATCTTAGGAGACGCTGGTGTTTCTCAAACAAACCAGCCAACTGGCAAATCCACGGAAAACTCCCAAAGTGAAGCTTTTTCCTTTGAATTACTGGCTGAGCAATGTTTTCTAACAGCGAGGACACTCCAATTGATTAGTTCTAACTTAGAAACTGTGCTAAGTTCTTTAAATAAACTGTTGACATGGCTCCCAGAAAAGCTTCTCTGCCAAGGCATCCAGGCTCAACCTCCACCCCGCCCTCCCCGTTTAGATCCAGTATTCGAACCTCTCTGCAATAATGGAGGCTGTTTATCTACAGCCCCCAATAGTGGACTAGATATCGGAATAATAGAGCGAAAAAATGGTGGCCTAGTTCTTCAGCCCTGCTCGATGGTTATAGATGTACATCCCCATGGAGGACAACACCCATTCTGGGGATCGGTTCAAAGTGCTAACTTAAACCTCAAATGGCTGCTAAATATTCAGCCATCATATTTGTTGGCTGTGGAACTACTTTTCTCTTCACCTGTTTATAAGAGGTACCTATTGAAGTTTACTAAACCTACCACCCCAAATTTACTAATGAAGGAAAAACTTTTTCTGCACACTGTGGGGATCTACCCATCACGGCTTTTTAAAGATCTCCAGGTTAAACCGTTAATATCCATCAAAAGCCGCTCTAATTCTATCCTCCAGCTGCAGTTTAATGCCCCCAAACGGAGTAGCAGCAAATCCATGGCTTTTTCAACTGCGGTGTCTGAAGAAGCAGATTTACCACACAAAAGCTTTTTTCCTTCTTCCTGCCCACTGTGTGAAGACCAGCCTCAAAGCATCCAGCAATCTCCGAGCAGGCCCTCCGACTCCCTCATCTTGGAACAGGAACTGCCTCCCGATTCACTTCATTTGGGGGTGGTCGATTTCTTTTGTGCTCAGCCCTTGGTTGAAGGGCAACATACCATCACTACCTTGCAAGACCTGATAACTCTTGGTCAAGACACTCCTGTGAAAGTTGACAACGTTCGTCCGACGTTGTGCCTCTATCCAGGAGTGCTGCATACATCGGTGGGGAGCAAGACGTCATCCATCCCATCCTGCCAACTGTCACAGCTGTCTGGAGGGCTGCCTAATGCTAATCAAGTAGGGCCGACATCAGAGTTAATATCGCCCAGTATCATCGATTCCGACCCACAGCTTCCATCGAACCATATGACAGCAAAGAGGAATGGCTGCATTCAGAGGGACATGGATGGATCACTGGTCGGGATTACCCCTCTGGATTGATGCCAGTGGCCCCAGGGTGATTCCTACCTCAGGATCATATCCTGGAATATTGCGGGCTGGGCGAACAAACATTGGGATAGCTGCTTTTGTCAATATATCTCTTGCTTTGATGTAATCTTGCTTCAGGAAACCTGGGCCATGGACACTGTTGTTGTTAATGGATTTTCCTCATACTCTTTGAATGCTCACCGGGCAAATAAGAAAGGTCGTCCAAGGGGTGGCCTTGCCATTCTGGTGTCCTCTTCACTGATAGCTAAGGTTACTTAATTGGAAAACTGTGAACAACTAGCGTTTGGAATTTGTTTGGAAATTAATGCTAGTCATTTTATTTTTGTGAATGTTTATATCCCTCCTGCTAAATCCAATGAGCAGATCAAGAAACTCTGGCATAAAGTAGAGAGCTATTTATCCACTCAAATTATTAGGTTCCCTGATGCATATTTATATATTCTGGGTGATTTTAATGCCAGGATTGGCTCCAATAACAACGATCTAGAAGCAAGATACCCTATCCTGAGTGAACTTAGGGAAAATCGAAATTTTCCACACAGAAACTCAAAAGATCAGTTTCTGAATTACGCTGGTTTTTGCCTGGCTCAATTTCAGCTCAGTCTAGATTTAATTATTTTAAATGGGGTGGACCTTTGGGAAGGCTCAGGTGAATTTACCTTCTCAAATTTATTTGGTTCAAGCACAATAGACTATGGGCTGGCATCTAGAAATGCCGTCCAGTTAGTTTATCATTTTTATATAGGTACAAGAACCTGTAGCGATCACCAGCCTTTAACCCTTACTTTATGTGCCCCAACTCCTAATTTAAGACTACCCCATACCCACTTAACTGATGTCCTGTTCGAGTGCCCACACAGAATAAGGGTAAAATGGTCTGATAAATTAAGCAGTCTTCTAGAAGAAAGATTAAACTCCGATTCAATAATTCGACTAAGATCAGCAATTTTGTGAAAGGAATCGGCTGCATCCTCTATAAAAGCATATGATGATTTAATCGACTCCTTCCAAGATGCTTTAACTCATGCAGGCAGGTCAGGCCCAGATAATACTGCCCCTACGATCTATAAGGACCCTATTTGGTTTGACAGAGAATGTTACCTGAAGAAAAATGAGTTAAGGGAGTCTTATATAACCTACAGAAAATCGGGCTGCAATTATCTCCCTTCGACCTATTTTCAGCTAAAAAAGCAATATAAGTCCCTCATAGCCCAAAAAAGACGCCAAGCTGAACGAAACTCCTGGTCCTTGCTGTTAAATGCCTCCTTGAATAATGATTCAAAAATGTTTTGGCAGATCGTGTCGGGCGCCTTACGATCCAACTGCCAAGCACCCAGTTGCACAATTCCAGCTCAGGTCTGGGAGGATCATTTCAGAGCCATTTTTACCGACCCAGACACTATACAATCAGCTCAGGCTGATATGCAGGATGTCACTTTCTCCTCCTTCCCCCCCTGGAATTCAGTCTCTAAGGAGGAAATGATTGAATTAATCCAACAACTTAAAGGGGGTAAGGCACCCGGCATAGATTTTATCCCTGCTGAATTTATTAAAATCAATCAGGATTGGTGGGCCCCTTTGTTAGCCGCTCTTTTTACCATTATAAATCAATCTGGCAAAATCCCTGACAGTTGGAGACACGCAATTGTGGTTCCGATATTCAAAAAGGGACATCCAAAGGATCCTGGGAATTTTAGACCTATCAGCCTCCTCTCAATAATAGGCAAGCTCTATGCTCGATTTCTATCTAATAGACTAACTGACATCCTCGAGGCCAATAATGTTGTCACGGAGGCCCAAGCTGCCTTTAGAAAGAATCACTCCACTTCTGATCATGGTCTGATTCTTTTTCACTTAGCCGAGAAACATCTTAAGTTTCTACGTAGCAAACTGTTTGTCGCCTTCATGGATCTGAAGTCCGCTTTCGACTCCATCCCTAGAACTAAACTATGGGAGAAATTAGATAAAATCCTGGTGGACAAAAGACTTCTTAATCTTATAATGGTTCTATACAGCGACAGCAGGATGCAAGTTAGATGTGGCACACAGGGACAGCTTTCAAATGAAATTCCTATGTCTAGAGGAGTAAGACAGGGCTGTATCCTCGCACCTACACTATTTAACTTATACATAAATGATATTGAGGAGGCCCTGTTTGACCATGAAGGACACTTGCCCAAACTTGGCGCAAGGAAAATTCCTATTTTACTTTACGCAGACGATGCTGTTATTCTCTCCCGCTCTAGACTTGGTTTGAAACATCTTTTAATGAAATTCTCCAACTTTTGTTTGACCAACGATCTGAAAATTAATTTTGAGAAATCTAAAGTCATGGTCTTTGAAAATAGATTTTCTCAACGTCGGTGGTCTCTTGATGGGCATATCTTGGAACAGGTAAAAATTTTCTCTTACCTGGGGCTGCTTTTCCATCATACCCTGTCCTGGAGTGCCCATAGATCGGCTACCCTTAATAAAGCTTCAGTCAGTTCAGCTGCAATAACACGCTTTTTCTTTACTAAAGGGGGAATGTTTATACCGTCTGCCATCAAAGTGTTTAATGCCAAGTCTGCAGCCCAGCTTTTATATGCCTCCAATATCTGGATAGGGGGATTAACATCTGAGATAGATAGGCTGCAGACAAGGTTTTTGAGGACCCTTCTTCAACTCCCAAAGTGTGTCCCTAATTCTGTACTTCTGCTGGAAACCGGGGAAAGCTCTCTTTCGCTTAGGGCTTGGTGGTCTGCCTTAAAATTTTGGATGGAAGTTAGTCTTTTTGGGAGGGGCTCAGGTCTGCTTCCCTGTCTGGCTCAGGACAACTAAGTGAACAGCTGGTCTAAACTTCTTGCCAGGAAGGCAGCTTCAATAGGTCTCTCCTCTTCCCTCCTCCTTAATCTGGGCTTGAATTTTGCTTTTAAAACTGTCAAACAAAGACTGTGGGATATAGCCTTCTGCGACTTACGCGCTCGCTCTCATGTTTCTTGCTCTCCCAGTGCATTGCACGTTCATTACGTTGGGCCTCTTCAGCTGGCCGACTATCTAAAGAACTTGTCGGTGGCTAAATATCGTATTGCCTTCTCCAAGGCCAGATGCAATGTTTATTCTATTGAATTACTTCAGGGCAGATATGCTGGTGTCCCGTATCAGGAACGACGGTGCCCCTGTAGGAATACGGAAGTGGAGACGATGGAGCATATCCTTCTGTCGTGTAGCTTTTATAATCAGGCCCGCCATCTTATGATCACCCCATTGTTGAGCAAACTGTCCAGAAGTACAGGCAAATTTTATGTTAAGTTTCTGTTGGAAGATAAGTCCTCAAGTGTAACTTTGGCTGTTGCTAAATTTCTTACAGTGGCGGCTAAGATTAGAGCTCATTGTGTATTAGACTAAAGTTGACAATAGCTCTAACTGTATGATTTCATGTCTGATTCTTGTGTTTGTTTGTCTGTTGTTTGTTTCTTTCTTTTTACGGATCTATGGATCGCAATAAAGAAAGTAGTAGTAGTATTTGCTATAGGGCTACTAATAAATGTTCATTCATTCATTCATTAAAGAGCAAAAAACTTTGTGAACCTTTGTGAGATTAGACCTTGGGTCCCCTTTCTCCCTAGGAACTTCACGTTGATTTCCCTGCCTTTAGGAAGGCACCTGTGCTTTGTGACAGTAGCAGCCACCACCATTGCACCAATCCTCTTCCTCCCCTCACACCTATTTTCATACCTAGCAACTAAATTGCCTCACCTTAGGGGACTGAACAAAGGTTGTCATCCTTAGCAGGCTCCGAAGCAAAGAGCCAAGAATAAATGTGAGCACACTGAGGTGCACACTAAGGAAACTTCTTCATTTGCACCCTTTTGTGAGCATTTAAGAATTGTCTGTTAAACGATGGCCATTTAATCGTAGAACAGTAATGGAGCAAGTTGAGTTGGCAGAGTTTAAGATTAGGCAGCATCTGGGACAAGTGTCCCATCTAACCAACTACAAGTCCTTTTCTGAATGCATCAGGGGTTGCATAGCTGCTGCTATGAAAGCTTTTCACTAAAAAGCCATCTATTGCGAGAGAAAAGGGCAGAAGACAGATTGCTGAGAAAGTCTTAGCAGAGCATCGCTCTGGTAGGAGGGAGGCTCAAATGCATCTCAGGTGAACGATGGAGCCAACGTCAGCATACAGCCCCTTCTCATTGGCCCCCCCAGCTGCTTCCACTGAAGAAGCACACAGAGAATAGTATAAATACCCAGAGCATCCGTGGAATCTCAGGACAGAGGCAGAGGAGCGAAAGAGCTGAGTGCGGGTGAGTAGACGTTTATGAAGCTTCTCTAAGAATCCATGTCTTGCAAGCAACTTGCATGATTTTGTTCCTTCCCAGCTGAGTGTTAAACTGGGCAGTATGTTCTTGGAGAGGATGTGTTATAAAGGTGGTTAACTGCCAATATGTCTATGGATCTGACCTTTTATACTCTTTTCATGATGGTGGTGTTACATTAAACATTTCTTTCTTTCTTTTTGCCTTATAAATCTAAGAATATTCAAGGTGGCTCACAATATAACAAACATAAAATAAAGCAGCCAGTAAAAAGTTCAGATAAAATGTAGAAACTGTAAATGCAACGGCAGCAGGTTAAACACCAAGAATCTCTTAAAAGCTGGGATAAATTAAAAAAGGACCTCAACCTGGCAAAACTAATCAAATTAGGTGCCAGGCAATTCCCCTGATGGAGTGCATCCCACAATTGGTTTTGTATGTGTGTGTGATTTGTTTTTATAGTGCGTGGGTTTTTTATATTTCTTTTCTATTTGTTTTTGACATAGATGCATTTTTATTCCGTACGTTGCCTTGAGGCAGAATGTGTTCTAAAGACGTTAATTGCAAATATGTTTCAGTACTCTGATTCCCCAAGGCTGTATTAGGTTGCTTTTCCAGATCGTGAAAAATGTGAAATGGGTGAAATTGCTCCCACGTCCACTCATTCAATTGACGGTACATTTTGTCACATGAGGTTTGGTTAGGCAATATTTGGGCATCTTCTGCCCTGAGCTATATCTGCCATCGGTTGCTGGTGTATGGTACTGGTGGGCTGCTGTCACCACCTGGTAGCTCGTTGCTCACGTCTATGAATTATATTCAGCTACTGCTTAGCAATGTTTAAACCAGTGCAAGTTCCTGTACAGACATGCATCTCCATGGCGGGAAAGAGCATTGGCGCATAGCATTTGAAACAGGGGTGCTCTGTTTTAGCTGCAGGCAGTTAAATGTGAGCAGTGGATTCCCAATTCGTGTGCTCTTAAGTGTTCCACTGCACTTAAAAGGTTGTTATTGCTTCGTTTATCCTTTAGGTCATTACGTAAGCCCAAATTTTGGGTCACGGCCCTGAGGAGGTTGCAACTGAAGTCTAGAGGGAGAGAGCGAAGGGAAAAGAAAGAGAGAAGCAAGACCAACAGTTGATGAATATGAGTTACATGTGAGAGGCTTCAGGGTGTGCTGTTTTGACTACACCAGCCTTCCCAAAGCTGGTGCCTTCCGGACGTGTTAGAATATTGGCTATGCTGGCTGGGGATCATGGGAGTTGTAGTCCAATGCATCTGGGAGGCACTAGGTTGAAGACGGATAGAATAAAGTTAATTGATTTCCCATGGAGTAGATAGTAACATCTGAATCAGGCTTTAGAACAGGGGTGGGGAAACGGTGGCCCTCCAAATGTTTCTAGACTACAACTCTCATCATCCCTGAACATTGTCTATAAAAGACTGTATCTGCTCTCTCCAGCTGAGGGTGGCTGAATAGGACCACATTCAGCCACCCTCAGGTCAGTGTGAATCCGTTCAAGAGGCTTGCTTAAGCGCTTCTGATTTTTCTTGGAGATGGTGGCCTGGTGGCCTTCCCATTTATGCATGTCGCACATTTATGATCACAGTTAATGCACTGCTTTATATCAGTGCCACTTACCAAATCCTTCTTCTGCAGCTCCAAAAATGGCACTCGTCATGATGTACAAACCGCCTTTGCCACAATGTGGGGCAATCTTTTGTGGTACATTCCTTGGCAGCCTTAGACATTTAATAAATAATAATAATAATAATAATAATTTATTTATTTATTTATTTATTTATTTATTTCTTACTCGTCTCTCCCTCTGGATTGAGGCGGGGAACAACATTTTTCTTAGAGGTCTAGTTTGAACACTTCATCCTTCTCAAAGCCTCTGTCATATAGCTGACCTTTGAAGAAACTGTGCCGCCTGTCTTATAAAAGTGTACAGCAAACCCTTTACTTGTCAGTGTGGATACACTCAGTCTTCAGTTCAGGAACGGCCCTGCTTCTGCCATGATATCATTGCACGCAGTCTCAGTCTTAAGGCATCTTAAGGCAATCTTTGCCTTGCCCTATGCGGTTATAGATAAGCAAGAGGTTATTTTAGTGGTTTTATTGATTTATTCATACTACTTTTCAGCTCCAAGATGACCCCTCCCCCTGAAGCAGCTTAGAAAAATATAAAAAGGAAGAAATGAAATAAATAAATAAATAAATAAATAAATAAATAAAGCAAACACAAGTGGAGTTAAAAGGGGAGGGGGATTGCTAAGCAATTTAAAAAAAAAGAGATAAGACTAAGAGCTTCTCTACATTTTTTAAAAAGCCCGCTGCCTTACCAGGGCTTTCTGCTCTTCTGCTTTCTTTCTGGGGATTGCAATGAGCTCAGTTACATCGGCTGGAGCACATGGTTTGAAATGAATACTTCCTCTCTTAGCCTGCTCTGTTCACATATTGAGACAGTGCCATCTAGTGGTGAATTATTGTGCAATGCTGAGTTTACACACTGGGAGATCCTGCTTTTTCCGGATATTAACACATTACTTGTGGTTCTCTTAGAAGTGGGATTTCCAGGGGATAGGGCAAAAGACATCCTGGTCGTTGTTCACATTGTGTAATGGAAATGTTTAGAGGATCCCTAAGAGGAAAAGCATACACAAAAGAACCATCTCTATAATTCCTCTGAGAGTTGAAACACAAAGGGCCAGATGGTCCAGAGTTGGGGCCATCCCAAGAAGGCCCTTTCCCACATACCCACCGACCTCACCGGACCAGAGCCCCTCCAGATGGGTGGACAGGACCATGGCGCTTGTCTTCATGTCTGTATTACATATGTAACACATGGACTTTGTTGGCAGTCCTGCTAACCATAGGAATAGTACAGGACTTCAAAAGAATCCCTTGGGATTCCTACCCTTGCAGAGCATTCTAGTTCTCTCCTTCCTTCCTTCTTTCCTTCTAGATTTCACTGAGACGTTGGGGCTCTAGACAACACTATGGCATGCCAAAGGTCCGTCCTGCTTTTCTTCTGCCTAGTGCTCTCAGTCAGCATCCATCTGTCCAAAGCTCAGCACTGGTCCCACGGTTGGTACCCTGGTGGGAAGAGAGAGGTTGACTCACCACAGAGTCCAGAGGTACACTGGTGCTGTCTTTAAGCCAATATCATTTATCTAACCCCGCTGAGTTACACGAGCCCACTTTTCTCTTTTCCCTCTCAATCCAGGTCACTGAAGATATCAAACTGTGTGATGGAGAAGACTGCACTTACTTGAAGATCCCCAGAGATAAAATTGTGAAGAGTCTACTGGTAAGCAATGGTACTACCATAAAGGTTTGGAGCCTTTCTGAACTCACTACTTTCCCCTAAGGACAATTGTTAGGATCCAATGGTGCCCTAATGCTGGCGGCCGCCACCACCGGTTCCCAGCACATGCACAACCAGCCATGTCAGCGGCAGTGATGTAGCGTTTCCCCAAATGACTGGAAATGCAAGTTTGTGGAAGTGGCAGGTCATGATTCTGGTCATTATTTTGCACGGCCAGCTGCACACAAGCTGGGAACCAGCAGTTGGATCCTACCCAATGACATCAAATTGTGTAAAGATGGAAAGTGCATTTCTGTGAAACTCACAAGCTGTTAGCAGAACCACAAGATCCTGACAAGGCTGAGCTGAATGAGCACACTTTATTTATTTATTGATTGCATTTTTATACCGCCCAATAGCCAAAGCTCCCTGGGCGGTTCACAAAATTAAAACCATTCAAAGTATAAAACTAACAGTATAAAAACATGATATAAAATACAATATAAAAGCACAACTTCACCCTGGATAAATCACACTGGAGGTCAAAGAAATAAGAAAGTTTGTATTTTATTGCAGGAAAAATACATTGGATAGAAGGGTCCCCAACCCAAGTTGGAGGGAGACCCAAAGAGAGGGTCTCTTCTCTGAAAGGCAAGAGCATGTACAAGAAGGAAATAGAAAGTGAGGTCAGCAAACTTAAGAGTATCAGGCCTTAGCTAGACCTAAGGTTTATCCCAGGATTGTCTTGGAGTCAAACCTGTTCATCTAAGTGCCACACAGGGCATCCAGCGCTCAGGCAGGGACGAACCTGGGATGATCCTGGGATAAACCTTAGGTCTAGCTACGGCCTCAGTCTACCATGGGAAGGAAGGTCTACACAGATCAGAGGACAGTCTAGGAAGCTTAAAAATTGTGTTTCCCTCCAGCTATTATGTCCAATAGCCAGTGGTATACTGGCAATTTTTGAAGCATGGGCACTCGTCATAACAGCCCCGATAGCCACGCCCTCAAGGAGGGGCCAAACTTTCCAGCATCTGTGTTGATCCAAATCAACAAACCGGTTCTAGCAGTTTTCCTTTCCACCAAGAATGGGTCTTTTCTAAAGCTAATGGGCCTTTTTTATTATTATTAATGTTTTTATTGTGATGTTAATGAAACAGAACGAAACAAATCATGTAGAAAAGAAAGGAAAAGGAAACAAAACAAAAACAAAACATTACGTACATAAGAAATATCAGTATTCCATTAAATACAAAATTCTGAAACAAGGACAGAAAATTATGCATAAGCATCAAGAAAAGTAGACCAAGTGTCCATGTATTTATTCATTTGCATGTCATGCCTGTATACCACCCATTCAAATGTAATAATAATAATGATGGTGATGATGATGATAATGATGATGATGTTAGGTCCTCAATCCATTGCATTATAGGAGGTGAACTTTTGTCCTTCCAATGTTACATTAGCTTCCAAGAAACCGGTAAAAAAATTAGGAGGACGTGTACATCATTCAATATTAAAGAGTGCTCCAATAGAAAGTTTATCCATATTATGACCTCCTCCCAAATGGAGGTGACTATTGGGCATTGCCAAAACATATGGATAAAGGAAGCATTAGGTGTATTACATTTCCAACGGTCATGTGAATTAGACAAACCCTTATTAAAAAGTTTATTGTGGAGCCCAATAAACCTGAAACAAAGCTAATAGGTCTTAATTGACAATTCAAGACCAAACCACCCTAAAATATATGACTTCTGAGAAAATTAATTTCCCTCCAGCTGCTGTGCAGCTAAGCCCAAAGGGAACAGGGAAGTGTGAGCCAAGCATCTGTGCAGATGACTTCAGCATCCCTGCTAAGAGCTGTCGCTGGAGCTGTCCTCTGTGATAGCGGAGACCTACCTCCTTGATAATGGTACCATCAAGGGCAGCTTGCGTGTGTACAAATGACTCTTCACAGATCAGACACCGCAGACCGAAGCATGCTGCCTCATGTTGCTTCAAGCACAATTCTTTTCAATAGAATGAGTTCACACATTCCACTGTGAATCATCACCAGAGGCTAAGTATAAAGTGTTGGTTATCACCTTTAAAGCCCTACATGGTTTGGGTCCAGATTACCTGCGGGATCGCCTTCTCCGGTACAATCCGCCCCACACACTCAGGTCCTCTGGGAAGAATCTACTTCAGTCTGCCAAAGTTAGGCTGACAAGTGTTACCCAGAGGACCTTCACTTCTGCTGCTCCCAGACTGTGGAATGGTCTGCCGAAAGAGACTCGTCAACTTCATAGTCTTTTAGCATTTAAGAAAGCTATAAAGACTGATCTATTCCAGCAGGCCTATCCAGTGGAATTTTAGGATGTTTTTAGGATTTTTATTAATGTATACTATGTTTTTAATTCAGTTTTATGTATTTTATATTTACTGTTGTTCCCCGCCTCAATCAGAATGGAGAGGTGGGTAAGAAATAAATTTATTATTATTATTATTATTATTATTATTATTATTATTATTATTATTATTATATTAATTAAAGTGATCCATGCACCTGCTTACCGGCTTCCCCAAACCAGCACACTCCAGATGTTTTGCACTGCCATCATCCACTGCTGGGGATGAACGGGGTTGTAGTGCAACACATCTAGAGGTTTTTGAGTAAGACGAATACCTCCAGCTAAATAATGCATTTTGGAGCTCAGTAGATCCAACTTCATTCTGGAAAAAGGGTTCCTTTGATTCCTTCTCTTCTGCTGCTCCCAGACTGTGGAATAGCCTGCCGGAGGAGACTCATCAGCTTGACAGCCTGATGTCTTCTGGCAGGCCTATCCAGTGGAATTTTAGGATGCTTTTAGTATGCTTTTAGGATGTTTTTAACAGTGTATACTATGTTTTTAATCAGTATTTTATGTATTTTATGCTTGATGTTGTTCCTAACATTTCCATTACTCAATTCAATTGGAGAGGCGGGTAAGAAATAAATTGTAATAATTATTATTGTGTATTATTATTTATTATTATTAATTGGCGATGTGTTGATACTTTTATTTTAACAGGCTGACATGCTAGCAAGACAACTTCAGAAGAAAAAATGACGCCGCTTTTCACATTCTCCGAAATGTTTTGCATTGAAGCACATGGCCCACCAGTCTTCAACGTAATCTGTTCTGCTTGTAGAAGTGACGTGCCCAGACCATTATGAAATTCTCATGAACACTGTAGCAGTCGTTACGCAAGTTCCCAGCATGTAAACATGTTGTCCGGCTGGAAAGAAGACTTGTGAGAAGTTTTCTTTCTGCACTTGTAAAACTCAAAGTATGTTGATTAAAATACTTTATTTTGCTACATACACACATTTGTATGCATTTGTGTCCTACATGTGTGTTCAAATATATATTTTACAGGTTTTAATTGATTGGTGTCCAAAGTCAAGGGTTGAGTTCAATTGGGGAACATTCAGTCCCTTAATTCTGTAAGTTCCTTTCGATAGAATATAATAACAATAACAACAACAACAAATTTCTTACCCACTTCTCCCTCTGGATCAAGACGGGGAACATTAAATACAAAAATATAAAATACTTAAAACTGATTAAAAACGTAAAACCAATACGTTATTAAAATCCTAAAATCTTTTAAGATGTTTTAAAATTCGTCTGGGTAGGCCTGCTGGAAGAAATCCGTCTTTATAGCTTTTTTAAAATTCAGAAAGACTATTAAGTTGGCGGATCTTTCCCGGCTGGCCATTCCACAGTCTGGGAGCAGCAGAAGAGAATCATAGAATCATAGATTAGCAGAGTTGGAAGGGGCCTACAAGGCCATCGAGTCCAACCCCCTGCTCAATGCAGGAATCCACCCTAAAGCATCTCTGACAGATGGTTGTCCAGCTGCCTCTTGAATGCTTCTAGTGTGGGAAAACCCACAACCTCCCTAGGTAACTGATTCCATTGTTGTACTGTTCTAACAGTCAGGAAGTTTTTTCCTGATGTCCAGCTGGAATCTGGCTTTCTTTAACTTGAGCCTGTTATTCCGTGTCCTGCACTCTGGGAGGATTGAGAAGAGTTCCTGGCCCTCCTCTGTGTGACAACCTTTTAAGTATTTGAAGAGTGCTATCATGTCTCCCCTCAATCTTCTCTGGGTAACAGTTGTTAATATAGTTTTTGCTAGCTGAAGTAGATTCTTCCCAGAGGACCTGAGTGTGTGTGGCAGATTGTATGGGAGAAGGCAATCCCGCAGGTAAACTGGACCCAAACCATGTAGGGCTTTAAAGGTGATAACAAACACTTTATACTTCACCCAGAAACTAATTGGCAGGCAGTGCAGTGATTTGGTGTAATATGGTCACCCCTAGGTATACTGGTGACCAACCTAGTTGCCATATTTTAAACTAGGGTAAGGTCTCAAGAGGGTCCCTTTGAGAGCCCGTCTCCCCCACAGTCCTGGTTCATGCAGGGTTCCTCTGATCCCTTCAAAGCTTGTTATGCTATGATGGATCACGTTGCCATTGAGACATTGGTGCAGTCTAAAAGGGGGGGGGAATAGTTCCACAGCAACAGCTAAGAGGGGCAGCAAATAACATCAGAGAGGTCCCCAAAAGACCAACGATGAGTTTGTAGGCTGAAACATGTCAATGTAGTACATTTTGGTCTTTCTTACAAGAACTACAGATATGTATGGAGAAAACTCTCAGGCTTCAAATGATTCGGTAGGTTTACACTGCTACTAGCAGTGTATACCTGACAAGGTAATGATCTGACTATGAGATCGGAACTGTTTCTGTTTCCCCGACACCCATATTTGATACACTCGAGCGATCGGTACACACACAGAGAAAACCACTACTGTGCTTATTAAATATTACTGCACCTACATTATGAAATGGTACAAGGTACCTGGAAGGGGATTCTCCTTGAGGAACAAAACAGAATCTTAACAGAGAGGAGTGATTTTAATCAGGAGGAGGAAGAGCTACAGGAGAACATCAGAAGAGCCCTGCTGGATCAACCAAAGGCCTATATAGTCCACCATTCTGCTTGCACAGTGGCCAAACTGATGCTTTTGGAAGAAGCTGGCTCAGCCTGGTTCTTGCCTCCCTTTGGGGAGAAGAAGAGTCCTCTTTTCGAACATGTTTCCCCTTGGCTTTGAGACTATTTTGGGCTATCCTCGTCGGACTGTCTGGGGTTGTTTGTTTTCCTCTTAGGGCTTTCTCCCCCTTTCGTATGCCCTTCCTGTGTATGGACGGCGCTTTTTTGACTTCTTCGGGAACTCAGTTTGTTATTCGTATCTATGATGGCAGGCTAATAGGACCCTTCTGTGGTGTTCTCTGCCATTCCCTGAGAAGCACAAACTTCCTTTTACAAAAAGCTTTCAAAGTAAAAGAGAAAAGAGAAAAGAAGGGAACATTTTTCTCCCTCTCTCAAAATACTAGAACCCAATGGGGTCATCCCATGAAGCTGATTGGTGGGAGATCCAGGATGAATAAAAAGAAGGAGTTCTTCACACAGTGCATAGTTGAATTATGGAACTCACTACCACAGGATGTAGTGATGGTCACCAATTTGGAGGGCTTTAAAAGGGGGTTGGATAAATTCCTAGAGGCAAAGGCTATCAATGGCTACTAGCCCTGATGGTTGTGTGTTATCTCCAGCGTTCGAGGCAGTAAGCCTGTGTTGCACCAGTTGCTGGGGAACATGGGTGGGAGGGTGCTGTTGCACCATGTCCTGCTTGTTGGTCCCAGGCCAATGGCTGGTTGGCCACTGTGTGAACAGAGTGCTGGACCAGATGGACCCTTGGTCTGATCCAGCAGGGCTCTTCTTATGTTCATATGAAGGAAAACAAATCAAGTGTAATAAGTCCCTGCCTGCAATAAATTGTCAAGAGCTCACAAAAGTGCCAGGACAATTCAGCTTGATTCTTGCCCAAAAGTTAGAATATGTGATCAAATGTACTAACCATGTCTGGTGATTATTAGCACACTGCTTAATGGAAAACACAGCAATTGAAGGAGAGAGTAAGACTATTTGTTCAGAATCAGCAGAGATGAGCCAACACAATTTCATGGTCTTTAAAGGTGGCCCTTTTTTTAACCCCTTGAAGCCATTCTTCTTCTTGGATAAATTGCAGATTCCAGAATTCACTGAGGATTCTCCGTAAAGAGTGACTTCTTCTCTGCAGGTAGACAAAATAGCTGAAAATCATCATCATCATCATCATCCTTTAGAAAATGGGCCTACCAAAATACATCCACACCAACATCCAGAAAGCAGTCATACTTAAAACATGCTCAATTGCTAGCAAATGCCTGTATCAGTGGCCCTGTTCAGAAGACACCTTAAACCACAGCTTTAACCATGGTGAATAAAGCAAAAAAGCCTTATTCACCATGGTTTAAGGTGTCTCTTCTGAACAGGCCCGCTAAAAGACAACGTGACCTGGCAAAGCCCATCAGGTCCGTCTAGAAAAACCACCACAAGCGAGAAAGAGATATAAAAATAATAATCGATGCCTAAACATTTGATCGTATCCACTGCCTGGTCTCCCTAGTGCTGTCTTCTCTTTGGCAATTCTAGTGAGACCAGTTGGGCTGGTCTGCCTCAGAGTACGCCTTTTCCTCGTTCGCCTCCTCAGTCTCACCGAGGGCTCTCTCTATGCCCTATTTACCCTGTGGGGGCTGCACAGTGCTGCTGCGTCAGTTCTACAACGCAGCCGCCAACTCGCAGTCACAACGGGGCTTTCCCCTGAAAATAGATTAAAACTTAAACCAACTTTTTGCTTCTCTGCAAGGTCACCACCGTCTTCCCAACATCTGTCGATGGTGACCTTGCTTCGGCTTTGGGCCGGGGGCGGATCATGGCCACTGATAGGGTGCCGGAAGACCAGGGAGGCCAGGCAGGGAGCGGGGTGGGTGGGTGACCAGCTGAATGGCTGACGGAAAGCTTGTGCTTGCCTTCTGCTGTGGGGATTAACTATCCCCACCTTGCAGATGCGATACCATGAGGTTTTAAGGGAATGCGAGGCCCAGCAGCTCTGTGAAGACACGCCCTGGTAGCAGAGATACCAGGAAATGGGCCACTCAGAAAAGGGGTTGGGCACTTGGAAGAGAAGGATTGGGAAGGAAAGGGAAGAGAAATGAGAGTTAGGAATCAGATTAGATATTTGGGAATAAAAATTACGCAGAAGTTAGAGAGTTTAGAGAAAGAGAATTTAAATGTGTTAAAAAAAGAGATTTTAGCAAAATTGGAAAAATATAAAAGATTAAACTTATCCTGGTTTGGAAGAATAGCATTAATAAAAATGAAGATTTTAGCAAAGATTTATTTTGTGTTTAGGATGCTACCAATAAAAATTTCAGAATTAGAGATAAAAAGTTGGCAAAGTATTATAAATAATTATTGTAATGGTGATAAGAAAGCGAGGGTAAATAAAAGTAAATGGTATTTAAGTCAAAAAAAGGGAGGATTGGGTCTCCCAAATATTAAACTATATTATGTAGCTAACAGATTAAGACATATTGTGGAGGCAATTACAGGAATAGGAGAATTAGATTGGATGGAGGATAAAACTACAAGTAATATAGAGATTAATCTGGAAAATGTATTTTTTAGGGAAGGGGGAAAAAATGGGTAGAAAGTATAGATAACCCGCTTTTGAGGTCTCACTGGGAAATTTGGAGTAACTATAAAGGGGAGCTGCTTCCGAGCAGCTCCCCTTTGTCACCGGTAATAATGTTAAAGAATTTCCCGGAGGAATTAAAGAGTAGATTAAGTAAAGTTTTAATAGAAAAAAATAAAATGAAATTAAGGGAATGGTTAAGAGGAATGAATACAAGAGAGGATATGGAAGAGGTCCTTAAAGATAAAAAATTAACTTGGTTAAATTATTGGCAATTAGAACAGTGGACTAAAAAGTGGGTAAGAGATAACGGAGATTGTAGAGAATTGACGAAGTTTGAGGAATTAATAGTTAAGAAAGAAAATGATAGGGAGAAAAGAACAGTGTTAAAAGGGTTGATGAGTGAAATATATAGAATACTGGTGGAGAAAGGGTTGATGGATAATTCAGGCAAAATGGTTTGGGAGACAGATTTGAATGTACAAATAGTAGGGGTGTGCACGGACCCCCTGCTCTGCTTCACTTGCAGATCCGCGATTTTTGGAGCGGGCCGCTTCGCCCCGCCCCCGCTCCGCCCACTTCCGCTCCGCTTGGAGCTCCGGATCCGGATCGGAGCTCCGTTTCCCCCCCCATAGGGTTGCATTGAAAGCTAAAAAATTATACAACTTCTTTTCTGTTCAAGTTAGAAACCTCACGTTTGGCACCATGACACCTCATGGACGTATACACACGCACGCCAAGTTTCAAGGCAATCCCATCATCCCCTGATTTTTGGGGAATTTTTGAAAATCGGGCACCCCATTCAGACCCCTTGGGATAGCTCCGTCAACTTGCATGTTAGAAACCTCAAGCTCGGCACCATGATAGCTTATCCATGTGTCCACATGGACGCCAAGTTTCAAGGCAATCCCATCATCCCCTAATTTTGGGGGAATTTTTGAAAATCGGGCACCCCATTCACACCCCTTTCCATAGCTCCGTCAATTTGCACGTTAGAAACCTCAAACTCACCACCATGAAAGCTTATCCATGTGTCCACATGGACGCCAAGTTTCAAGGCAATCCCCTCATCCCCTGATTTTTGGGGAATTTGTGAAAATCGGGCACCCCATTCACACCCCTTTCCATAGCTCCGTCAATTTGCACGTTAGAAACCTCAAACTCGCCACCATGAAAGCTTATCCAGGGATACATACGCACGCCGAGACTCAAGGCAGTCCCATCATCCCCTGATTTTTGGCGAATTTATGAAAATCCAACACCCATTCACACCCCTTTCCAATAGCTCCATCAATTTGCACGTTAAAAAACCCCCTCAAACTCACCACCATGACAGCTTATCCAGGGATACATACGCCGCACGCCGAGACTCAAGGCAGTCCCATCATCCCCTGTTTTTTGGCGGGGCTTAAACCTGCAAAATTTGGAACTTCCAAAACTCCAAGTGAGCGCAGGAAGGACTTCTCCCCTGAGTCAAAGCCAGACACACACAACATCCCTGCGAGGTGGGCAGGGGAGGAGGGAGAGAAGGCAGGCAGGCATGCAGCTGGCATTTCTGGGGGCATAAGGAAGTGAGCCAAGGATAAGCCAGTAATGCATATAAAATGGAATAAATAAATAAATAAACAAAGGAGGGGTGGAATTAAAAGCAGCAGTGTTGCTGAATAAACAACAAGAAGAACTTTTTAAAAAAGGCTATATCTGTCTTTTACCAGTAATAGGGGGACGTGCCCGGGGGAGAGGGAAGCAGCTGCCAGTTCAGCTCAAGAAAGCCATTGCTTCACCAACAGCTCTGAAAACTTGAGAAGTAAACGCTCACTTCAACTCATAATAGGCATTGCTCCACCACTAAGAGAAGTAGAACGCTCACTTCGACTCATGATAGGCATTGCTCCACCGTTTTACTCTCTTTGGAAGGCTCTGATGGCCTTCCAGTACAGGAAAGAGTGGGGGCACGTCCACAATGAGATGCCCTAGGGGAGCTCATCCCCTTGCACCACATCTTTTCAGTTGTTCCCCAAAGTTAGGGTGGGTAGCAGTGCTGTGTTTCTATCTCTTATTATTGGCTTAGTATATGATTTCAGGTTGTGTTTGTGCATTTGGTGGGGCTACTGTGTTAAAAAACACTGGGAAAAGCCCGTTCAGATTAAGAAAGAGAAGTTTCCCAGAATCCCAAGTTACCCGTTTTGCCTATGCCCTCGTCCAACTTTGGGATCATCATGACCGGGAGCTGACTCTGCCCCTCAGCCCTTTGAAAAAGGTATTTTTCCCGCCGATTTTTTAAAAAATTCTAGCGTGCGACCCGCACCACGCAGAGAGGTGAGAGTAGTCTCAAAATGACCCCCATCCACGACTCTCTGTGCACAAGAATTTTCAGAACGATAGCTTCAAAAACAACCTAGTTATCCCCAATTCTTTTCCTCAATGCAATCCTATGGGCGAAAACTGCCGTTTGACCCGCGCTGTCCATTTGTTTACCCAATTTTTTTAAAAAAAAAATTGAGAGCTTCGGCTATTGGGCGGTATAAAAATGTAATAAATAAATAAATAAATAAATAAAATTCTAGCACGTGACCTGCACGACGCAGAGAGCTGAGAGTAGTCTGAAAATGACCCCCATCCACGACTCTCTGAGCACAAGAATTTTCAGAACGATAGCTTCAAAAACAACCCAGTTATCCGCGATTATTTCCCGCAATGCAATCCTATGGGCGAAATGTTTTCAAGATGGCGATCGGAGCGGTCCGCCTGAAAGAGGAGCTCCGAAAAATGGCCGCTTCTCTTCGCCTTGCTTCTAGGGGTCCGCGATCCGCTTCTACTCCGCCTCTGGGTAAGGCGGAGCAGGCCAATTCGCTACTGCTTCTCCGCTCCTAATCGGAGCGGAGCACATGCCTACCAAATAGGACAACAGGGCTCGGAGGGACTATGGAAACAAAGAGTGTTGAGAAATATGTCAGTAAGAATAAAAGAGAATTATTTTTAAATTATATGGAGGTGGTACCTAACTCCGGTTAGATTGAATAAGATAAATAATCAGCAGTCAGCAAACTGTTGGAGAGGATGTGGGGGTAAAGGAACGTATTTACATATGTGGTGGGAATGTAACTATGTTCAAAAATTTTGGAAGATGGTGTTTTTGGAGATTGAAGAAATTGTGGAAATGAAGATAGAACGAACACCAAAAGTTGCATTACTGTCACTATTTGAAGATTTAAAATGTAAAAAGGAAATCAAGGAATTGGTAACAAATTTGCTGACTGCAGCAAGGCTGATTGTAGCTAGGAACTGGAAGATTCAAGGGGAATATTCTATTGAAGAATAAAGAAGTATGGGATATAGCTATTAATGATAAATTGACAAGTAATATTAAATGGAGAAGAGGTATAGCTAAATCAAATGATTTTGAAGGAATTTGGAAACAGTTCCTAATATTTGTGTTTTCTAAAGGAAGAAGACGTATGAGAAAGTATGAGATTCTGGAATCAGGAATGAGATCCCGAGGTGGGGGGTGCACTTGTATGTTAATTTTGATTATGTATTTAGATAAGATATTATGTATTCAACGTTTCAATATTATGTAGTATGTTGTTGTTTTTTCTTTATGAGAGGATGTAATGTGTATGTTTAAGTATTGTAGAAAAATAAAAAATAAAATTTTTAAAAAAAGGACTGTGACCAGAAGGGCCACACAGCTCAGTGGCCCAGCACATACTTGGCACGCCGAAAGTCCCAGGTTCTACCTCCAGTTTCTCCAGGTAGGGCTGGAAAAACTCCACCTTCAAACCCTTAAGAGCTGCTGCCAGTCTGAGTTTACAATACTGGCCTGGATGGACCAATGGTCTGACCCTTTGTAAGTCTGCTTCCTGAACATGAAGACTTCATGACTTCAACATCAAGCCAGCCTTTCTCTCCCAGGCCGCCAGGATCTACACTACTGCTTTATAACGGTTTATAATGGTTTTGATAACTGTTTGGGCCCAGGACACGTTACATATACCGTTTTCAAAGTGTTATATCCTGCTTAGTGTAGATCTGGCTGGTTTTTTGTAACAGCTTATCTGATGAAGAATTCTGGAGAATTCAAAAGCTTGCACGCTATTTCATGAGCTTTGAGTGGATTGCGAATAAAGGTATTTTATTCTCTCGGAGTAGGCACCTCCTCCGGGTGCCTACTCCGAGAGAGGCTCAGAGTGTGGCAACGAGGGACAGGGCCTTTTCAGTGGTGGCCCCCAGTCTATGGAACGATCTCCTTGACGAGGCTCACCTGGCACCAACACTGCTATCTTTCCGGCGCCAGATTAAGACTTTCCTCTTTGCCCAGGCATATGGCGGCACATCCTAATCACCCACATGTTTAGTTTTTTAACGGTTTTTAATGCTTTATGTGTGTATGTTCTGTGTTCTAGAATTTTAAATTTTGTATACTCGTTTTTATCTCAATTTTAGAATTTCTGTAAACCTCCCAGAGAGCCCTGGCTATGGGAGTGGTATATAAGTGCAATCAATCAATCAATCAATCAATCAATAAATAGTATTGCCCTAGTATAGATTCTGGTAATTTTTCATAAGGCCAATTCGCTTTTTGGGAGGAAGCAAAGAAGCAAGCAAAGATTGTTGTCAACACCTGCACTTTGTGGACTTCTACACATACCTACCGTGACCTTCAGGCAGGACAAGGAGGTGGGAGAGCTACTTCCATTCTCCGTCTCCATCTTTGGCCATCAAAGCTTCCACCTAGAGAAGAGGCACAATGCATTGAATGGGAGTCCATGGTAGCAAGAGGATTAATTCCAAGGCTCGTGGGAAACGTTCTGCTGATTGATGAGGGTCATAAAAGGGCTCTCAGGAGACAAGTCCTGTCAGGAAGCTAGACAAGAATTTCTACTGCTTGCTAAACAGGAACAGAATGGCCACGGAGGCCACAAGGGTTCAAGAAATAACGGGATGTCAGGCTCCAAAGTTTGATATGAAGGTGAAAAAAAGAGGGACCCAGTCTATTACGAAGAGCTGGTCTTCCCATGAGTTCAGGTGAACCCTACTGCTCAGGTGGGCAGATTTGGAAAGGCAGTGCTTGCCATGAGTCCTTGTTCCCAGGGCATGTCTACACCAGCCCTATATCCCGGGATTGTCCTAGGATCGTTCCTGTACATCCAAATACCACACAGGCGATCCCGGGAGCAGGTAGGTATGATCCCTCCATTTTCCTGGGATAACCCTTAGGTGTAGAAAGGGCCCCAGTCCATCAAGCTCCGGCCGTGAGCTTTCAGGTTCTTTCAGGGTTACCAAGGAAACAAACGTAGTCAGGCTCAGGGTTTGCTTACAAGGAGTCTAATTTATTAGCATGTTACACGTATCCTAATAAAAGCGGACCGGCCTGAGAAAGCTTCCTGCACAAAAGACCCTTCGTCAAAATCTGGTCCCCTACCCCTGGGAGCAAGGACAGCTATAGTCCAACTGAACTTGGCGTTGCTGTCAAGTTCAGAGAGTGATCCATCATACAAGGGGATTAATAACAAAGCAGCTCTTCTCATCATAAGAATCTATAGCGTGAGGTTACATTGTTGTGATAAGCAAGGCACTACTTGGCAGTTCTTTGGCACAGGCAAGGCCCACTAATTGGGTTTCTAAGGGTGTCATGTCCAGCTTTCCGACTGGACCAATGAAGCTTTTCGACAGATGGTGGGAAGAAGGTGGTGACCTCGCCGCTGACTACTTTTTTAAAAAGGCAGTTTTGCCAGAAAAGCCCTTGGTGGCTGTGAGTTGGTGGCTGCGTTGTATAAATGACACAGCACCACCGTGCAGTTTGCAGGGTATATAGCGAGCCCCCTGGTCTCCCTTCCACACATGGGTCAGGCACAGCTGATCTTGTGATAAGGTACAGCCATGTTTATATTTTGAGAATATAAACACAAGGTATACTGACTTCAGCAACGATCGCTCTTTTTCCTCCTCTTGGGCAGTTTTGGATGTAGCACGGAGCGTTTGGGGCTGGAACATTGTCATCGTCGTCGTCGTCTGGTTCCGGGACGTCATCTGAATCACCTACAGACAAATGGAGAAAACACAGGAAGTAAATGGCGAGGATTGTCACCCGCATCGTGAAGGACCTGAAAGACTCACAACTGCTCCCAGAGACTGGGCTGCTGTTCCAGCTTTGGCTGGCTGCTTGTAGCTCCTTTCTGTATTTATACCTTCCCAGGCAATGTGGTCCCTCTCTTGTCATGGCCCAGATGTTGTAGTTCCTCCACCCTCAAGCTAGGCTAGTTTAGAAAAGGGCGATTAGAATTAATTTAGCGCAGAGACTGGTTCTGCTCTGCCAGGTCTCTTGCTTATGCTTCAGATATTCCTCTTGATAAATGTGAGTGAGCATTTGCAGAAGTGATGACGAGGCCACAGGGGCTGAAAGGGGAGGAGGAATCCACCTGAAAAGCCTTTTAAGAGTTTCCCCCCTGATAAAGTCTCCCGTCAAAAAGCATTGGGAACACAACTAGTATCAAAAACAGGGGGAGTCATTACATTTCTTAGTTGCCCTATGGGAAACAGTTACTGTTGCTGAATAATTAGAAGTCAGAAATCCTTGACGACCCACTGCGTATCATTCCATCTGCCCCAAATGATCCAGGGTGCAGCTGCTGTGAAAATGGCATATTCCATGTTGGGGGTCATTAGGAACAGAATGAGCACAAACTGACAATATCCTAAGGTTCACATACAAATCTACGAGAAGGGTCACACTTTGAGCATTGCGTGCAATTCTGGTCACTAAACCTCAGAAAGGATATTGCAGAGCTGGTCTTTGTTTAAATAAAACTTGTAAGTTTGTTTGGAAGAAGCGTCTGAATCTGTGGGATGCTGTGTCTACCAGTTTTGAAATGCACTTTAGGGAAAACGTCCAGGGCAGGGCCCATCAGTATAGCCCCCCTCCCCAAATGACCACTCAGAGAGCAGCCATTGAGGGGACGTTTGGTACAGCACAGTTTAGTCCCTCTTCCTTCTTTAATCTAGAGTACCGTGGGGCAATTCATGTGCCAGTTCTCATTCTCTGTCCAGGGGGCGCCGTGGTTGCAGCCATCCGTGGTGAGCATTGTGTGAGACCCGGGGGCTGTCTTCATGGCACTGGGTTGGTGCCACTCCACCGCCAAACTCTGAGCTATCACTGGTGCACAATGGCAGCAAGTTGTCTTTACCACAGGAGCCAGCTCAGGCTTTCTGGCGGCCTTTATTTATTTATTTATTTATTGCATTTTTATACCGCCCAATAGCCGAAGCTCTCTGGGCGGTTCACAAAAATTAAAACCGTTAAAAGTATAAAACAAACAGTATATATATATATATATATATATATATATATATATATATAAAGTGATGTAAAATACAAGATAAAAGGGCAACCAGGATAAAATCAGCAGCGGTGCAGAAATACAAATTTAAAATACAAATTTAACACAGGCAAGTTAAAATTAAATTTATAGACTGTTAAAATGCTGAGAGAATAAAAAAGTCTTCACCTGGCACCTGGAAGAATATAGTATAGGTGCCAGGAGAACCTCCTTAGGCAGCTCATGCCGGGGTGCCACAGCAGAGAAGGCCCTGCTCCTGGTAGCCACCTGCCTCACTTCCTTTGGCAGGGGCTCACGGAGAAAGACCCCTGAGGATGAGTTTAGGGTCCAGGCAGGTACGTATGGGAGGAGGCGTTCCTTCAGATAGCCTGGCCCCAAGCTGTTTAGGGCTTTAAATGTTAATACCAGTACTTTGAATTGGGCCCAGACCTGGACTGGCAGCCAATGAAGCTGGAAGAGGAATGGCGTGATGAGGTCTTGTCGGACAATCCTTGTTAGTAAACGTACTGCCCTGTTTTGTACCAGTTGAAATTTCTGGAACGATTTCAAAGGCAGCCCCACGTATAATGCATTACGAGAGGTTATGAGAGCATGGATAACTGTGGCTAGGCGATCTCTGTCCAGATAAGGGCACAATAGGCTTTCTGGTGGCAAATAGGTTTGCTGGGCCTCCCTACCCGTACCCTAGTTTTCAGTACCAAAAGGAGTTCACCCTCCACTCGGGAGTGCCTCTGGAGTGAATCCGAGCAAGGACAGACAGGCAGACGAGCTGGGCTGACCTCACTGTAGCTGGAAAACTCAAGGTAAGTCCTTGAATTTTCAGCCGTGCATCCTTGCCTCTTTGCCCTGGGGTGGCTTTGAATCTGCGTCATATAACCGATGCAACGTGGATTCGGTGGCACCCTGAGGCATCATACTGCATGGTGGCAACCTGAAGGCAAGATGCTCTGCTAAGACTTTCTCAGCAATCTGTCTTCTGGCCTTTTTCCTGGCAATAGACGGCTTTTTAGTGAAAAGCTTTCATAGCAGCAGCTATGCAACCCCTGATGCATTCAGAAAAGGACTTGTAGTTGGATAGATGGGGCACTTGTCCCAGATGCTGCCTAATCTTTAGTTCTAGCAACTCAGCTTGATTCATTACTATTCTATTCTTAAACACCAAACCACGGCACATTTTTCAATGCCCGTAAAAGGGTGGACAGGTGTATGGAGTCGCTGTTGTTCCCTTCTGTGTGTTCACACTGATTCTTCGCCTTTTACTTCTGAGCCTGCTGACAACCTTAGTGGAGTCCCTTAAGGTGAGGTGCTTTAGTTGCTAGGCATGAAAACAGGTGTGAGGGGAGGAAGAGGATTGGTGCAATGGTGGGGCCTGCTGCCGTCACCAACAAAGCACAGACGCCTTCCTTAAAGCCTGGGCCACCAATGCAGGTCCTAGGAGGACAGGAGATGTTGCCTCGCAAAGATGCAGGCTCCCAGAACATGTTACCTTCTCCCGTTTTCTGCTTTCTAGCCATTTCATTAATTGTGACCCTTAAAAGGCCTACGCAATGTGTTGCTGAGCCACTACTGGGGAGTGTCAGAGGTGTTATTTTTTGGCCTCTATGCTCTCCTTTTATGAATTTTTTCTCTGGACAGGTTTACGGGCCCATTGAGAGGCTGTCTACATGGCTTATTTGCCCCACGTTAGTTGCGCAGTGGCACTGCGTCATTCACAGAACGCAGCTGCCAACTCACAGCCACTGAGGGGCTTTTCCTCTGCATTTAAAAAGTTGGGGACTTACTTCGACTTTTTACTGTGAAGCGAGGTCACCAAGGTCCTTTCACCGTGTAACCTTGCTTCGGGGTCAAGTTGGGGGTGTTCCCGGGTGGACGGTGACTACTGGAAGCCAGACAGAGAGCAGTGGGAGGGCCTGACGAACTGAATGGCTGCCAGAAAGCCCGTCGGGGCTCCCTTCTGCCGTGGGGATTACGTGCCCACAGCAGCAACACCACCACAAGGCTTTAAGGAACTGCAAACCAGCACCGTGAAGGCAACCTCCTTCAGAGGGCACACGGTCGGGGCTGCACCTTGAGGACTTAGGATTTCTTGTATCACGACCTCTACTCTCACCTCTAACCAGAAGGGGAACTCCCAAAAACCCTATGTTCCCCAGGACACTCTCTGCAATCCACTAGTTGCCCTACGGAAAATTGTTGTTGCTGTTGAATTAGAAGTCAGAAATCCATGACGACCTACTCCGTATCATTCCTTCTGCCCAAAATGACCCAGGCAGGATCTACCCTTATAACAGTATTGAAGTGCACTGCCAACTCTTGGGGCCCATGACACATTCCACATACCATTTTCAAACCGCTTTCATAGCGTTATATCCTGCTCCGTGTATATCTGGCCAAAGGGCGCAGCTGCTGTAAAAATGGCATATTCCACGTTGGGGATCATTAGGAACAGAGCTGAACATAAACTGCCCATATTCTAATGACGAACACTGCCTGCAGTTCTGGTCACTGAACCACAAAAAGGACGTTGCAGAGCTGGAACATGCAAGACATATTATCAAAAGGTGGAACAACTCTCCCGTGAAGAAAGGTTGCATCATTTAGGAAGGAAGGCCAGTCTGGGGAGACATGAGAGGTGTACAAAATTATGCGCAGCCTGCGTAGGGGACTGTTTTTCTCCTTGTAATGGAATCTGGGGCATCCCTTGAAGCTGAATGGTGGGACCTTCAGGGAAGACAAAAGGCAGGGCTTCTCACATGGCTTTTCATAGAATCATAGAATAGCAGAGTTGGAAGGGGCCTACAAGGCCATTGAGTCCAACCCCCTGTTCAATGCAGGAATCCACCCTAAAGCATCCCTGACTGATGCTTGTCCAGCTGCCTCTTGAAGGCCTCTAGTGTGGGAGAGCCCACAACCTCCCTAGGTAACTGATTCCATTGTCGTACTGCTCTAACAGTCAGGAAGTTTTTCCTGATGTCCAGCTGGAATGTGGCTTCCTTTATCTTTAGCCCGTTATTCCGTGTCCTGCACTCTGGATCGAGAATTTCTATGGAATTTGCTACGTCTTCATAGGCACAGCGTTGGAAGGCTTTAAAAGGGGATTAGACAAATTCATGGGGGATGAGGCTGTTGATGACTATTAGCCGTGTTCAGGGTCGGCATGTTGCTGTATTCCAAACGCTGGGGAACATAGTAGCCACCCTACAGGCATCCGTGTGGCCACTGTGCAAGCAGGACGCTGGATTAGAAAGACCTTTGGTTGACCCAACAGGGCTCTTCCTCCTACTGATTAAAATCACTCATTCTTCGTTAAGATTCTGTTTTGTTCCTCAAGGAAAATCCCCTTTCAGGTCCCTCGTACCATTTCATACTCTCTGTGTGTACCTATTTAATGCAGGCTTTTCTCACTGTGTGTACCGATTGCTCGTGTGTATCAAATTTATGCTGTGACGAAGCAGAAAGGGGATTTTGACCCTCTTCCCGGGATATATCCATGTGTCACCAGCTGGTTATTTTATTTTTTATTTTTTACCATTCATATCTTCTAAAAAGCCATCAAGGCAGAGTAGAATTAAAAATAAGAACAGCTTCAATAAAAACAAGGATAATAAAACGATTAAATTACTACAAGTACATCTTTTATAAGGCAAACTGGAAAAGATGCATCTTCACACTAAATTGAAAAGATGCACATTCCAAAGTTTGGGGGGCAATGCGAAGTTTAAAATGGCTAAATGCACAGAACAGCTATCTATCCATGACACAGAGCAGAAAATACACATGTGCAGAGGCATGACCTCTTCTATGGATCTTCTTGTTTTCTCATGCAATATCAGACACATATTTAAAAAGTTGAAATCTGGTGTGATGGCATGGGAGGCTGCAACTTTGGTAAAGCTAAGCAGGTCTAGGCCTGGTCAGTTTCTGGAAGGGTGACTACCTGGGAACTGTTGGGAGTCCCGAATTAGGACTGGTTTTTTGTGATTTCCATATCTTTGTACAAGCCTGCAAAACCTGGAAGAAACTGAAGACTCAGCATCAGTCAATCAGCTTAAAGGTCAAGTTTGCAGCTGGACTTTATTGAATTATTGGGATGATGCAAAAGTCTAATTGTCTTGCCATTGCCAATTAGTGGTTTCATCATTTGTTCAGGGAAGTGTATATAAAGAGAGTTTTGGAGCTTTGTAACCAGATTAAAATATTCCCTCTCTACTGCTGTGAGCCCTGCTGTAATCTGTATGACCAAGTGTGTGAGTATGTTGGTGTAAATTTGTATTGCCATAAACTGTGTTATTTTCTATCAGTAAAATACTTTATTTTTGTACCAAACAAAACAGACTCTGTCTTGAAGTTAATTTGGTCTTTGCTGACTTTCATAGTTAAGACCCGCTGCTATTCTGCTAGTTCACTGGTATAGTGAACAAAAGGGTTTATAAATACTATATATAAACCTCAAGAGGTTATGGGCCCAGCTACCCAGCTACCCAGCTACCCAGAAACCCAGCTGCCCAGAAACCCAGAAACCCAGTAACCCAGTAACAGTCTGGACATAATTCTAGTTCTTAACAGAGAAACAGTAGGACCTGATAAGACAGAGAAGCCGTGCGTTGACTAATTGCCCTGGAGCGTTGCTTTTTCTAAAGAACGTTGGGATTTAGACAAACGAAGAGGCTTTTTTGTAAAGCTTTTGTCTTGCAAAGTCACACGCTGTCTGATAGAAGGCTATTTTTGAATTTGAAAAGGGATTCTGAGGTTGTTAAGCCGGTCAGTTCCCAAAAAGGAAATTCAAATAACAAAAGGGTTGAAAAAAACAACCAATTAGCAGTTATGGCACTTCAAATAGGAATGAATACACAAATGGAACAACTCACAGACACAAATTATATTACTTGGTCATTTAAGATTGAAATGAGTTTAAGGAACCAAGGGCTGTGGGAAGTAGTTACAGACCCACCCGATGAAGATTTAAGTGCAGCTGATTTGAGAGAGTGGAATCGAAATGCAGAGAAAGCAAAAACCTATATAATCCTCTGTATGAGGAATGATCAGCTATTCTATGTTAATAGAGAGGATGCTGTTCATGTGATCTGGACAAAATTGCGTGAAGTATATATAAGAGATACAGCAGGTTATCGAATAAATTTAACACGCAGAATGTATAGGACGATGCTAAAAGAATCTGGAGATATTGGCAAACATTTGCAGGAGCTAAGAGAAATATTCCAAAGTTTAGCATCGGCTGGCTTGACTCTTTCAGAAGAAATGAAGTCTTATATTATTTTGTCTAGCTTACCACCGTCTTGGGACGTGTTGGTGACTACCCTAGAGGGAGTGACTGTCCGTGATTTAACCCTGAATTATGTGTGCGGAAAATTATTAGAAGAACAACAGAAAAGACATTCCAAGAGAGAAGCCGTGAGCTCAAACGGCAAGGCAGACTCATTTCAACAATGGTCTGGTTCTGAAGGGGTTAAGACCGGGACTGTGAAAAAGGAGGAGACTGAATCTGCTTATTCAGTTTCTAAAAAGCACAAGCCACAAAAAACAATTGTTTGCTGGAAATGTAGCAAAATTGGACATAAGAAGATTGACTGTAGAGTGAGATTACAACCTGAGAAAGTTTCTGAGCATCGCTGGAAAAATGCTTCTTGTTCAAAGAAGTCAGCACAGCTCGTTACAGCCGGAGTGAGCAAGATGTCGAAGGAGGAAGGAAACGGAAGCTCAGCTATCTGGCTGATAGACTCAGCTTGTAATTCTGTTATTTCTACTAGAATGGAAAGCTTCCTGGACTTCAGAGTCACGTCTAACAGATTTATTTTCCTTGCTGACGGCTCAAAGCAGGAAGTGAAGGGAGAAGGAATTTGCCATATTCCTGTCCTTAACGAAAGCTTTGCTAATGCTATTTTTGTTCCCAACTTGAGTCATTCTCTTTTAGGTGTGTCAAACCTAATGGAGAAAAAGTTCTCTGTCTCCTTTGAGGAGGGGAAATGTTTTATTTCCAGGCATGGAGAACTGAAGGGGACTGCCAGTTTAAAAAACGGTTTGTTTATCCTGGACAGGAGCCAAGGTGGAGAAGGAGATATTTCTTCAAGAGATAATCCGTCAGTTTTACTAGATTTAGATTCTTCTAGCAGGCAAACGCCTGTAGCAACTCAGACCGAGCCAGAAGACAGAGAGCAACAGGAGGAGGAGGTGCATATCCCCCGCAGGTCTCAAAGACAATAGGCTTGGAATACACGCTTGTAATGTGAGCTGTGAACCTAATTCTTATGCGGAAGTAAAGCAATTAAGTTCTTTTGAACGAAAACAATGGGAGTGTGCCATGGAAAGCGAATTACATAGTCTTCGAGTTAACAAGGTTTTTGGAGGAGAAGTTGTTTTGCATTCGGGACAGAAGTATTTAACTTGCCACTGAGGAGAAGTTTTTAACAGCAAGCCGCTTGTAAATAGAGTTTCTTAGAAACTAGTCGCCAAGGAATTTAGTCAGGATAGGGAGGGACTTTAACGTCATTTCTCTACTGTGAAATCATATGCTTTACTCTTTGTGCTTATTCTATGTAGTAAAACAAATTCAGCCTGGAGTGTCTAAGGGAATCTTAAGGTATCTCGAACCTTGGAGCACTGGAGAAATTTTTCTGCAGAGGTCAGATGAGAATTTTTGTGCTATTTTGATTCAAATTGGCATTGGCTGTGCAAATGATAGAAAAGCAACGTTGGAAGGTTGATATTTGGAAGTAAGCCAAAATCATGGAAGTTCCAAGAAGCAAGAGTTGTGTGGCGATTTACAAAAAGGCTAAGTATGGTGCTGGTGAGTGGTAAAGTTACTTGACTGATCCAGCAATAAAGGACTTTAAGGTCCCAGTGGTGAAGCCAGTGACTGTTAAAGTTTAAAACACATAGTCTACTGTGAGTCCCAGAATAATTTGGCAGACGTCTTTACAAAACCGTTAGGAGCCATCAAACATTGGGAGATTTGTGAAACGTTAGGTTTCAGGGAGGGCTAAAAATGTGATTAACTGTACAAATGTTGTAACGTGGTGAAATAGTGGAAAACCCAAAAAAGAAGGGGTGTTGGGAGTCCTGAATTAGGACTGGTTTTTTGTGATTTCCATATCTTTGTACAAGCCTGCAAAACCTGGAAGAAACTGAAGACTCAGCATCAGTCAATCAGCTTAAAGGTCAAGTTTGCAGCTGGACTTTATTGAATTATTGGGATGATGCAAAAGTCTAATTGTCTTGCCATTGCCAATTAGTGGTTTCATCATTTGTTCAGGGAAGTGTATATAAAGAGAGTTTTGGAGCTTTGTAACCAGATTAAAATATTCCCTCTCTACTGCTGTGAGCCCTGCTGTAATCTGTATGACCAAGTGTGTGAGTATGTTGGTGTAAATTTGTATTGCCATAAACTGTGTTATTTTCTATCAGTAAAATACTTTATTTTTGTACCAAACAAAACAGACTCTGTCTTGAAGTTAATTTGGTCTTTGCTGACTTTCATAGTTAAGACCCGCTGCTATTCTGCTAGTTCACTGGTATAGTGAACAAAAGGGTTTATAAATACTATATATAAACCTCAAGAGGAACCCCATGACATTGATTCCTGCATTGAGCAGGGATTTGGACTCGATGGCCTTGTAGGCCCCTTCCAACTCTATGATTCTATTCTATATAAATGCATCCCAAAAACCAGGCAAGGCTTCTTCAAGTATTTGTGTGTGTGTGTGTGTGTGTGAGAGAGAGAGAGAGTGTGTGTGTGTGTGAGAGAGAGAGAGAGAGAGAGAGAGAGAAAGCTTTCCCTTAAACAATTTGCTATTAATTCACCAATCCTCCCACCAAACTAAAGCCCATTATATCACAGATTCTAGCTTCAAACTTCAGGCTGACGTTAGAGGGCAATTTTATTAATTCTTTAAAATGGATCTAAAGTATCTGAACTTGCAGTAGGATAGAACACCTGCTGCCCCAAATACTAACATTTTGAGAAACAAGCATTTCACATAGATGCTTCCTACATCAGATAACATACCTGAACCAACAGCATTACATGTGACACCAGTAACACGTAGGAGGCCCAAGCAGGAGATGAAGGCAGCAGTTCTCTTCCACTGCTGTTTTCCAGTAACTGGTAATTCAGGGCCGTAGCTAGACCTAAGGTTTATCCCAGGATCATCCCAGGTTCGTCCCTGCCTGAGCGCTGGATGCCCTGTGTGGCACTTAGATGAACAGGTTTGACCCCAGGACAATCCTGGGATAAACCTTAGGTCTCGCTACGGCCCGAATCTGGAGATAGTATATAGCCGTAATGACTGTAACCCTGACAGCTGCATCTTCCATTAATTTGTCTAATTCCCTTTTTAAACCATCCAAGTGGGTCATTGTCCGCGCACCTTGGGGCAGCAGATTCTGTAAGTTAACAATGCAGTAAGTGAAGTAGTAATTTCTTTTGTTTGCTTGGCATCTGCCATCACTCAGCTTCACTGCATGGAAGGGGGCGGGGGGAACCTTGTTCCCTCTTTTCTACCCACTATGTAGGATTTTACAAACCTAGATCATGACTCCGCTTACCATTATTCTCAGCTGATATATCCCTAAATGTTATAGCTTTCCTACCGCTCTCAGTATACCCAAATTGCCAAAAGAAGGAGCGGCACTTTTCATAGGAAATGAAAGCATTTCGAGCAGAAGTCAAAAATGGGCAAGCTAAAGTATCTCTCTCTGTGTCTTGTTATCCATACACAAAAGAAGACACCTTTCATGCATTCATTTTCTCTCTCCCTCGATCACTCACGCACAACACAATGCACATCCCCATCTGTCAATCCATCCATCCCCTGCCTTTCTCTCTTGTGCACACCAGCCCACACAAGGACACCCAGTGTCTTTACCAACTCTGCCTGTCCTTCCTCTGAGCTCCCCTTTGCACAGCTCACCACCGGTGCTGTTGCTATGAAAGGGGAGCCTTACCAAGACCCCTGAAGCAAGCTGCCACAGCAAGAAGAGAAGAGGAAATAGTGTGGAAGCAGACAACTCAGAGGCCGTAGGGCAGAGCAGGACAGCGCCTGTCCCTAAGGACGCTACACCCCTCTACCTGTTCCTCTCCGTGGGGAAGCCTTTGGGAAAAGATTCTGGCAGCAATGTTATTTCTCATCGTCTGAGCTTCTCAGTTTAACATCTGTGATTTAACTGTATTTTAGATGTAATGTTTTTAATGTTGAATTTTAATCCTGCGTTTGTTCTGTGAGCTGCCCAGATAACATGGGTTATAGAGTGGCTATAGGACAGTAGAATCATAGAATAGCAGAGTTGGAAGGGGCCTACAAGGCCATCGAGTCCAACCCCCTGCTCAATGCAGGAATCCACCCTAAAGCATCCCTGACAGAGGGTTGTCCAGCTGCCTCTTGAAGGCCTCTAGTATGGGAGAGCCCACAACCTCCCTAGGTCACTGGTTCCATTGTCATACTGCTCTAACAGTCAGGAAGTTTTTCCTGATGTCCAGCCGGAATCTGGCTTCCTGTAACTTGAGCCCGTTATTCCGTGTCTTGCACTCTGGGAGGATCGAGAAGAGATCCTGGCCCTCCTCTGTGTGACAACCTTTTAAGTATTTGAAGAGTGCTATCATGTCTCCCCTCAATCTTTTCTTCTCTGGGCTAAACATGCCCAGTTCTTTCAGTTGCCCATCTGTTCTGTAAACCAGGGGTGGGGAACCTCAGGCCCAAAGGCCAAATCCAGCCCTCTGGGGCTTCCCAGGTAGCCACACCCACTGTGCCTTGACAATCATTTGGTGATTTCCTAGCCTTTGCAACTGCTTTTTTCCCCCATTCTAAAAAAGGTTAAAATGCCTCTCCTGGGGCTTTACTGACTGGCAATAAGAGCTTTAATATTAAAAAAAAAATTACTGACAGTTTTGGAATTTTAACCCTTTGCCTTTGGCCCCATTGCAAGAGCTTCTCCATGCTACAGGACAAGAGGAACAACAGAGCATTAAATGCTCAAAACAGAGTGAGCCAAACTTCTCAGCAAAACCCATTCTTTTATTCCTTCAAAATGGAGGAATATTCCTTCAAGAAGAAGAAGCTGCAAACTTCTGGAAGCACAAAGACCCAAGTATATGCCATTCAAAGTGAATATCCGAAGGCAGACCAATTGACACTATGGAGCAAACTCAATTCCTTTGTTCGCTCAAAGTGAGTCTGGTGGGTGGATGGAAAGGACAGTTATCCTTCTGGTAGAGAGTATCCCAGAAATGAAGATCCTTCAGTAAGGGTCCCTAAGACAAGACACTCCGTTTGGCTATCCTTCCTTGCTTATCAATCGCAAAATTGTAGCTGCGTGGATTGTTTAGACAGTCCTCGATCCGCTGATCCAGGTTTTCAGGTGTAATGAAGCTCTTGGCTTCCTCCTGTATCAATAAAAGAGGAAACAAAGAATCATACAAAGGCAAGTGTTAAAAATGGCACTCCAGCACTCTCAGTTCTGGTGCGCTAGAACTCAAATTATTGGGAACAGATTTGGTAACCTTAATGGAATCCACTACCTGTTCTCCCCCGTTCCTACTAGTTTCAACGACCACCGTCCAGTGACCTTCCAAAACAGTAGCTAAATGGGCCAGGTAAATCTAGCCCTGGCTGCTCTCCTCTGAATCCTTTCTTTTATTTGCAGTCCTCCTTTAAAACCTAATTTATTGATTGATTGATTACATTTCTATACCGCCCAATAGCCGGAGCTCTCTGGGCAGTTCACAAAAATTAAAAACATTCAAAGTGTAAAACAACAGTATAAAACCATAATATAAAATACAATACAAAAGCTCAACCAGATAAAAACAGCAGCAATGCAAAATTACAAATTTAAAACACCGAGTTAAAATTTATTTATAGACTGTTAAAATGCTGGGAGAACAAAAAGGTCTTCACCTGGCGTCTAAAGGCATGTAATGCAGGTGCCAAGCGAACCTCCTTAGGGAGCTCATTCCACAGCCGGGGTGCCACAGCAGAGAAGGCCCTCCTCCTGGTAGCCACCTGCTTCACTTCCTTTGGCAGGGGCTCATGGAGAAGGACCCCTGAGGATGACCTAAGTCATCCAATTCAACACCTAACCAGTACGAACAGCAAACTGTTCTCCCTGAAGGAGGTGACAAAGTCAAGGTAATTGTCTGAGGCACACAGGCTTCCTTACCTGCAACTGGAGCACCTCTCTCTCCTTCTCTTTGAAGAATTCCTCCATAAGGGCAGCCCGAGTTTGAGCTCCTCGCAACCGGCGTTCTTGGTTTTCTATTTCTTCTTTTTTGAGGCGCTCCACCCTGGCGCAGGAAGAGAAAAGGAACAGAGCACTCACTATGTTCAACATGACAAAAACAGCATGATGCAATTTGGCTATTTTGGGGGTGGGGTGTGATGAGGGGTGGGGGGACACCAACGGGAAGAAGGGGTGGGGGAATACTAGCTTACAGTCTCTAGGCCAGGGGTGGGCAACACCCGGCCTGCTGGTAGCCCCCAATGCCAAATTGCTATCCAATTGCAGTGGCAAAAAAGCGGCATTTTCACTTTAAGACAAGGCCCATGGGAGAGGGGAGCAATTCCAGTGGCAGGCTGGGTGCAACCTCTGATGGGTCCCGAGGGTCAGCAACTGGCTTCCAGACCCTCATGCTGCAGAGCGAAACCGACAGACGCTCGTTGTTTTCACCTCCGTTCTTGCAGACGCTTGTTCTCTTCATCGTTCCATGCCATCAACTCTCGATGCTCAGCAGCACTAGCTTCCTTTCTCTGCTTCCACACCTCCCCGAACTTCTCGTTATAGTGTCGCCACAGGACCTCTTCTTTGAACTCCGCTCTAGCAGGAGGTAGAAGGGAACGTTAAAGGATCAGCTTCACCCTTTGCTAGCAATATCGTCTCTGCAGAGACACGGGGGGGGGGGGGCGCAGATCACCATGTGCCTGTAAGAACATAAGAAGAGCCCTGCTGGATCAGACCAAGGGTCCACCTAGACCAGCACACTGTTCGCATAGTGGCCAAGCAGCCGTTGACCAGGGACCCACAAGCAGGACACCAGCAATTCAAAATTCACAGGTGCTGTCCAGAATACTAGCAACCCTCCTAGCAAATCGTGGTAGCTACACAACTGCAATAGGGACTTGCCAAATTATTTATTGGCTGCATATTGAACACAGAAAATGGGACACGCATAATCTATTCTACAACTGACGGGAGACACCTCATTCTCTTCCTTCTCCCAGTGTGCCTGCAACATTCTAACACTCTGGATCAGGGGTGAGCAGAAGATAAGTCTCCAGATGTTTTGGACTTCAACTCCAAGAAGCCCCTGCCAGCACGGCCAATGGTCAAGAACGCTGAGAGTTGAAGTCCAAACCATTTGGAAATCTACTTTCTCTCTAGCCCTGCTCTAGGTTCCCCCTATCTTCCATACCCAAATAGCCCTACCACCATCACCACCACCTAGAGCAGTGGTTCCCAAAGTGGGCGGTATTGCCCCCTTGGGGGCGGTGGGATTGCATAGGGGGGCGTTAAGAGGCAAGGAAGCAGCAGGGGGGCGCTCGAGGTGGTCTTTTCCGAGAAGCGCTTCTCCAGAAGGTCTTAAAACCCAGGGATACTTTTTTTAAAAAAAATTTTATTGCTTTTCCACATTAATTAAACACACAATAAAACATTACAATAAAAGAAAACATCAAAACAACCACTACATACATGTTGAATAAATGTTGAATACATATATGTTGAATAGATATTAACTATAAAATATCATACCATACATAATCATTTTTAACATAAAAGTGCACCCCCCACCTCGGGATCTATTCCTGATTCCAAAATCTTATCATTTCTTCTGCTGGCGGTTTCACACTTCCCCTGGTAAACACAAATATTAGGAACTGTTTCCAGATTCCTTCAAACTCATTTATTTTGGTTATACCTTTTCTCCACTTAATATTACAAGTCAGTTTATCATTAATAGCTATATCCCATACTTCTTTATACCATTCTCCAATAGAATATTCCCCTTGAATCTTCCAGTTCCTAGCTACCATCAATCGTGCTGCAGTCAGCAAACTCGATATCAGCTCTTTAGTTTCTTTTCCACACTTTAAATCTTCAAATAGTGACAGTAATGCAATCTTTGGTGTTTGTTCTATTTTCATTCCCACTATTTCTTCAATTTCAAAAAACACCATCTTCCATAATCTTTGCACATACTTGCATTCCCACCACGTGTGTAAATACGTTCCTTTCTCCCCACAACCTCTCCAACAATTTGCTGAATGCTGCTCATTTATCTTATTCAATCTTATCAGGGTTAGGTACCACCTCCACAAAATTTTAAAATAATTCTCTTTTATTCTTACTGACATACTTCTCAACACTCTTTGTTTCCACAGTCCCTCCCAGCTCTGTCGCCCTATTTGTACCTTCAAATCTGTCTCCCATACCATTTTCCCTGAGCTATCCCTTAACTCCTTTTCTAACAATATTTTATATATTTCGCTCATTAACCCTTTTAAGACCGCAGGGATACTTTTATGGGAGAAGGTAGTTTGGTCCTAAGCCATATAGGGGAAGAATTCACACATGTATTAATACTATTTACGAAGAGTCCTTTTAACGGTGAATTTAAATATTTCAAAAGCACCAAAACACTAATGAAGAGACATACCCTACTTGGTGTGCCCTGCCACGCCGGCTGCAAAACGGAGGCGTTCACTCTCTTTTCCCTCCCTCGGCAAGCCTGCAGCGGGTGCTTTGGAATCAATATTCCATTAATTGTTACTGTTTTGAATTTTATTGTTATTATCTTCCTTAGTGGGTTGCTGAAAACCGCTATTCTGAATAATGATTTTTATAGGGTAGGGTAGGGGGCACTGGGCATGAGTTTGTGGAACCAAGGGGGCGGTGACCTGAAAAAGTTTGGGAACCACTGACCTAGAGTGATGTAGTGGAGAGAGTGCTGGACTGGAAAAGCTGGGCTCAAATCTCTGCTCATCCATCAAATTCAACGGTGATCTTAGGTCAGACAGCTCTTTCGCAGTCTAACATACTTTACAGGGTTGTTGTGTTGATAAATGAGGGAAATACATACATACAAGTGGACATGTGGGATACATGTGATAAAAATAAGTCATATTCCTGGCCCATCTCAATGCATGTCAGTATATTTCCTCTGCTCAACTCTTTACCTTTAATTGCTGAATGACAGGTAGAAGCTCCATACATACAAATTATCCCATAAACATGCCATTCTTGTGCAAAGAGGTGCCCCTCTTTTCAGTGGTGGTTCAGTTCTCCCTTCTTGGCGGCTCACTCGTGGCCACCCCAGGTGGGTTTGGGAACCCAGGACTCTCCGCACAGTCTCCCAACCGCCTGCTGCGCCGCACCGGTTGAGTTTCCGCCTGCGAAAGGCACGATCAGCGGCGGGGGGTGCGCGGGGGGGGAACCTGGCCCAAGGATCCACCTCAGCCGGGGAGACCACACGCAGGCACCCCCACACACCCCCACACCCCAGGCCTCATCCAAGGCTCACCTGAGGGCGCGCATGACCCGCCGGTACTGCTCGTAGCGCCCGGTGACCACCAGCAGCTCGGCCGGGTCGACGGGCGGCGGCACTTTGATCCGGCCGGCCTTGGATTTGGCGGGAGGGTCCGTGCGGGATTTGCGGCCCCGCGCGGGGGCGGCCAGGAGGGGGCTCGGGCGACCCCGGCCCGAGAAGAGGGCGGCCCGGCTGACCAGCCCCCGTAGCATCCTGGCGGCTGAAGGGAAAGCGCGGGGCTGAGGGAAAGCAAGGCCGCGGGAAGTGGGACCGGGGCACGACGGGAAATGTAGTCTTTCTTTTTTTTTCCCCCCCTTCCTTCCTGAGCGTATCTCGACCTCAGCGAAGGCTAGAGAGGAAAAAGCGGCCTATGGACCGGAAGTGGGGCTGGGAATGACGGGAAATGTAGTCTTTTTGCTCCCTCCTTCCAGAAGTGGAGCTGGGAATGACGGGAAACGTAGTCTTCTCCTCCTACTGGCGCTCTCGCTAGAGCAGCTTTTGAGGGTAGGCGACCAAGGCACCGGAAGTAGGGCTAGGAATGACGGGATGTGTAGTCTTTTTGCTCCCTCCTTCCAGAAGTGGAGCTGGGAATGACGGGAAATGTAGTCTTCTCCTCCTACTGGCGCTCTCGCTAAAGCAGCTTTTGTGGGTAGGCGACCAAGGCACCGGAAGTAGGGCTGGGAATGACGGGAAATGTAGTCTTTTTTGCTCCCTCCTTCCAAAAGTGGGGCTGGGAACGACGGGAAATGTAGAATCATAGAATAGAAGAGTTGGAAGGGGCCTATAAGGTAGGGTGACCATATAAAAAGGAGGACAGGGCTTCTGTATCTTTAAGAGTTACATAGAAAAGGGAGTTTCAGCAGGTGTCATTTGTATATATGGAGAAACTGGTGAAATTCCTAGAGGGCAGGGCACCTGCACCTTTAACGGTTGTGATGAAGAGGGAATTTCACCAGGTTCCCCAAACATACAAATGACAACTGTTGAAATTTCCTTTTCAATACTACTGTTAAAAATATAGGAGCCCTGTCCTCCTTTTCATATGGTGACCATACTATAACACCATTGAGTCCAACCCCCTGCTCAATGCAGGAATCCACCCTAAAGCATCCCTGACAGAGGGTTGTCCAGCTGCCTCTTGAAGGCCTCTAGGGTGGGAGAGCCCACCACCTCCCTAGGTAACTGATTCCATGGTCGTACTGCTCTAACAGTCAGGAAGTTTTTCCTGATGTCCAGCTGGATTCCGGCTTCCTTTAACTTGAGCCCGTTATTCCGTGTCCTGCACTCTGGGAAGATCGAGAAGAGATCCTGGCCCTCCTCTGTGTGACAACCTTTCAAGTCTTTGAAGAGTGCTCTCATGTCTCCCCTCAATCTTCTCTTCTCCAGGCTAAACATGCCCAGTTCATTCAGTCTCTCTTCATAGGGCTTTGTTTCCAGACCCCTGATCATCCTGGTTGCCCTCCTCCGAACACGCTCCAGCTTGTCTGCATCCTTCTTGAAGTGTGGAGCCCAGAACTGGACGCAGTGCTCTAGATGAGGCCTAACTAGGGCTGAATAGAGAGGAACCCATACCTCACGCGATTTGGAAGCTATACTTCTATTAATGCAGCCCCAAATAGCATTTGCCTTTCTATTCAGCTTGTGATCTACAACAATTCCAAGATCCTTCTCACTTGTACTATTGCTGAGCCAAGTATCCCCCATCTTGTAACTGTGCATTTGGTTTCTAGTTCCTAGATGTAGAACTTGGCATTTCTCCTATTAATTTTCATTCTATTGTTTTCAGCCCAGCACTCCAGTCTTTGGTTTGCACTCCTCAGCAACAGCTGCTTTAAAACTGCAAGGGCGGCCCGAATGTCTTTTTTATTTTCTGCCAGCAGTGGCTGCTACAGAAAAGGGCAGGCTTGGTACCCGATGTGAGCCTGAGGCATGATGGGAAATGTAGTTCCCTCGACCTGAGTTGCTGCTAAGAGGAAAAGGAACCTCTCCTGCAAGCACTGAGTTATTACTGACTCTTGGAGAGATGCCAGCTTTCGCTGACGTTTTCTTGCCAGGCCTTATAGCGGGGTGGTTTGCCGTTGCCTTCCCCAGCCATTATTACCTTTACCCCAGCTACCTGGGTACTCATTTTACCAACTGCTGGCTGCCTGAAACCAGCTTCCGCTGGGATCGAACTCAGGCGGTGAGGAGAGTTTCAGCTGCAGAAACTGCTGCTTTACTGCTCTGCACCACACGAGGCTATGTGAGCCTGAGGCATGATGGGAAATGTAGTTCCCTCGACCTGATCCACCGCTAAGAGACAGTCCTCTTATTTGAAGGGCTGCCAAGAAAACGGGAGTGGGGCATGATGGGAAGTGTGGCTTTTTAGAAGTCTCTCCCCGCCAACCCCGGGAAAGAACCATGTCTGAAGCCTTGGGGAACCACTGCCGGTCAGTGTTGATTATACTGGGACAGTGTTCTTACTTGGTATAAACTTAAAATGGGAGGCATCGTTTCCCTATAAATGGGGTTTATTAATAGAAGCCCTGGCTCGTCCGTCGGGATCCTAAGCTTCACCCCATGATTCTGTATCCTACATGCCCTCACCCAGAAGTCCATCAGTATCTAACCCTCTCAGGAGGTGGCACCATTAGAGCCAAGAGGAAGCCAGTTGAGGGTGGTGGATCCGATGTCAGTAGAGCAGGGAATCCACTCCAGGTTTGTGTCAGAACTCTAGAGGAGCTGTCCAAGGGGCTTTGCACTTCGGATAGCAACTTCAGAGTTCTGACTGAAACCTGGAGTGGATTCACCGCCCTACTGACATCGGAGCCTCCATTGGAGGAATCTCACAGGAAGGAAGAAAAATGTGAATCTATGCCTGCCCCTGGTCTCATGGAATATCTTCACCCACAGAACTTGATAAGCTACCTTTGTAAAACATTTTAAGGCTTTTAATTCCACCAGACATTTGAGAGCCGAGAGAAACTAAAGTAGGATCTCCTTAATTTTGCTGCTGTTTTAAAAGTTTGTGGGAAATGTTATTGAAGTTTATGGTTTTAATGTGTGTGTTTTAAAATGTTTTTATAGCAGTCTTGAGGGCTTCTTGATCTAAAAGGCAAAGAATGTCTCTCCCTTCCAACTTCCCACTGTTTTGTTAACTGGATGAACAGTTCCATAAGCAACAGACCTGTGAATAACTTTATTGAAAAGCCAAGGAAACACATTACAGATGTTTTGTTGTTGTCCAAGTTTTATTTTGCACAAATTTAAATTTGACATGCAAAGATGCATCCGATTGCGCGGTATCATTGCCTGCAAGTTCATAATCTAAAAGTGTTTTTTTGCATCTTTCTCCTTCCTTTGTGTCTTCTCACTCTTGATCACACAGAGAGTCTATCATACAGCCCTCTGGAAAAAACAGGAAAACATGTCAAAGAAACAAACATGGGCGTGGTCAACTTATCTTAAGTGGGAGTGCTTGTGTTTGGAGGGGACTATGAGCTTTATCACGTAGCGTTATACTGTGCAATCACTGCGAAGGACTCAGACGTTTTCCACCTTATAATCTGCTTTGATTGTGAAGTACTCCCAGGCATCCTGCCTTAATTGTGCTATAAAGCCAAAAGATTCGCTGTATTTAGCCCCTACATTTTGAGTATATCTTCCAAGCCGCCGCTGGGGCGCAGGAGCAGGATTTTAAAGAAGTGCTTACATCTGCGTAAGCTATAAAGACACCAAAATTAGCACAGTGATAGCTATTAGGGAGAGCTTTAAGCATACCAAATTTGAATTGAATTGGCTCAACCGTTGATTTTTTATGACTTTTTTACATTTCCCCCCTTAAACTCACTTCCTGGTATGCAAAGGATCGCTGTCGCCCGGTAGCAAAAACAACAATGGCGAAAGCTTAGCGCTGTTGGGGATAATACGAGGGAAACAGGTACGTGGGATGAAGCTCTATATCTTTCGTAAGTGTAGAACTAGTGAACATAAGTGAAGAGATACTGAACCAACTCAAACCTAGATGCATCCTAGCAACTGTCTGCAGGGGCAAAACTGCAGGAGCACCTGCCTCAATGGTACGGATGTCTTTGGCAGAGAGAGATTGTGCCTGTGCTTTTGGAGGAGGCATCCAGAGGTGGCTTAGCAGACTGTGAACTAGGCGACATCCACAGCATTCCAGCGGATATGACCAAGAGCCTTCCAGGCTCCATGGGCTGCCCCAAGGCAGCGTCACAGTTGTGAAAGAGGAAATTCAGACGTGACAAACATTAAAACTAAAAACGAGAAAAGAGTATGCCTGTCAAATCTTGGTCATTTAACACGTCATGTTCCTTTGCAGAAGATAAGGCACATAGTGGTGAAGGGAAGGGGAAATCTTACAGCGAAATTTTGATTTGCCTAGGGTTATCCAAAAATTTCACTTTGCTGAAGGAAAACTGCACACAACGTAACAAATATACTCAGGTCTAAACACTTGCACAGCGTTGTAGTGAAATAAAGTGCCTAGAAATGTACATGTGGAGTAGGATTGGGATCATGTCCACCATCCACCTATCGACTGGAATCATAGAATCATAGAATCATAGAATAGCAGAGTTGGAAGGGGCTTACAAGGCCATCGAGTCCAACTCCCTGCTCAATGCAGGAATCCACCCTAAAGCATCCCTGACAGATGGTTGTCCAGCTGCCTCTTGAAGGCCTCTAGTGTGGGAGAGCCCACAACCTCCCTAGGTAACTGATTCCATTGTCATACTGCTCTAACAGTCAGGAAGTTTTTCCTGATGTCCAGCTGAAATCTGGCTTCCTTTAACTTCAGCCCGTTATTCTGTGTCCTGCACTCTGTGAGGATCGAGAAGAGATCCTGACCTTCCTCTGTGTGACAACCTTTTAAGTATTTGAAGAGTGCTATCATGTCTCCCCCCAGTCTTCTCTTCTCCAGGCTAAACATGCCCAGTTCTTTCAGTCTCTCTTCATAGGGCTTTGTTTCCAGACCCCTGATCATTCTGGTTGCCCTCCTCTGAACACGCTCCAGCTTGTCTGCATCCTTCTTGACTTGTGGAGCCCAGAATTGGACACAATACTCTAGATGAGGCCTAACCAGGGCCGAATAGAGAGGAACCAGTACCTCACGTGATTTCTACACAGGGGCACGGAACTTCTACACAGGGGCAGAACTTCTACACAGGGGCAGAACTGATATCCATGTAGGAAATTGCCCTGTGTGAACCGATCCTGAGCTTTGTCACTCAGTGAAGATTTGAAACTCAGCTTTCCACACTCTCAGTGCTAACATTTCTATGGGCAGCATCCAATGCTCCCCACACATTAGCAGGACTAACCACTAGTGCAACGGGAATCCAGCAGATCAGGCAACTTTTGTAAACCGCCCAGAGAGCTTCGGCGATGGGGCGGTATATAAATTTAATAAATAAATAAATAAACAATTGGCAATGATCAAAGCACTTATTTAGGGGGTGGGGAGGGCCAATAGACCTTGCAGAAGAAGCTCTTTTGACCTGTCCTGTTCTGGGAATCGGGGTTCCTGTTCCTTTTGGGGATGAATGTTGGAAGTGCTGATTCCTGTGAGTTTTGCAAGAGCAACAGAACCAGCGGGAGTGCAGCGGCAGTATTGGATACTGCCCTTTGTCATTAACAACAGGCTTAACAGCCATCGTAACAGCACCTGTTTTCTAAAAATGCAGCCCTCTTCCACAAGCAGAACCAAATCACACTCATGCTAAAAAGTATAAGGAAAATATCTAGGGCAGCCTTCCTCAACCTGGGGCGCTCCAGATGTGTTGGACTGCATCTCCCAGAATGCCCCAGCGAGAGCTGGCTGGGGCATTCTGGGAGTTGTAGTCCAACACATCAGAAGCGCCCCAGGTTGAGGAAGGCCAACACATCTGGAGCGCCCCAGGTTGAGGAAGGCTGATCTAGGGTATGAAAAGCACAAATGCAAAATGTCATACACAGTCCAGAGACAGACTCTTTTAACGATGAATGTCATGGGTAGCTGATAAAAGAAACGTGCTTTCTTTTCTTTTTTAGGAAGAGGGTTTGAGTTACGACACGCTGTAATGGATGTTCTCACCATTGTTGCAGCAGATGCCAGATGCTGCACAGGTTCCTCCGCTGTTGCCACAGGGTTTCCTTCCAGACTCACAGGGGGTTGGGAGGAAGTTTTCCTCTTGACATCTGAGCGTTTCGGCCGTACCAAAGTAGCAGCCCAGCTCTTCTCCACAGCAAATGTTGGGCCCGAAGCAATGGCCTCTGTTTCTGGGCCCACAGGAGATGCACTGGGAGGAAACATCAAAGAGCGGATCTGGTTTACACAATCAGATGTTTTGTAATCTTTACAGCTAAAGTGATTTTGACTGCTATTATCAGGTTGTTGTTTTTTAAAAAATGAAGTTATACCCTGTCTTTTCTACAAATGTGCACATGGCAGCTCACATAAAACCAGCACAGTACAACACCAGATAAATACCTAAAACCAAAACAAAGTATAGCCAAAAAATGAAAGAAAGAAAAAACCTACCACAACAGCAGCTTAAATCATGCAACTGTTCTGAAAACAGCAGATCGAACAGTAAGCTTTGAAGCCATGCGATTGCATACTTCTTCCCTCTTCTGGCCCAAAGTTCTCCAGTGTACCTGAAAGTACACTACCTCCCTTGAAATTAGCGGGATTTACTTTAGAATAAGTATGCCTAGCTGTGACGATGTTTTCAGTTTTCATAGGACTGCAGTAAAATACTGGGTCCGTTCATTTGTCTCTCAGGTTCAGATCTTTGGATCCTGACCTACCCCAAAGGCATGTCTGAAAGCAATTTTCTCCCGTTCCTGGTTTGAGTAAACGTCTTAATTGCTAAGGTACTACAGGTATACATTCTATTTTAGCTAAAATAGACACAAATAGCTTCTGTAACCTGAAAAGTATTACAAAGCAAGACCAGCAACCATTTAAAGCAGGGGTGGGCCTCCAGGTATTGTTGAGCTACACCTTCCATCATCCTTGGCCACATTGGCTGGGGATGCTGGAGTCCACCAACATCTGGAGGGCCATAGCTTCTCCAGCCCTGATCTCAACAGCAAACATTTTCAAATATTGCAACATTTTAGCCCTGCACTAGCTAGGACTACTTTTCTCTCTATAGATGGTCGAACATCCCTGCCTCTGGGACACACAAATAATTTATCTTCTCGTGTCTTACATTCCTCCATGGCCTACCTTTCTGACTTCCATATCCAGGATGGATCGCTTCCCTCCAATGGGGCAGTTCTGGATGTAGCAAGCTGAAGAGAGAGCCATCAGCCAAAGCAAGCAGAAGGCAAGCGTGTTGTAAGACATGGTTCTAGCCGCCACGAGTTGCTTTTGGGGAGCGATAAGGAAATCGCTCCACAAACCTGTCCTTCAGTTTTTTGCCTTGATGGTTGCAGGTATATATACTGGTGGACATGCCTGCTTAGCCATACTATTACCCTTGTTACTCATTTCTCTTAAAAAATACAAGGCATTGCTTTTCACGCCAAATGTCTCAACTAATAAGCCGAGGTCGCAGGCGTGAGGTCACTGAAATATGGATAATTTTCTCTTTCTCATTTCCCCCCACACTGGGTGGAAGATGTATCAAAGGCCAAGAATCCTCCTTAATTGAAGAAGTCTTGGATGTCACCAGAAGCAAATGAAAACTTTTCTTTGGGGTTTCAGGAGGTCTGAAAAAGAGGAGGGTGTGTAGTGTGCCCCTGTATGAAACTCTGGCCTGGACTAAAAGTCTCAATTTTAAACCTCCAGAGTATGCCTACTGTGTTTTGGAAGGACATCTGTTTGTTGAAAGAGCAAAATCCCAGGACTTTTCCATGCTACAGGATTAGCCTTTCTATTACACGTACAATTAAATCTGTTTAAAGCTTTCTAGTCCCTTGGCAGTCTCTGCACCCATTTTGCAATTTTATGTAGTTAGTATCAAGATATGTGGGCACACTTATGCGAACGGTCCTGAAACATTAATTTCAGGCATGGTATGGTGTAAAGACGACCTCTGGTGCCTAAATATTGTGTTATTCATCCTATTTTTTTTAATTTTGTGCAATAAGATAAAATCTCTGACTATCAGTTTATCTCCCAAATCAAAATATTTCTGTTAAGCATAGAATTAGCTATACCTGTGTGCGTGGTGGACCAGTAGATGGTGCACAAGAATAAGTAGCATGGATCTTAACATCTTCTTAAGGCTAGCTCTTGAAGTATAATTCATTTCACTAAGCAATATGTCCTATTGTGTGCATGGGGTTCACTAGAAATGGACCTGCATGAACAAAACGGGTGTGTAAGGAAATCACCTTTTGCCCCTTGGATAAAAAAATAAAAATAAGGAGCTGATTCAACCTGTGTCACGCTGGTCAATAGTGTCAACTGTGAGAATTAGGGGCACTCAAATATAACTCTACAAGGTCATTCCTGTCTCAACAAACAAAGGTCTGTTACATAGAAAGGGACACGTTCAACATATCCTCCAGGTTCCTGTATCAACGCAAGGTTGAAGAAGGTTATATGTAATCTTCACTGTGCCTTGGGATGGCAGAAGAATCTGGTTGTGGGGTTGTGCTCAGCATGGCCCCTGGCCTTTGTTATGCCTTCCGAAAGTTGGCCCAACTCGAGTCGAATTTTTGGTGTTTCTGAATTTGCACAAATTACAGCCGCAATTCATGCAACTGATGCACCTTGCAGCTGTAATTTGTGCAACTGTATGCAATTTGTGATCCATCTGCAGAGTGAGTAGGCCAATAACTAGCCTTGTGGATCCCATCTATAAAAGAATACGTTAGTGTAACACTTATTAGTGGTGATCTACCAGTCTGTTTTTGCTCATTGTTGTTTTAAACTGGAGCAGAGCGGTAAAGCAATAGTTTCTACAGCCGAAACTCTCCCCACGGCCTGAGTTCGATCCCAGCGGAAGCTGGTTTCAGGCAGCCGGCTCGGGTCGACTCAGCCTTCCATCCTCCTGAGGTCGGTAAAATGAGTCCCCAGCTAGCTGGGGGAAAGGTAATAACGGCCGGGGAAGGCAACGGCAAACCACCCCGCTATAAGGCCTGCCAAGAAAACATCAGCGAAAGCTGGCGTTCCTCCAAGAATCAGTAATGACTCAGTGCTTGCACGAGAGGTTCCTTTCCTTCCTTTCCTTGAGCAGTGTAGACATGCAGAAAATTTTGAAAGTTCAAAAAATTTCAAAGCTCGACCGACCTTTAATAGCCGAATAGTGTGTTTCTGTGCCCTGGCCAGGAGCCCAACTCAGCTGGGGAACTACAGTTCCCACGTAGCTCTGCGCCACGCAGGTGTGCAGGGAGAAAAAAAGGAAAGGGATGCAGGATGGGCTTGGAACTTTGCAAGCTGAGCACACCCTCAGAGCAGCCGTATTGGTGGCAGGGATGGTGATGGAGGTGGTGGCGAATGCTCTGACGCCCATTTCCTTGGGGGGAGGAAAAGAAGCAGCCCTAGGGAAAGCCCAGTTTCAAAATATGGGGGAAGGAAGTGGGCTTGAGGCCTGAGGAGAAGCAAATGACGATCAGCAGAAGTGGGTGTGAGGAAACAAGAGCCAAAAGTTGTGTTGTGTTGAAGGAAAGTCACCTCTATACAGTTCTGGGGGACAGTACGTTTTGCCCTCATGGGCTTCACACTAGTGTTGAAGAACATGGGTTTAGACTGCCTAGGCCCTCGCCTGGCCCTTAGCATCCATGACACAAGGATGAAACTCTTTCATAAAATGTCACTCCATTCTTCCTGTTCCACCTCCCCAAGAAGACTAGAGGTACACTTTTGCCTCAGTTTTACGTGGCCAGAGTATTCTCTTCTAAAATAATGGCATCTGGTCATCTTTTATAGCATTACGAGAATCCTCAAACAGGGTTCCAGATGGGGTATATCTACTGCACTCTCAAAAGCTCTTTTACATTATATACCGCTTAATATAATAAAATTTCTAAGCGATGTACACTGAAATGTATATATCATACAATAATATAAAAATGAATAACTCAAAATGTCACAATACAAATGACAGTAAAACACGGCCATTGCATCATAGTCCATTACAGGCCAAGGACAGCTGGTGTAAAGAAATATGTTTTAAAAGGTGCTTGGAACTTGCTACAGTCTCTGCCTCTTGTACCACTCAAAGGAGAGTGTTCCAAAAGGTGGGTGCCACTACTGACAAGACCTAGTTTTGTGATATATTACCTGGCAGGAATGACCAATAAGGCCTCCTCTGAAGATCTCGGGGGCCGACTGGGTGTATATAGGGAGAGGTGGTTTGTGACTTTCCATGCCAACAACATAACAGGAGATTTTATAGTAGGATTGTTGAGTAGAAGAGATGTTTCCAATGGTAGGTGGCCACTGTAGCTGTGTTGGTAACCCACTGTCGCAGCTGTGCATGTCTTAGTGATTGTGGTTTCGAGAGAGTTGGTTGGAGCTTCTTCTACCAGGATACAATGACAGTGATGATTATAAATGAGTAATATCAACTATTAATTAAATTAGACGGGTTAGTATCTGTGCAATCGTACCTGTTCCTGCCTGCCTGACCTTTGTTAGAGCCAATCAACTTTTTCATAAACTCTACAGCGATAGACAAGAACTTGAAACTGTTAACTGTATTGAATATGCTTTGTGATATATTCATCCCCATCTTTGGCTTGGCTAATTGACCACCAGGCTCTGAATCCTTGTCCAGAAAGTAACCTTTGTCACCTGCTTTCTTTTGCTTTAATATTTAGCATTTAAACAGGGCATAGTAGGTCAAAGAGAACACTCTTCCCTGCCCTTGATTGTAACCAACTGCCATTAAATTATAAGTACTCCATTAAAAAAGACAGAATAGGAAATCGAAACAGGGACGAAGAAGTGGCAGAGATTACTCTGTTATGTGCTCTGCAATAGAATTATGACATCATTAGATTGGCAGAGCAGGAAGGTCACAAGTCCAACTTATTGGTCCACTGGTAGGCATGTCCATGTACCAGCCACCATCACCACCCCCTCATCAAACCATGATTTGGCACATAGAGTTCAAGAGTATGTAAAAAGTGCTGCATCGCGGCTTGTACAGATAGCTCAAGCAAACGAGCCAAGTCATGATCTTACTAACCCATCTAAGGTTGAGTGATGCATGAACATCAGAGTGCACAAATAAGTTCTACTTCAAATGCCCATGGGTCTTTGCCTGCCAACACAAGCCACCTCAGGTGGAAGGAGGTGTTTATGAATGACTGTAGGGTCCCTGGTGGAAGGAGCTGCTATAGATCCAATTATAAGTACTCCATTAAAAAAAGACAGAATAGGAAATAGAAACAGGGACTAAGAAGTGACAGAGATCACTCTGTTATGTGCTCTACAATAGAATTATGACATCATTAGATTGGCAGAGCAGGAAGGTCACAAGTCCAATTTATTGGTCCACTGGTAGGCACGTCCATGTACTTGTGCTCTACAATAGAATTGGGACCACAATACCTGACGGAACGCCTCTCCCGACGTGAATATACCCGGTCACTATGTTCAACATCTAAGGTCCTCCTCCGGGTGCCTACTCCGAGAGAGGCTCGGAGTGTGGCAACGAGGGACAGGGCCTTTTCGGTGGTGGCCCCCAGACTATGGAATGATCTCCCTGACGAGGCTCGCCTGGCGCCAACGCTGCTATCTTTCCGGCGCCAGGTTAAGACTTTCCTCTTTGCCCAGGCATATGGCGGCACATCTTAATCACCCACATGTTTAGTTTTTTAACAGCTTTTAATGCTTTATGTGTGTATGTTCTGTGTTTTAGAATTTTAAATTTTGTATATTTGTTTGTAATCTTAATTTTAGAATTTCTGTAAACCGCCCAGAGAGCCCTGGCTATGGGAGCGGTATATAAGTGCAATAAATAAATAAATAAATAAAACAAGGAGTGTAGAATTTCTTTCAGCCCAATGGCTGAATTCCATTTCAGAGATGTTCTTCAGGACAGATTCCAAGAGTGGGTGGGGCAGAGTGCCAGGGGGCGGAGTAAAAGGCAAAAAGGGGTGGAGCCAAACTACCAAAAATATCAACATATTTTAGCTTAAGTCTTTTACTTTCAATAACTAAGCTTTAAGGAGTTCAACATTTTAAAATTGTGCGGGGCGGGGAGGACTCTACAAATGCTGGGGATCATACGCACTGGAGCAGAAAAACTGACCATGGAAAAATACAGTGACAATTATTGCTCCTCTTTCTCTCTACCACCATGATCTGGCCAGACCAAGGCACACGTGAATAAGCAGGTTGCAATGGTGAAGAAGAGGAACATGATCAAGTGGGTTTCTCCTGGGGTGAGGGCCCTTGGCAGGTGCCCAACCCATATCTACCTTTAGGGTGGATTCCTGCACTAAGCTGGGGGTTGGACTTGATGGCCTTATAGGCCCCTTCCAACTCTACTATTCTTTTTTAAAAATACTATTTTTATTGGTTTTCAAGTAAGGGAAAATACAATAAACACACAGAGTAAAAGGAAACACTCAACAACAATACGAATGTTCCCACAGCACCACTATAAAAAGGCATGGGTGTTCATACCTTCAATAAGCACTTAGTAAATATAGAAATCTTAACCAAATCTATACTTCCTTGTACAGAAAAAGATGCAGGTTAAGTGAGAACCTCTGACAAAAGGATTCCTGAGTCAGTGGAGGTCTAGGTTCGCCAGGATTCATATTAATAAATGAGAAAAAGTCCAACCAGTTTTCAAAAAATGTGTCTGATGTTGTTTCCCCTTTTGCTAACCTGCTATGTTGAGTCAATTTATCATTTAAAGCTAGTTTCCAAACCTTATCAAACCACCGTTGATGGTCAAAAGGTCTTGTCGCTTTTCCAGAAGTGGGCAATTTCCCACCTGGCTGCAACCAGCAAGTGGGTGACCAAGACTTTGGGAAGAATGTTTCTACTGGCATCCCTAAAAATAGAAAGTAGAGCCAGTGCTGGATCAGTTTCTACTTCAACATGAATAATGTTTGTAATGGTTTGGAAAACCCTTGACCAAAAAGTTTTGACCTGTTGCCATTCCCACCAAAGATGAATATAAGTGCCGGGAACTGAGCAACCCCGCCAACAGAGCGGGGACATATTACCACCAATATGGTGCAGTCTAACAGGGGTAATATACCACCTGTGAGTGATTTTCACTCTTTAACTTTTGCAGATATTGTTTTATAGGGTGCTGATTGCCTTAAGCTTTTCCATTCACCTTCAGTGAAACTGGTGTGCAGATCATGTTCCCAAATCATTTTTAACCCTCCCTTATCTGGGAATTGACAATTCAACATCATGTGATATATAGCAGAAGCTCCCCCTTTAACCTTTCTAGAATAAATCAGGCAGGCTTTCTCAAATACCAACTCTACTATTCTATGATTCTATGTTGCCCCTTCCCTGCCTATGCCTTCAACTCCCTTCTTGGAAGAACAGTGGATCAAAATGTCTTGAAGGAACCAATGCCAAAATGTGTGTGTGGGCTGCTCATCAGCATAGCTACATGCTGGATTGGAAAAGGTTAGGTTAAAGCTAGAAGCTCCGCCTCCATCTCTTCTCCAAGCCCTGCCTTCCCCTCATGGGGATATATAAAAGGAGTGTTTTCCAACCCGGGTGGCAGAATCTGCGCACACATCTTTGAACCTGGGCTTGCTCCAGCCAGGTGAGCTTTGGCAATCGGTTTTCAGATGGGTAAGTTTACTCTTTTAATTGTTGACTTATCATTTCATCCTTTGACAGAGCTATTGAACACCATCAACCCTTTTCAGTGGGACAGCCAGGGTGGTCCTCGCTGACTTGTTTTCACTCATAGAGATTGTTTCAGAGACTTAATTTGGGGTATCTTTTAAAGTCAACAAAACAGACATCAGATTCCCAGTTGTTTTTAGCAACACATCTTGACTCAGTTTCCCAAGCAACTCCTGGACGAAGGACACCTACCACCTTTGCACATCTGAAATGAAGACCATGTGCACTAATCTCGAGCTAATACACAGGTCTAAGGCTCTAAATTATCCAGAAGGCTCTTTGCTTTGCTTTCAAACTGCTTCAGTCTTCGATTAACACTTGAGTTATGTAAAGCAGCTTTCCCCAACTTGGCTGGGAATGATGGGGTTTGTAGTCCAACACATCTGGAAGGCACCAGGTTGGGAAAGGCTGATATAAAGAGTAGGAAACTTAAGAACTGCTGGGCTGGGTCAGATCATGTACCTAGATCAGAAAGCTGCTCTCCAACAGTGGTTTGCTGTAAGGCTGAAGACCAACAATAGTTTTTGAGAAGTTGAAAGCAATTCAACTGCCCAGCAATTTTGTTGATCTTTTATGAATGATCATCTTTGTAGATTTTTGCAAACCGCTTTAGATGCCACATTTGGTAAAAAGGTGTGACAGTCTTTTTAAAAAATAAATAAATAAATATTTTTTCCTTTGTCCCAGTGCTGACTGGTAAAACAACACAAAAACTATTTCAACAAAAGGCAAAGGTGGGATGGGTATACACAGCACAAGCAGTGATCCTTTCTTGTTGTTCAGTGAACTTTCAATTCCAGGGCGGGGAAGCTATCAGCTGTCTCCAGCTGGAAACAAAAAGCCCTATGAAGAGAACCTGAAAGAACTCGGCATGTTTAGCCTGGAGAAGAGAAGACTGAGGGGAGACATGATAGCACGCTTCAAATACTTAAAAGGTTGTCCCACAGAGGAGGGCCAGGATCTCTTCTCGATCCTCCAAGAGTGCAGGACACGGAATAACGGGCTGAAGTTAAAGGAAGCCAGATTCCAGCTGGACATCAGGAAAAACTTCCTGACTGTTAGAGCAGTACGACAATGGAACCAGTTACCTAGGGAGGTTGTGGGCTCTCCCACACTAGAAGCATTCAAGAGGCAGCTGGACAACCACCTGCCAGGGATGCTTTAGGGTGGATTCCTGCATTGAGCAGGGGGTTGGACTCAATGGCCTTGTAGGCCCCTTCCAACTCTGCGATTCTATGATTCTGCCCATGAACGCCCCCGGAATGGCTCTGAGCAAGGACCCATGGGCCGAAGAGCCAGGCTGACCTCGCTGTGGCTGGAAAAGTCAAGGTATGTCCCCATCTTTTCAGCTGCGCGTCTTCACCTCTTTGCCAGGAGGTGGCTTTGATTCTGCAGCTGTGCATGTAACCGACGCAGCACAGATTCAGAGACACCCTGGGGCAAAGACGGCATCAAGACAGTCCTCAGGTTGGAAAGAGTTGTAAGGGCTACGGGGTTTGGGGCAGGAGAGGTGACATCTAGAAGTTTCTCTAACACAACAATGTCTCCAAAGCAAGGTTGCAAATGAAAATATAATTTGAATCCCTTATACGGTCTCTCTCTCTGTGTGGGCATGTCTACACCACAAGGGTGTAGGGGGAGAATCACGGACTTACCGGTTTCCGTGATCCTCTCCGGGTGTCCGGACAGCCACGTGACGTCCCAGAAGGACGTCCCGGCTGCCATTTTTTTAAAACGAGGAGAGGAGTGCACTTACGCTCCCCCCCGCCCCGCCCCCCCCCGCCCCACTCCCCACCCCTGACGGGCACGGAACACCTGAAGAGCTCTGTGCCCGTTTCCCGCCTCCTCGTGTTTACTCACATTTACTCACGAGGAGGCGGGACGAAGCCAGGATGGGCGTCCACACTTCCCACGGTCTGAGGATGTTCCTGAGGCCACGGGAAGAATCAGGCTAAAAGTGATCCCACTTATCCCAGGGAAATGGAGGGATCATCCTTCCCTGCTCCCGGGATCCCCCGTGGACGCACAGGGATGATCCCAGGACGATCCCAGGGATAAACACTGGTCTAGACATGCCCCAAATTTTCAATGGCATTAAGATTAGTTCCAAATGGATAATACGACGACATCTGTGTTAAGTGTGGGCCTGAATAGCAGCGTGTAATCTATTTTGGCTTTCCTTTTTAATAACATTTTTCTTTGTCTGCCTTCTCTTTATGGATATTTCTTTCTTAAGCCGAGCAAGTAGAACAATATAAAAAAACAACTACTGACAAATTTGGTATGTTATTCTGGTCAGAACAACCTTGGCTTGAAGGCAGCTGTTAGAGAACGAAGAAGATCCATTTCCAAGACTGCATTAGGGCAATTACTGAAAAAGCAGGTTCATTTGGAGAGCAGCAATCATGGAAGACCTTTTATTCCCATCCCTGAGAAGAAAAACGAAAGAAGTCAGGTCAAATAGGCTGGTGTTGTAGGGCATTGCTTCATACTGTGTTCCTTTAGTGGTACTGAGGCATTGTTTTTCCACAATCAGCTGAGAGGAGAACTAAAACGGAGGTTCCACACAACATTTAATATAGTGCTATGTTACCCGACAATGCCCATTCCTATGGTTAAGATCGTTCTATAATGCTTAATCAGAAAAAAAGACCTGTTTTGTAAAGGTCCACTGCAATCTTAATTAGAAGTTTCCTCCTTGTGACCTCTACTGCTAATTGCTTCTTCTTAAACATTACCTATGCATTGTTCTTTAATTGCTAAAATTCTTGTTCCTTGAGGGGTGGGAGTTTTTAATTACTGGTTCCCTCTTATAGTTTTCCTCCCCCCACCCCACCGCCGCCCCTCTGTTTTATCAGAATAGCATTACAAGAAAAATTAAGGGGCAATTCATCAGTAATGCCAGGCCATGCTAAACAGAAGGCAATTAAAGTCAGGGAAAGCTATTCATTCTTGCACAGGAAACTTCTAATTAAGGGCATAGTTGCCCTTAAAAGCCTCAATAGCATTTTTCCTGTCCACACTGGACAGTGTATTCCTGTAATTGTGTTTTAAGTGGAGGAAATTGCTACAAATCAGGTCTGGAAAAGGATGGGACGGCTACATAGAAAATACTGGAATGCAGTAGATTGTTTATAATGTTACTGGGCGGTCTGTAAAAAGAGAGTGAACAAAAATTGTTAATTCCATTCTAAACACAGCTAGTGTGGAAGCAACCAGGGTATGTCTGGTAATCTCAACCTATAAAGTGGAAAGTATGTGTGTGTCACGTATGTCCTAGAATGTTTACCCACTTCCACATATGGTACTGCCTTAATGCTGTTCACCCAGGCAGGTCTTTGTGTGCATGGATCAGAACAAATCTAAAAACATGAATTTTGGGGGTTTAAGTATTTTTTAAAGAATTTAATAAAAAAAAACCTAGTTTTTTATGCCTACAATTCCCAGCACGCCTTGGGTGGGAGGCCAGACTTACTGGCCTTTGGCGGCCATGATGATTCCTAAGCTCAGTCTCAAGCCGTCAACCCAATTCCACATAAAAGGAAACAACCCACATAAATGGGCTGCATCCATTTGCGGTGCCTCCTCCCACCTGCCATGTGTAGTTTTAAAATCATAAGTAGATACAACAGCGTTTCTTTGAGAGGCCAAACTCTGGACATGCTCAAAGGCACCCTGTCCTGATATCGATTTTCTCAGAAACTGAGGGAAGCACACACGTAGCCTTCATCCTTAAGAGGGTGGGAGGGAGGGAAGGAGGAAAGGGAAGCACTCTGTGCATGCTCAGAAACAGGCTTGACAAGGGGGGCAAGTGCCCAGCCCAGTCCCGGCTCTTCAGTGTAGGCTCCTGATGGAACACTTCGTAGGTGAGAAGTGTGGGCTGAGGCTGTCCCAGCAGGGCTTGGCTGGAGTTGTGCGTGTCCACTGACAACTGCTTACCTCCCCTCCTTGGTGATGATGTCCTCTCCTTTGATTCTCTGTTAAGGAGCAGCATCAGCCACGAAAGGAGGAAAGCGCCTCTTAGAAGACATGGGCACCTGAGGGCCGCCAAAGGCATGCTGGGAGGTGTAGTACTGGCATCACTATCTCCCAGTCCTAACTCAGCCCCCACTAAATGACTTTCCCCAACTGCCACTAACTCCGCCCACCACTCCATTCTAGCCTCAGCTGTCAGTCATTCCTCCATTCACTCTTCTGTTTCAATAGCCTTGGGTGGGACGGAAGATTTATCAGGCTGTGGCAGCCATCATCTGGAAGTGGCTCGCCCTCCTGGGCCTGAAGGGAGAGCGCCTGGGTTGGCTGCCTCAGTTACTAGGCCCCGTTGGCAGCAAAAGTGAAGGAGGTTGCAGCTCTGGGCAAAAGCCATGCTGGGAGTTGTAGTTTTTGTTTTCTGTGGGGACAAGGAAAATCATGACGACAGCTTCAAGACAGCCCTGGCCAGGTGTTGAGAGAGAAAGAGAGAGAGAGAGAGAGAGAGAGAGAGAGAGAGAGAGAGAGAGAGAGAGAAGAAACTAATTAAATTTGTTTTAAAGTTACTTCACAGGCCTAGGACAGGCCTACCTTGCAGGGTTGTCGTGAGGGTAAGAGAGGGGGGGGATGAATTTAATTTGTTTAAAGATTAACTCACAGAGGCCTAGCACCGGCCTGCTACTTTGAGATGGTGGAACTGCTCCCCTACTATATATTATGTTGTTTTTTTGCTTCTTTTTAAATTTTGTTTTAACTGTTTTATTCTGTTTTTATTTTCATTTTACCTTGTACACCGCTCCGAAATTTTTTCAATGAGGAGCGGTATATAAATATTCTAAATAAATAAATAAATAAATAATTCAGGTATCTGGGCAATGCCGGGTATATTTTGAAAACGTATTTTTCGGTTTGCATCTTTTTTAGCTGGTAGAAAGGGTGTTGTGTGTCCTGATTGTTTTTGAAATTTAGGCAGCTGCTCCGTCCAAGGCATGATGGGAGGTGTAGGTTTTTCAGGTAAAACAAAAAATGTGTTTTATCACGAAGCTCTGATTTAAAATACAGTTCTCATTAAGACATTTCCCCAATTATTCCAACAAAACAATTTACTAACTCAAACAAACAAACGGGAAAAAAAACCCAACCAACCTAAAGATGAATAAGTTGCATAGAAATTTATTATATATCAAATAAATGTTGTAAATGTTATTCACGGACCTGAGTGATGCCGAGCATATCAGCTAGTATATTATAAATCCCAAATTGCATCACGTGTTTAGGTGCCTGAGTGAGCCGTGTCGAAAGGCTTTTTCAATCCCTGCCTTGCTTTACGTATAAAACCGTTCAACAATAAACAAGAAGTAATAAAATGACAGCCAAAGCAATCACAAACGAATGCACCATAATCAAAAGCAGCAGTTAGCAGTGATGGACAGTTAAGCATCATTGTGTCTCGGAAATACTAGCTGCTGGAATAGCACTGTTTTCATTGCCTGCCTAAAGCAAGGAGTGATGAGAAAAGTTTGAAGCATCTCTCAGGGTGTGATTCCACCCCTCTCTAATCTCACTTGGCAGGGAGGGACAGTTTTAACCTACCCATACTAAGAACCCTAAGATGTTTGGTCACAGCAGTGTGTATTTATTTATTTATTTATTATATTTGTAATCTTCCTAATAACAAACATTCTCTGGGAGGATTACAAACAGTTAAAAGACAAAATGGCAATACAGCAGTTCATCACAACAGTTAAAGCTGCAGGAATGACACTAGAGTGGCCAGATACAAAAGAGGGCAGGGCTCCTGCAGCTTTAACTGTTGTGATGAAGAGGGAATTTCACCAGGTGCTGCATGCATACAAAGGACACCTGCTGAAACTCCCTTTCCTACACAACTGTTAAAGATACAGGAGCCCGGTCCTCCTTTCCATAGGGTCACCCTAGACTGGTTTTAGAGCTTTAACAGTTAAAACCAACACCTTGAATTGAGCCCAGAAAATAATTGCCGACTAGTGCAGTTTTTTCATTATTGGAATAAATTTATCCCAGCACCCTTAGCAATCAAGCGACAGGATTTTGCACCAATGGATGCTTTTTTGAACATTCGTAAAGGGTAATCCCACTTAATCTAAAACCAGTATGCTTGTTTTCACACTGGAAATCATGATCTTCCAAAACTGCACTAGTCAAAATGATCAGCAGGTGCTGATCACCTCAGGGAAAATTCTGGAAACTCCGAGCGTTCCTTGTTCCTGGATTTTCCCCTCACAACTTTTCCCTCAGAACATGGAGGCAGGGGGGCCTTAAGTAATCTATCTATTCCCGGTTTGGGTCTCCTCACTCCAGCATCACTTCATTAAGGACTTTTATTGCTGCCTTCCTGGATGAGGCCAGGCTAGAAAAGTGTGTGTGTGTGTGTGTGTGTGTGTGTGTGTGTGTGTGTGTGTGTGAGAGAGAGAGAGAGAGAGAGAGAGAGAGAGAGAGAGAGAGCTAGCTTTATCATACCAGCGTTACACTGTGCACTCACTGTGAATTGCGTGCAAAGGACTCCGAAGTTTTCCAGTTTATAATCTGGTTTGACTGTGAAGTGCTCCCATGCATCCTGCTTTAATTGTGCTATAAAGGGGAAAGAATCGAGGTATTTTGCTAGTAGTTTTTGAGCGAATCATTTGTTGTTTTCCGAGCAGCCACTGGGGCACAGGAGCAGGATTTGATATGTTTAAAGTACAAATTAAACAAATGCTTACATCTGCGTAAACTTTAAAGATAAAGACATCAAAATTGGCACAGTAATAGATATTAAGGAGAGCTTTAAGCATACCAAATTTGAATCGGATTGGGTCATCCGCTGATTTTTTAATGATTTTTTTTACATTTCCCCCCTTAAACCCTTTGCAAAGGATCTTAGCTGCCGCCCGGGGTGTGATTTAGCAACAACAATAATGCCAGCTTAGCGCTGTAAGGGATCATTTGAGGGAAACAGGTATGTGGGATGAAGCTAAGAGAGAGAAGGGCCAGAAAAACAAAACAAAAAAAGGAACTCCGCACCCCTTGCAGAAGCCACCAGGTTTTTGTGGGCTCTTGGAAAAGACGCTTGGTTCCTCCTAGCGCCATTTTGCTCCCAGCCATGTAAAGAAGTTGATAATAGCGATGCACTTGGGAGATGTACAAAGTGCTTTCTCTTACCACTGCATAAGCGCAGGCTGGGGCAAGGACTTGCTCTCTGTTGCCCCAGGGGGAATGACTAGATACAATGGGCTTAAGTGAGGCGAGGGGAGATCTTGGTTGAACATGAGACGAAAGCGCCTTGATGGTAAGAGCAGTTGGATGATGGAACCAATTTCCTATGGGGTGTTTGGCTCTGCCTTCCTGGAGGTCTTCAAGCAGATGTTGGACTAGATTATCTATAACAGGATTGGGAAAAGGTAGATCAGGATGTACTAGTAGATCTCTGTGTGAGTTGCAGGATTTTTGACTCTCAATTGTTTAACTATAGCAATATCAAAATTACAAAAAACAAAACAAAACCCAAATTGTACTGCTGAAATGAAGAAAGCTTGGGAGTGGATTTGGGTGTGAAAAGGATGGGGAGCTCAGTTCAGTTCCTCTGAACCCTAGCCTATCAGGGTTCCTCCAACTCCATGATTCTATGATTCACAGTATCTGAGATTTAGGGGTAACACTGCCAGAGCAAAGGTGTTTCTTCACTTCTCATTTCATACATTTAAGTAGCATGTGAGGAACGCCAATAGTACACATTAGTAGAGAAAATGGTAGCAAGGATCATGGTGGGCTTCTCAACAATTTCTGGGTCTTGGCAAATGGCTGACCCTACTCCCTGCTGACACATGAGTCCGCCTAATGACATGGAATGCCAGTGTGGTGTTGTGGTTAGAGTGATGGATTGGGACTCGGGAGATCCGGGTTCTAGTCCCCACTCAGCCATAAAGGTCACTGGGTTACTTTGGGCCAGCCACTGCCTCTCAGCCCAACCAACCTCACAGGGTTGTTGTTGTGAGGATAAAAAGGAGAGAAGAGGAGGACCGTGTAAGCCACCTTGGGTTTCCTGCAAGAGGAAAAATATAAACGTGCTAATACATAAATAAGAAATAAAACGCCGTCGCACACAAGTAGCAATTGCCACCATGCGCTAAAGTACAGCTGTTCCATGAGATCATTGGTCTAACTTGTGGCAAAAGCCCAACAGAAACTCTGTGGCTTTTGAATGGAGCCACAGAAGTCTCACGCCGTGAGGGGACATTTGAATCAACACTCAATGGCATTTTTGTTGGCTTGAGTGTGGACTTCAGGGTGTGTTCCATATTTTTTGCTCTACGGTGCCTAAGGTCCCATCTACACTTATTAGGGGTAGGCCCCACAATGACATCCATATGATTTAAACTACAACTCCCATCATCCCTGACCGCTGGCCATGCTGGCTGGGCTGATGGGAATTGTAGTCATCTGGCGGGTTCTAGATTGCCTAGCCCAGGCCTGGTGTACCATTTTAACTGTCATCATGACGTTCCTAATCAGATCCTAGGAATTGGTGTCGATGAGGTGTTCAGATTTGTTTCTGTACAGAAAATCCCTTCCCCTCTTACAGCACTATATTTCCCCAGGTTAGGCTAGTATAAGTCAGTTGTTTGGGTGGGCATGTATACCGAGAGACTGAGCATATGGGTTTTTCCAAGTGGTTGAGGCCACTGTAAGACCAAAACATAACCTCAGGTGTTCATTTTGCGTCTCCAGTCTGGCCTCAGTACTTTCCAACAAGAAAGTGCCAAATTTGCAAGGATAGAGCAGGGCTGAGGATCTCAGGCCCAGGTTGGGGCCCCAATCCAGTCCATCTAGGGTCCCAATCCAGGCCTCTGGGGTTCCTCAGATGACCACACTCCTTTCTCCCAAACACCAATTGTTTGGTGTTTTTCATGGCTTTTATGTAACCTCCCTGAACCTCATTCTAATAAGTTGAAATGCCTTTTCTCAAGCTTAGTTACTGGCAGTACAAGCTGTAAGTGACAATACACTGATATTTTTGGTATTTTCAGCCTCACCGCATTGGCCTTCGGTTCCACCAGCTCTGGCCATCATGGGACCGCAGTCCTGCTGGCTTATTTAAGCCCTGCTGGCTTATTTGAAATGGAATTATTCGGTCCTAAAATTGAAAGAGGTTCCCCACCTCTAGGGCAAAGAATTCACATATTCCATACCCCCCACTCACATATTTAGAAATGCTGCCTCCTTCTGTGCATAAATGAAACCAGAACAAAATACTCCACACAATGCAATAAAAGACTTTTATTAGTTGCCGTATATTTACATTTTACTCGGGAAGAGTTATTTCTTTACATCATTTAGGGCTTCTTCTTCTTCTTCTTCTTCTTCTGTTTCTTCTTCTGAGGGCATTATGAAATGTAAGCAACGTAACTTGTGTTCCAGACTGCCTCCCTACCAGCCTCAGTAAAACTGCTGCTTCGCCTGTTGCTGCCTGTTTGCCATGTGCATCAGTTTCAGAAGGAGGTCCCCGGCTGAGCCGTTCAGCACCGTCAGGTTCCTTTCGGAGGACATCCGGCCTCTGTCGCCATTGTCATCAACGCATGCAGTGTCCGTGGTGCAGCTCTCTTCAGAAGGAAGAAAAGAAAAGCAAGACCATGTTCACTGACTAGGTAGGAGGGGACGTGAAGTCGTCCGATAGCTTCCCAGGGTTATACTGTGCAATCACTGCGAATTGCGTGCAAAGGACTCTGAAATTTTCCAGTTCATAATCTGCTTTGACTATGAAGTACTCCCAGGCATCCTGCTTTACTTGTGCTGCTTAGCCAAAAGACCCGAACTATTTTGCTACCTCTTTAGGAGCGAATCTTTTGTAGTTCTCCAAGCGGCCACTGGGGGCGCAGGAGAATGGTTTGATATGTTTAAAGTACAAATTAAACAAATGCTTACATCTGCGTAAGTTTTAAAGCTAAAGGCATCAAAATTGGCACAGTAATAGATATTAAGGAGGGCTTTAAGCATACCAAATTTGAATCAGATCAGGCCATCTGTTGAGTTTTAATGATTTTTTTTTACATTTCTCCCCCTTAAACCCTTTCCTGGTTTGCAAAGGATCTTAGGAGTGCTGCCGCCAGGGGTGTGATTTAGCTAACAACGACGAGGACAGCTTTAATCTATGGGGATAATTCGAGGGAAACGGGTATGTGGGATGAAGCCCTGATAGGAAACCCTTTCCATTTGTCACAGTCAGATTATTTAGGAGTGGAGGACGGTGGCTGCGACGACAGTGGGGTGGCGATTCCGCCCTGGGTTTCAATCAGAACTCTATAGGATCTGTCCAAGTGCAAAGCACCTTGAATTGGGCTTGGTAGTGCATACTACCAAAATTTAAAATAAATATAAAATAAAATAAACCAACAGTAAATGATCAAAATAGCAGCAATTTATAAAAGAGGCAGTATTTGATGAAAAGCACGCTGGAATAAAAGCAGGCAGTGATGTCATCCAGGCAGCTGTGAGCAGCCCAGAGAGGTCTTGCTATTGGGTGGTAAAGAAACCTAATAAATAAATTGAGAGGAAAATAAACAAATAAATGGGGCCTCCATAGCGAGAAGGAAAGGAACCTGACTGTTAGAGCAGTATGACAATGGAATCAGTTACCTAGGAAGGTTGTGGGCTCTCCCACACTAGAGGCCTTCAAGAGGCAGCTGGACAACCATCTGTCAGGGATGCTTTAGGGTGGATTCCTGCATTGAGCTGGGGGTTGGACTAGATGGCCTTCTAGGCCCCTTCCAACTCTGCTATTCTATGATTCTATGACTGTTAAAACATCAGAAGAGCCCTGCTGGATCAAACCAAGGGTCCATCTAGTCCAGCACTCTGTTCACACAACGGCCAACCAGTTGTTGACCAGGGACCAACAAAGCAGGACATGGTGCAACAGCACCCTCCCACCCATGTTCCCCAGCAACTGGCACACACAGGCTTACTGCCTCGGATACTGGAGATAGCACACAACTATCAGGGCTAGTAGCCGTCGATAGCGTTCTCCAGGAATTTATCCAACCCCCTTTTAAAAGCATTCCAATTGGTGGCCATCACTACATCTTGTGGAATTAAATTCCATAGTTTAACTCAGTGCTGTGTGAAGAAGCCCTTCCTTTTATCTGTCCTGAGTCTCCCACCTATCAGCTTCATGGGGTGACCCCACTGGGTTTTAGTGTTGAGGGAGAGGGAGAAAAATGTCTCCCTAGCCACATTTTTCACACCATGCATCATTTTGTATACCTCTGTTGTCCCCGTTTATTTTGTATTTGTTAGAAGATGGCTGTGGAAACCCAGGCCTGTGGGGCAATTGTGGCCCACTTGGGGCCCCAATCCATCCTTCTGGGGTTCCCCAGACGGCCCCTTCTCTTTCCCCCTGACCACCGATCTTTTGGTTGTTTTCTGGTTTGGGAAGTCCCCGTCCCCCCCACCCACCCACTCCATTCTAAAATGTTGAAATGCCTCTCTTAAGGCTTAGATATAGAAGAGCTTGAAGCTAAAACATGTTGGCATTTTTGGCCCCGCTACTTTGCCTTCAGGCCCACCCATCACTGGAATGTGCACCCTGAGAGCTTCTCCAAGCTGCATTCGTGGCCCTCAGGCTGAAACAGGTTCAGCACCCCTGTGTTAATAGATTACTGTGGTCATGGGGCCACAGTCATCTTCTCCCGTGGCCCACGACAACAAAGCTTCCCTTCTCTCAAGTAGTCTCTAGCTTCTTGTCCCCCTGTGTATTTATCACACAGAATCATAGTGTTGGAAGGGGCCATTGAGGGCATCAAGCCCAACCCCCTGCTCAGTGCAGGAACCCAGTTTAAAGCATCCCTGACAGATGGCGGGCCAGTCTCTACTTGAACACCTCTAGCGATGGAGAACCCGCCACCAACCTAGGCAGCTGTTCCATTGTCTGACTGCTCTGATCATTAGGATGGACATCAGGAAAAACTTCCTGGCTTTTAGAGCAGTACGACAATGGAACCAGTTACCTAGGGAGGTTGTGGGCTCTCCCACACTAGAGGCCTTCAAGAGGCAGCTGGACAACCATCTGTCAAGTATGCTGTAGGGTGGATTCCTGCATTGAGCAGGGGGTTGGACTCGATGGCCTTGTAGGCCCCATCTATGTTTTCCCCCTAATGTTTACCCAAAATCTGCCTTCCTGTAACTTAAGCTTGTTACTTTGTGTTCACCAATTTTGGATGAGAGCCTTCTTCTGCGTGAGAACCCTTTTGGTTCTTGAAGAGTGCCATCATACCCTCCCCTCAGTCTTCCCTTCTCAGGGCTAAACACACTCAGTTCCTTCCATCTTTCCTCAGAGAACTTTAGTTCCTAGTCCTCTGGTCATCTTTGCTGCCTTTCTCTGAATTCATTCCAATTACTCTGAATCCTTCAATCATGGTGTCCAGAACTGAACACAATATTTGAGGTGAGGTCTGACCAGCGCAGAGTAGAGTGGAACTATTACTTCCTGTGATTTTGAAACTGTACTATCGATGAAACCTAGGGGTGTCTAAATGTGTTCAAAGACCCTGGTGGCTGCAAATCAGCGCTGTGTCAGCTATATGTCGCAGCTGCAGATTCGCAGGCACCACAGGGCTTTTCTACAAAGCTGAGCAGTTAAAAAGCCAGGCACTTACCCCAACTTTTTCGGTGGGAGCGAAGTCACCCCTGCTCTTCTGCCGTCTGACTTAGCTCCGTAGCTGATCCCAGGGGCAGTCCTGGAAGATGGCGACCAGCAATTGGTCACCGGAAGCAAGGGGTGTGTGTGGCTCCAGTACCCAGATGACCACTGGAAACCCTTCACTCCCTCCTTGGCATGGGGATTAACTAGCACAACCCCACAGGAGGGAAACTGTGGGTTAGGGGGGACGTGGTGCCAAGGCAGGTCCTAGAATTGCATTTGCCTTTTTTGCAGCCATATCACACTGCTGCCTCATATTCAGCTTGTGATCGACTACAACTCCAAGATCTTTTTCACATGTACTATTGTGAAGCCACGTATCCGCCATCTTATACCTGTGCAGGTATACAGAGATACAGGGAACTGGGATACAATGCCACTCACAAAAATGGGAACATCTGAGAGAAAGACACCCATCAATTGGAGAACAGAAGATTGAGGGGAGACATGAAAGCACACTACAAATACTTAAAAGTTTGTCACATGGAGGAGGGCCAGGATCTCTTCTCAATCATCCCAGAGCGCAAGACATGGAATAATGGGCTCAAGCGACAGGAAACCAGATTTCAGCTGGACATCAGGAAAAACTTCCTGACTGTTAGAGCAGTACAAGGCAAAGGTAGAACCAGGCAATCTTCAAAACGGAATATTTACAAAAGTTTATTTACAGTGCCAAGGTGCCGCCTACGCGTTTCGAACGCAAACTGTTCAGGCCCACCTGTAGGACATTTTCCGTGTGGAAATTGTAAATATTGCAGTCATTCTCTCAAATTAAAGCACTTTGTTAATCCAATAGATAACAGAGAATATCCTTTGAAAGATCTTACCACGTGCAATACAGGGTTTGTCCCTGTAATAAATTATATATTGGCAAAACCAGAAGAAGTGTTAAAACCAGGATAGGTGAGCATATTAGTAAGATCAAATGTGGAATAGAAGGAGCACCATTAGTTCACCATTGGAAAGAGAAATCACATCAACTAAAAGATCTATCATTCTGGGTTATAGAAATAATCAAGAATAAATCTGATAGGATCCTTTTAGAAAGAGAGGCCAGATGGATTATCAGGCTCAATACTATCAGCCCATCCAGCCTCAATGAGTCTTTGGAATTATCGGCACTGTTATAAGAAACATTTGTTTCCAATTAGTTGTCAAGGTCTCTTTTCCCTCCCTATAAATCTCACCTCCTTTAGTATGTCAGTCTAGCAGCGTTCTGCAGACAACTTAACGAACTCTGTAAGTAAACTCTGATGTTTGCATTTGTAACGTAGATATTTACTCCTGGTGGGTATATTTTTGTATATATACTTTAATTAACTGAATGATGATGTATTACACCTTTTGATTACAATTTGTATGTCTGGATATACATAAGTTTTTAAAAGTATTTTTAAGGTACATAAACTTGTAAAATGCCTCTAACTGTAAATATTATGATTCAAAGGACTATTATTATTATTATTATTATTATTATTATTATTATTATTATTATTATTATTTAGATAACAGCCCTGAGGAAGAGCGCAGCTTGCGTTCAAAACGCGTAGGCGGCACCTTGGCACTGTAAATAAACTTTTGTAAATATTCCGTTTTGAAGATTGCCTGGTTCTACCTTTGCCTTTGGCTTCTTTTTACTCCCCCACGGGGTTTTCCTTGCTTTTGCACTTGTTAGAGCAGTACGACAGTGGAACCAGTTACCTAGGGAGGTTGTGGGCTCTCCCACACTAGAGGCCTTCAAGAGGCAGCTGGACAACCATCTGTCAGGGATGCTTTGAGGTGGATTCCTGCATTGAGCAGGGGGTTGGACTGGATGGCCTTAGAGGACCCTTCCAATTCTATGATTCTATGTGTCTTTCTCTTGGATTTGCTTTTCTTTGGCATTGCTGTCTCCCATATCCCTCTTCCTCTCTCCAGATCCCTGGTTCCCCTCCGGAGAGCTTTATCTTTTCTGATAGTTACCATCATTGCAGCATATTCCGGAGGCTGCACATCTCCCGCCTGCACTGCAAGGTTTTCCTCCCGTCTCACAAGGCGAAGGCAGGTAATTTTCCTCCAGGCAACGCAGAGTTTCAGAAGTGCCAAAGTAACAGCCCAGCTCCTCTCCGCAGCAGATGTTGGGGCCAAAGCAATTCCCTTTGTTTCCAGGACCGCAGGGGATGCACTGAGAGCGAGAAGGAAGAAAAGATGAACAGCTAAGATGTGCAACTCTCTTGTTGCAGCTTCACAGGCTTCTGGTCTGTTTCCAGGCACAATTCAAAGTGCTGGTTATGACCTATAAAGTAGGGGTGTGCACGGACCCCCCACTCCGCTCACTTTAAGATCCGCCATTTTCGGATCGGCCCGCTCCGCCCTGCCCCCACTCCGCCTGTGCCCACTCCGCTCCGCTCGGAGCTCCGGATCCGGATCAGAGCTCCGGTCCCCCCCCATAGGGGGGGTTACCGGGCCCTGCCACCATCGCCGCCCATGCGGCGACGGCGGCAGAGCCCGGTAAGGAGGAGGGGGGCCTTACCTGCCTCCGTCCGTGGTCCGTGCCGTCTTCAATTGAGCCCGTGGTTCCACCAGGAAGTCTGGGCCGCAAGTGCGGCCCAGACTTCCTGCTAGAACCACGGGCTCAATTGGAGACGCTGACGGACCGTGGACGGAGGCAGGTAAGGGAGAGGAGGGCGGGGGGTTTACCGGGCCCTGCTGCCGTCGCCGCATGGGCGACAGCGGCAGGGCCCGGTAAACCCCACTTACCTTTCCGGCGGAGCTCCGGATCGAGGCGAAGGATCCGCCTTCACCTCGATCCTCTTCGCCACGCTCCGCCGGCCCCCCAATCCTCTTCGCCTCCGCCTTAAGGGCAGGCGAAGCCCCCCGCTCCGCTACTGCTTCTCCGGTCCGATTAGAAGCGGAGCACATCCCTACTATAAAGCTCTATACGGCTTGGGACCAGGCCATCTGAAAGACGACCTTCTCCCGTACAAGCCTGCCTGGGTTTCCAGATCTTCAGAGGAGGCCCTTCCTCTTGGCCCACCGCCATCAGAGTCATGTTTGGTGGGGACGCAGAAGTAGGGTGACCAAATGGAAAGGAGGACGAGGCTCCTGTATCTTTTAACAGTTGCATAGAAGAAAAGAGAATTTCAGCAGGTGTCCTTTGTACGCATGCAGCACCTGGTGAAATCCTCTCTTCATCACAACAGTTAAAGCTGCAGGAGCTATACTACAGTGACCAGATACAAAAGAGGGCAGGGCTCCTGCAGCTGGAACTGTTGTGATGAAGAGGGAATTTCACTAGGTGCTGCATGCATACAAATGACACCTGCTGAAATTCCCTTTTCTATGCAACTGTTAAAAGATACAGGAGCTCTGTCCTCCTTTCCATAGGGTCACCCTACCAGGAAGCTGTGCAGTTAAAAAGTCAGGGACTTACCAGGTCACCCCAGCTCTTTGGCCATCTGACCTCACTGGTGGGCGGTCCGGTGGGCGGTCCAGGAGGATGGTGACCAGCGATCGGTCACCAGAAACCAGGGTGGGGAGGGGGCTCCAGTATCCGGATGACCTCCGGAAACCCTGCACTCCCTCCTTGGCATGGGGATTACCAAGCGCCACCCCCAAAGGAAGGAAACCGCAGGGTTTAGGGGAACACGGCGCCAATGCAGTGCTGTCAATGCAGCCCCCTGGTTCTGCTTGCCCCAAAAGCTTACCCAGGGGATGGAGGTACAGGAAGGGACCCCACTTAGCCTAGGCAAGGGAGATAACTGCGGAGGGCTCAAAGCCATTTTCTGCACTCTCCCATTATGCGTTGCAGAGGCCTTTCTTTCCTTTGGGTGATGACTTTCACACTCCTTCCATTCCTCTTTCCCTTCCCAGACTTTCCCCACTTCTGCCTCCTATTTTCTGAGGCTCAAACTGTTTAAGTCACACATTCATTCACATTCTCTTCCCCCACCCCTTCCCTCTCTTGCTCTCTCTGTAGTGGTTGCACCTCTTAGAGGTCAGAAGTGACCCATATTGACAAGCGCCTTTTCTGAGCGGCTACAAGAGCTGACAAAACGAGGAAACCGACGGGAACTGAGCAAAATGAACAGACGTTCAAAATGATTCTTCCTTCACCACGAAGAGGAGAAGCCGTGGGAAGCAGCTCCGTTCACACCCAGACACACACGTGTACACACACCAAGCAAGTCACACTGTGGTACCTGTCTGATTTCTGTGTCTGGGAAGGCTCTCTTTCCTCCCCGGGGGCAATTCTGGATGTAGCATGCTGAAGACAAGGCGAGAAGACAGAGGAAGTACACTGGAAGAGACGTGGCTGGCATCTTGCAACACTCACACCGCTGCGGCTGCCCTGTTCTCTAGCCTCCTGCGGCTTGCATGTGGCTCTTTCTGGGACCACCTGCCTATTTATATACCCTTCCAAGCTCCTCTCTATGCATCACCGTCATGTCACGAGCATCACTGCCAGGGTGTTTATCTCCCCCACCTCTGCCTCCCACCCCAAGCGGGATTCAAATCACATCCCATAATTGAGCCAATTTGGTGCAAGCTCAGTTTCCCCCAAGCCTCTTTTCTTTTATTGCCACAAGACTGTTTTTTAATAAGTGCATCATAATATAGTTGAGTAGGATGGATTGCAGTGCTCAAGTATACGGGCAGGGAGTTTGCCTCCAGGGAGAAGAATAGGAAAGAGGCCCTTTTGGTAGATTTTCTCTGCCTGCTTGCACAAAGCCTATTCGGGGTGGGGGGGACCCATTCTGGTAACAGTTTCTACACAGCTTCACTCTCCTTTACGCATTTTCTCTCTGGCTCATGGCATAGCTGGATTACATGAGTTGTCAAAGGGGCTGTCTTCACATCGCCGGGTTGTTACCACCCCTCTCTTCAATGTATAAATAAATATAAACTGTCGTTTAAAATGGATACTGTTTTACACTGTTGTTTTTATTATTTTTGATGGGTTTTGAATTTGTATACTTTTTAATGTTCACTGTTTTAACTTTTGTAAACCACCCAGAGAGCTTCGGTTATGGGGCGGTATATAAATTTAAGAATTTTTTTTTAATAAATAAATAAATCCCACGCTTTCCATCTCCAAGGGTGGCGTCACGTAGTCCCGATGCCAAGGAGGGAGCGTGGAATTTCGGGGGGGGGGGCATCTAGGACCCGGACCCGCCCATTTCCTGGTGGAAGGCAACCAATCGCTATTCGGTTTCCACGTGGCTCCACCCCAGCTGAACCCTGGATTGGGCCCAGAGCGACATTACACAACAGAAGAGCCGTGTTGCGCTCCGTTTGAAAAAGCCCGGACTTTTCCAAAATGCACTATTGCGGGGAAGCTTTGTGGCAGCTGCAAAGCTGCGCTTGCATCGTCTAATCAACACGGTGCAGCTCTACAGCCAACGTGGGGCTTTCTCCATGTATAAGCCCCCACAATAAACCTATGCCGCACCTTACAGGCATCTCTAGCATGGTGCACCTTTATTTCTTCCTTGCTCCCATGTAAGAAGTAGGCCAGGTGACCTCTTTAATTTTCCTTGAGTAATTTTCTCTGCAAGCACCAAGAGAACTTGGTTGTGCGAATGGACCCACCACATACTGGGCTGACATCCATTCAGCCAGTCCCAGACATTTGGAGTTCAACATTAATTAATTAAACTTCCAGTATGTGTTCGTGGCAGGTTGTACTTAATGAATTTCAGCCATTGATGGGCCTAATAAAAGTGAGTCCAACGGCACTTATGAAGGTGGGCTAGAAAGAGTGTTGTGCCTCCGTCTTATGGAATTTGGATCTCTTCTTTGGGGGTCAGGACTAGGTGTGCCAGCTCTTTTGGGTTTCATTAATACATTAATCAAGGGAACCTTTGATTTCATGGGAAGCCATTTTAATTGGTGTCGTGAAAATTAACACCCGTTCCAGCAGGCTTGTTGCAGACGGAGATGAGAGGGGAAGTGGGGGCATCCCGCCAGCGCTGTTGAAAGGTCTCCTCTATGAAGGCTTCTCTTTCCTTGAGTGTCGCAACCAGCAGCCATTCCAGTGGTCTGAACTGATGAAGCTGAGAGGAAAAGTAGGGAAGCTCCAGCTGGCTGAAAGACTGATTCACTTTTTCCTCTTCCCTCCCCATTCCCTTTTCCTTGTGTGTCATAACTCTTTAGGTTGTAAGCCTATAGGCAGAGGCCATCTTGTTTAACGGATTGTTTGTAAGCTGCTCAAAGAGCCCTTTAGGCTGAGGAGTGAGATAACCATTCTATAAATAAATAAATAAATAAATATATAAATAAATAAATAAAATTAAGGGCACACTTGTTTTAATTTCTGGGACTATTTTGATAGCTAGTGCAATGGTTAGAGCAGACTTCACCAACCTAGTGCCCTCCGGATGTGTTGGACTACAATTCCCAACGTCTTTAGCCAGCATGGCTGTGCTGACTGAAGTTGAAGGGAGTTATAGTCTAATATATGTGGGGTGCACCAGGTTCAGGAAGGCCAGGTCTGAGTTCAAATCTCCCCCCCCCCACCTCCGGCCATAAAACTTATTGGATGACTTTTAGCCCAATCACCATTTCTCATCCTAATGTACCTCACAGGGTTGTTGTGCAGGTAAAAAGGGCAGAAAAGAACCATGGACACTTCTCTGAGTTCTGTGGAAGAAGAGTGGAATCAAGATGTAATAAATAAAGATATTTTGGTTCAGGTGTGTTACTATAATAGGGAATGGAGAAGAAAATATTAAAGAAGAGCTTTCATTCTGGAAACTGCCTTATACCAAGTCTGACTGTTGGTGCAGTACTGCTTGCCTTACATGGAATGCTAGTAGTTCTCTACAATTTCTGACAGGAGTTTTTCCCAGCCCTACATAGAGATTTCGAAGTCTGAACCCGGGACCTTCTGTGTGTAAAATCATAAGAGCCCTGCTGGATCAGACCGAGGGTCCATCTAGTCCAGCACTCTGTTCATACAGTGGCCAACCAGCTGTCGACCAGGGACCCACAAGCAGAACACGGATGCAACACTCTCCCACCCATGTTCCCCAGCAACTGGTGTACATAGGCTTACTGCCTCGGATACTGGAGGTAGCACAAAACCATCAAGGCTAGTAGCCATTGATAGCCTTCTCCTCCAGGAATTTATCCAACCCACTTTTAAAGCCATCCAGATTGGTGGCCATCACGACATCTTGTGGTAGTGAATTCCATAATTTAACTCTGCGCTGTGTGAAGAAGTCCTTCCTTTTATTTGTCCTGAATCTCCCACCAACCGGCTTCATGGGGTGACCCTACTGGGTTTTACTATTGTAGGAGAGGGAGAAAAATGTCTCCGTATCCACATTCTCCACACCATGCATCATTTTGTACACTTCTATCATGTCTCCCCTTAGCCTCCTTTTTTCCAAGCTAAACAATCCCAGCTGTTGTAACCTTCCCTCATAGGGGAGATGCTCCAGTCCCTTCATCATATTAATTGCACTTTTCTGCACTTTTTCCAGCTCTACAATATCTTTTTTTAGGTGTGGTGTAAAGTGCATGCTCTATCACTGAGCTACAGACCTTCAATAGCCCGTATTCATTAAATTTCCTGTGCTAAGCCTTCTTCGTTAAAGCTTCTCCTGAGGTTTATTTAAATGTGATCAATTAATCAGTTAAAAGACGTGATTAATCTGCTGTAAATTATATCATTCTTTGACAGCCCTAGGCAGAAATTCCATATGTCTTTTTCATGTCCTATCAGCCACCCCACCGTGGAAGGCTGTTGACTTCTCTCCAGCTCCTTCCATAAGGTTCAAGATCATAATTCTGAAAACAGCTGTGAAGTTACTGAAGCTGTGTCGAATGCCTCACACCGAAATGCCGCCTTTACTGGAGCTGTCAACAGATGATTCAGGCGACTTTCACATTTTGGATGTCATCACAGATTCCCCAATGAATATGATCGCAACTTTTCTGGTTCAAATGTCCTCTCACTTTTACTTAGGAAACACTGTCTCAGCTTTACTCTTTCATCTGTAAAATGGGACTATAGTTGGTAGGATGAATTGAATCAAAGAGGAATCGGGTGTCAGAGCCTGTTGTATCTTTACAGTCCATCGCTGTACTGGACTGACTTCAATTAAGTACATCTAACTCTGCATAGAACAGGGATGTTGAACCTGAGGTCCCAGTCTGAGTTCCCCAAAATGGCCACCCCTTGCCCCACATCACCAGTTGGTTCCGGCTCCCGCCCTTCCAGCTGCCTATCATTTAGGGTTTTCTCTTAGAGTTTTCCTCAGGAGCTGTTGCTCTCTTAGGTTCCCTAAATAAAATGTTCTCTTGAGCCCTCAGTTTGCAGCCTTGAAAAAATGGTTTCCTGAGGCAACATTTTGTGATGTCAGAAGGAAAAGAGCTGAGGAGAGGTGGTCACTCCCTCTGCTGATTTGAACCAGCTACGAAGATTATTTGAATCTTTTCTTTGACCACAGGCGTAAATAGATGAGGACTTTGGCACCTCACTGACAAGTCTCAGATTATTTTCCTCATAGCCCACACCTCGCTTCAAATAAAATCCTGGAAAGGATGTCTCTGCCAGGGTGCAGATGGCATCCCACGCTGACTCAACATCATGACGGAGGTGCGACCATTCAGCCCCAGTTCAACCAGCCAAAAAATATCCCCCACACAAATTCCCATCTGTGCAAGGACTGATGGCTTCCACACAGGCCTTCTCAGAAAGAACTTTCTTGAGTTTCTTGTTGCTGTTTTAAAGAAAATTCCCAGTTGAAGAATACAGATGCCATGGAGGGCTCCCCATCTTTAGAGATTCAAGCCTGGTCTATACATGAACATCAGAAAATAGGAACATAAGGACTGCCCTGCTGGATCAGACCAAGGGTCCACCTAGTCCAGCACTCTGTTCACACAGTGGCCAACCAGCCATAGGCCAGGGATGAACAAGCAGGACATGGTGCAACAGCACCCTCCCGCCCATGTTCCCCAGCAACTGGTGCACACAGGCTTACTGCCTCGAATACTGGAGATAGCACACAACCATCAGGGTTAGTAGCCATTGATAGCCTTTGGCTCCAGGAATTTATCCACCCCCACCCCCTACATCTTGTGGTAGTGAATCCCATAATTTATCTGAGTGCTGTGTGAAGAAGTCCTTCCTTTTATCTGTCCTGAATCTCCCACCCATCAGCTTCATGGGATAATGACCCCCCACTGGGTTCTACTATTATGGGAGAGGGAGAAAAAATGAAGCATTAAGATTTATTTATTTATTTATTTATTTATTACATTTTTATACCGCCCAATAGCAGAAGCTCTGAGGTCGTAGAACAGACAGTCCCACTTCACTTAAATAAACTGAAGCACACAAATCCATCCTCCAGTTTTACAAAAGAGATAATTGGTGGATGACTGTTTTTTGTTTATTTCTTTTTATTATATTTCTAGAAAGCCATTCCATAACTTGTTGTCTGGGCAGCTTGCAGCATAAAATGATAAAATTCAATGTCAAGATCATAAAATAATAATTTGGGACATAAAATAACAATCTTATTTTCCATGTTTGCTTCAATTTATCTCCAGCAAAGCAGATAACTAAGAAGTATATAGCAGAATACAGTGGTTAAAAGCACAGATTTTTAAAAAGCCTTGGAGAATTAAAAAGAAGAAGTATTCGCTGGTCAACAAAATGACCATAGATGAGGTGCCAGGTGGCCTTTTTTAGAGAGGGCACCACCAAGAAGACCCTTCCTTTCCCATTTCACTTTTATGGGAGCACCCAGAACAGGCGTTCTGAAGAGGATCTCAAGGTTTGAACCTATGGGGACTCCTAAGGACATAGGGAGAGCCCTGCTGGATCAGACAAAAGATCTATCTAGTCCAACACATTGTTTCCCAAAATACCCAGCTAGCTACTTCTGCAACGCTTGAAAGTTGGGCATGTGGGTAATAGCGCTCTCCTGCTGCCGTTCCCCGGAAACCAGCATTGTAAGGTGTGCTGTCTCTCATCCTAGACACCATATATCCACCATGACTAGCAGCCACTGCCATAACTGATAAATAGTGGGGACGTTTGAAAGTTTTCAGATTGTTTTGTAAAGTTTTCAAATTGTTTTAAAGTTTTTTTGTAAAACAACAACAACACAATTTTTTAAAAAAGTTTTCAAATTGTTGCAGGTTTAACTGTAAACCACTTTGCAGGCCCTATTTGGGCTGAAAGGCGACTTATAAATGTACAAATAAATAAATACGTAAACCTGGAGACCACCGTTTGTTTCCAACCCTTCTTTTATGTTCCACGTTTGCTTCAGACTAATTTGCAGTAGAATTAGGAAGGTTGCTATGGGGTGATGCACAGACCTCGCCTCCCCAAATCTTCCTGCTGCCCCCTGCCCCCCCCCCCCAGGTTGTCTTATTGTGTTCTTACTTTTCCAGGCCCAGCTCCGCTCCCCCAAACACTTTCCCTTGGATGCACTCCGCCATCCCTGCGGTGCGGTTTCCCCAAGGAAGAAGCATCCCAGGCCTGGCAGCAGCAGGGAGTGGCCCCGGGAACGTGAAATTAAAATGCAAAGAGGAATCTTGCAAACGACGAACACGTCAGCAAAAAAAACCCTCAGAGGGCTCATGGCTGCCTGGGAAGGCTCCTTTCATCTTCTAGAAGCAATTATTAAAGGTCACCTTCGTTGTTTAAGTAGAGGGGGGAGGAAATGAGAGGTGGAGGGCCCCCCAAGCAGTGACGGCTTAGCGGAAGGACGAGCAGAACAACACATCCCAAAGGTCTGCGGCATGTAGCTTGTTGCAGAGAGGGCAAAAGAAGCTACAGACAGTGGAGGAAAAGGGAGTTGGCCTGGGGGGGGGGGCAAAGAAATTCGGGAGAACATGTGGTGTGAGGTGGTTATGGAGCAGTACTCAATGCTCGTAGGGAAAATGCTGTATGTGAAACCCAGGCCTTAGCAATTTTATTTATTTATTTATTTATTTATTTATTTAGCACCATCAGTGTACATGGTGCTGTACAGAGTAAAACAAGAAAATTGCAAAACCCTGCCGCATAGGCTTACATTCTAATAGAATCATAATAAAAAAATAAGAAGGGGAAGAGAATGCACCAAACAGGCACAGGGTAGAGTAAAACTAACAGTATAAAAGTAAGATCAAAATCAAGTTTTAAAAGCTTTTGAAAAAAGAAAAGTTTTTAGCTGAGCTTTAAAGACTGCGATTGAACTTGTAGTTCGCAAATGTTCTGGAAGAGTGTTCCAGGCGTAAGGGGCAGCGGAAGGAAATGGATGAAGCCGAGCAAGTGAAGGAGAGACCCTTGGGCAGGTGAGAAACAGGGCATCCGAGGAGCAAAGAGCACGAGCGGGGCAATAGTGTGAGATGAGAGAGGAGAGATAGGAAGGAGCTAGACTGTGAAAAGCTTTGTAGGTCAACAGGAGAAGTTTATATTGGACTCTGAGGTGGATTGGAAGCCAATGAAGAGATTTCAGAAGTGGAGTAACATGGTCAGAGTGGCGAGAAGATGATCTTAGCAGCAGAGCGGTGAACGGAAACCAACGAACTGATGTGAGAAGAAGGAAGGCCAGTGAGAAGGTGGTTGCAGTAGTCCAGCCGAGTAATAACCAATGCATGAACAAGAGACTAGAACCTGGATCACCCGACTCCCAGTCCAACACTCAAACCACTACACCGCACTGGCATATGCTGATTTGCATATCTTAATGATATAGGGCAGGATGTAAATGTTTTAAATAAATAAATAAATAAATAAATAAGCCGATATGCTGGGAGGAAAGATAGGAAGGAGCTAGACTGTGAAGAGCTTTGTAGGTCAATAGGAGAAGTTTATATTGGATTCTGAGGTGAATTGGAAGCCAATGAAGAGATTTCAGAAGCTAGACCTAAGGATTATCCCAGGCAAATGGAGGGGTCATCCCTGCCTGCTCCCGGGATCCACTGTGTGTCATTTGCATGCACAGGGATGATCCCGGGACAATCCTGGGCTATTGGCCTGGTCTAGCCATGGCCTCAGTCTTCCCCTACCCTGGTGCCCTCTGGATATCCCAGAAGGGCCATAGGTCAGTGTGATAAGGCACTTGCTTTGCATGCAGAAGATCTCAGGTTCAAACCCTGGCATCTCCAGGTAGGGCTCAGGAAAAAAAAAAACCTGCATGAAACTGCTACTGCCAGTCAGTGTTGACAGAACTGGGGTAGATCAACCAAGGTCTGATTCAGAACAAGGCAACTTCCTAAGTTCCTAGCCATCTTGACCAATGGGGATGATAGGAGCTGTAGCCCAACGCATCTGGAGGGCACCTGGTTGGGGGAAGGCTGGTTTATTTATTTATTTATTTATTGCATTTCTATACCGCCCAATAGCCGAAGCTCTCTAGGTGGTTTACAAAATAAATAGCCTGTTGAATGTAGAGAAAATGAGAAATTGAGAGCTTCTTCACACGAGCTAAATAATGCACACTCGTGACTGGTCACTCATGGAAGTTCATGTGTCTTTTTGATGATGTTGTTAACCTTTTGCACATTTCCCGCACCTTCCTCTTATAATTTCATTCTTTCAAAAATCCTGGATCTCCTGAGCGGCTATGAGAAACTTATACCTTACAGGGACAGAAGGTGTTTAAATCTGCACCGATTAACTTTCCTGCAGTGGCCAAAGCTGTATGAAATTATATCATCTGTGTGTCCATTTGGCAGTTGGAGCAGAGAGCAGAGCTGTGCCTGAGAAACTGCTGTCAGAGCCACTTACAGGGAGACGGGGAAATTAATGGACATTACTCCTTCAATCGTAGCTTAAACTGTACTTTATGCAATTTATACCTAAGGATGGGAAGTTGGCCTTATTAAAACAGAAAAAGGCACATACCTACTTGATAAAATGGGCAAATGGCCGTAATATAGTCTGCACCCAAGTAGGAATTTGACATCCTGAAGCGGAGAGTGAAAGAGGTGTGTTTGAGGTGAATTGGTGTCATAATGACCCAGCTGCAGTCAACTAGCCATCTCTTGCTTAATGTCAAGGTAGGCAGAATCTCCAACTTCGTGCTCTTCAGGGAAATACTGGGCGTTGGAATCCAATAGATATGGGGGGCACAAAGTCAGGGAAGATACCTTCCTTGATGCTCACTGAGACACCCTATTTCTTCCCATTTTTATTTAAAAATACTTTTATGTTTTCTTACTGGCAGCTGGGATTGCTTCAAAGTGAAGTGGGAGCTTCTTGCTGCCGCCATCTTAATTTCTCATGAATCTTTCTGGGCAGGTTATTTGTCCTTTGTGACTAGCCATGCCAACTCATGTAGTCATTTTATGGTTGCTCCCAGGACAGTTCCTCAAATTTCCAAAAGGTTGTCTTCCCTTGAACTATATGAAAGCTCTTCAGATATTTGAAGATAGCTCTCATATCATTTCTTAATGGTCTCTTTTCTAATTTAAGTATGACCAACGCCTTTAACCTTTCTTCATAGGACTTGATGTCTAGGTTCCTCACCATCTATGTGTTTTAATAGTCTGTTTTGCCTCTCTGTTTTGATCAGTTTAAACAATTAATACAAGGAAAAGGTTTTAGACAATAGCAAGCTGTAATTATCTTCACTTCGCATTTCCCCCTCAGTTCTCAATAACTGTTGAAACTGACCTGATTCTAGCTTCCAAACAATTCCCTAAAAGTATGCCATGGAAACTGAGAACTTTATTATCATTATTTTAAAGCCGGCCACCATCCCAAGTGACATTTCTAGACTGAATGACAGCAGTACGAGACCAGGGCAGACTCCAGATTACTGTATCTTAAAATTACATTAGCAGGAATTATTCACTCTCAAATTACTCGGTGTGTAGAATGATAATGTAGGAATAAAAGATTAAAATGCAATTACACTTTTTAAAGTCAAGGAAGGTTAATGAAATGTTTTCCGAGTTAAGGAAATGACTTCTCAGTCTGGAATCACTTAATGAAATCAGCCGATGTATCGGCTCAGGGGCTAAAGGCAAAAAACTACCATTAAGAACAGCGGAGAAGGCAGCGAAAGGGTAGCGAGGCGGAAGGTTTCAGTAGGAGCGCCGGTTACTGCTGCAGCGGACACTAAGAACTTCTCTACCAGTGTAGGGCCATAGCTAGACCTAAGGTTTATCCCTGGATCGTCCAGGGGTCAAACCTGTTCATCTAGGTGACACACAGGGGATCCAGTGCTCAGGCAGGGGCAAACCCTGGATGATCCCAGGATAAACCTTAGGTCTAGCTGTGGCCTAGGTTTCTAATTTCTTCCAGGGTTAGCCTGAGCCAGCTAGGGCAGTATTTCCCAAACCTTTGGCATCTGGGCTCAGTCCCCATGAATGATATTGGAGGCACACTTCACCCGTGTACTCAAAAAGACACACGTTTTTTCAGTCAGCTTCCAGGACCAACAGAAAGCCATCATCTCTGCAAATGCAGAATAACCCAGTCAATACTGCTGCATGGTGTCCTACTTTTCCCTTCGTCTGGTCAGTTGGGGCTCCTGGACGCCAGTCATCAGCTAAAGCACAGGTCATGCCAGATGAAACCCAGGGCACCTTTACTTGCTCAAGATGATCTCAATGCTCAGAGGCAGCCTCCAACATGAGGGCTTAATTCCCCCGAGGTACACTTCACCATCTCTTACACCATTCCTGTGTGTCTTGGTGCACATACATGAATCCCTAGCCATAGAAGAACATATCAGGCAACAGGTGATGCTGTCTTTAGCATGGGTGCTAAGCCATGAGGGACACCACACCTGCTCCTCTTTGCTCTGTCATGCAACTGCCAAAAGTACAGACACCCCGCTGAGCAACTGGCTGGCAACCCTAGATACCACCCCCACCCTAGCTGCTGTGCATTAAACACTACCGCTGTGCCACATACCACTAACAAAGGAAGAGGAAGCAGCAGCCAGGCAATCTCCATGGATTCAGCTCCAGCTGAGAGCCCCCCTCCCTCCTGCTACCAGCTGTCGCTGATGAGGCCATCAGAGGGAGAGGAAGCAGCAGCCCTTCCACTGTGTCCATGACCTGCTGAACTTTGCAATGAAGAATCTAGTGCCAAAATTTACTTTTTTTCCTCTTCCCTCCCAATCCCCTTTCCTTTTGTGTCATGTTTTTTTTTTTTTTTTAGATTGTAAGCCTGTGGGCAGGGACTGTCTTAAGAATTATTTTTGTAAGCTGCCTTGATAGCCTTCTATGGCTAACAGGCGGGATACAAGTCCTATAATAAAAATAAAATAAATAATAAATATACAGGTGCTCAATGTACAAGGGTGGCAGCTCTGCAGGTATATTTGGATTGCCACTAACCACCTATTTGGGAGATGGAACCAAGGTGATACTTTCTGGAACAGTCACACTAACCCTGTGAGGTAGACTAGTATCGCAAACGGGGCCCACCTGGGTCTGTAGAAGCTGACAGAATAGAGGCTTGACTAAGGCCATGTCCTGCACCCTCCCCTAGCCCGATGCCCTCCAGATGTGTTTGATTGTAATTCCCATCATGGCCATGCTGGCTGGGAATGATGGGAGTTGTAGTCCAACACATCTGGCAGGGCATCAGGTTGAGGCAGCTGATCTACTGCATTCATGCCAAAATTTGAGGGATTTCCCAGCTAGCTTTGAACCACTGCATTACATCCTGTTGCAATTAAAATGCCTAACGAATTCTAAGTAGCCTTGGGGAACAAAGGCTTTGCAGCCAAATCCCAACCAGGTTGATCGGGAAGTTTATTTATTTATTTATTACATTTTTATACCGCCCAATAGCCAAAGCTCTCTGGGTGGTTCAATGGAAAGCGCTTCCAAGTAAGGGGACTTAGGGATGATGCAGAAGGTTCTGGAATACTACACACACAAACAGACGTACACACAATCCCTTGATGGGTGCAGCATCTGAGCCACCTTCTCCCACACTAGAGGCCTTCAAGAGGCAGCTGGACAACCATCTGTCAGGGATGCTTTAGGGTGGATTCCTGCATTGAGCAGGGGGTTGGACTCGATGGCCTTGTAGGCCCCTTCCAACTCTGCTATTCTATGATTCTATGATTCTATGAAAGCGGTACATGGCATGCGTCAATGGGCCCCAACAGTTGTCAGTGCACTTCAATACCGCTATAACGCAGTAGCGTGGCTCCTATCTTTCAAATACCACTTTCATGGTGCAATATCCTGCTCTCATCATCTCTGACCATTCGACGTGGTGGCGGGGCCACATAGGAACTGTAGTCCAAAACATCTGGAAGAACCAAGTCGACTACCTGCAATTTATACTAAGGAAGTGAAGTTTGTGAAGTAGAAACAAGGTGACCAGGTTGGGGTAAAGGGAGGATACATAAAAAATATGCAGAGGCTCAACATAGCCTGCTTCTGTCAGGTAAAGCTTCTCAAATGAGGTACAGAGGAGCAGTAATGTGACCAGAGGGAGCAGCTATGTGCAGGTAGGGAAGGTTCCAGAAGCCACATTAAACTCTGTCCTGATGAAAATTAGCTAATGGATGCCAACAAGGTCAGCAATGAGAATGCAACATGAATGATTTCCCCGACATTTGCTGTCCATTGGGGAGGCTTTGATTCCAGCAGCCCACACTTTCACATCTGCTCTAGCTACCATGGCGGGGCGGGTGTGTGAGTGTGGCATAGCTCCTCCACAGAAGCACCCGCTTTACATGCAGAAGGAAGGTACCAAATTCCTCCAATATGCTCATCTCCAGTTAAATGAAATCCAGGCAGCGGGACTAGGAAAGAGCACGTCCTGGACTGCTGTTTGCCCGTCTCAGGGGACGGCACAGGGCAAGGCAGACCTGACCCTGTGCGAGGCAGCATTGGGTGGCCCTGTAGCAAAACGATGGGGCTAGGCCAACAGCAGTTGAAGCAGCATGCTGAATGTGGAAAGGCAAGGCAGCCACACAACTCTGCCCAACTGATGCAAAATCCTTTCAGAACAGTCTTACCCTGCCTGGTGCCCTCCAGAGGTGTGGGGACTGCAATTCCCAGTCCCCAGCCAGCATGGCTGGGAATGATGGGAGTTGCAGTCCCCACACCCCTGGAGGGCACCAGGCTGGGGAAGGCTGCTTTAAGGTGGATTCCTGCATTGAGCAGGGGGTTGGACTCGATGGCCTTATAGAACCCTTCCAACTCTACGATTCTATGCTTTAGAAGTAAAGATTAGCTACAGGCAACCCATACATAGAAATTCAGCGGATGTTGGTGGAGTCAGTACTGTTGGTGGAGTCTGTCTGGTTGTCTCTCCCAGGGCAGAGAAGGGTCTTTCTGTCTGTCTGCTGTCCGATCGTTCTTCCTGGAGGTGCCAAGGGAGACTTCCTACATGCAAACCACGTGCTCTACCATTATTAAGGCCTTGTCCGTCTGTCCCCAAAACTCCCAAGTTGCTCCCCCACTTCCCATGCCTGGGTCATTTCAGGAGCATCACCTGTATCCCTCCCATTTAGGGAGGGGGAGGAGGATTCCTCTCAGAAACATCTCCAACTATCAGCACAGCGAGAGACTATTGCTAACAATTATGTGGGTCCAAGAACTAGGCTCTGTTTACTTATTTGTTCTAAAGGAGTCCATGACTAGTTGAAGACAGTTACAGTTAGAATTAATTCAACCAACCCACATGTGCATCTCTCATTGTTTGGGCTAATGGCCATGCCAGCTGGGAATGATGGGAGTTGTGGTCCAACATAGCTGGAGGCCACCAAGTTGAGAAGGCGGATTTAGATCTTGCAACCTTTCACTCCCGTTCCTCTGCCTCTCCTGCTTCCCTCTTGCACCTTCCGCAGCACGCAGTCCGTTGTGATCCTAAACCTTGTAAAGTTTCTTCAGAGTTCTCTCTTGCGGCCACCACCATTGCTGCCTCTCCTTCCTACTTCTCTCAGTCCATTTTCCACCATTCGCTGCCGGCGGCCCAATAGGACGTAGACTCCGTGCGAGGTACGGGAAGTGACCACAAAAGCAGCTCCTCGTATACGCTGTGGTTTTGCAGATTCGTCTTCCGCAACGCCCAAAGCAGACTTTGGAGCCTGACCGTGAATCTTGCCACCTCCCTCATCACGCCCATCTAGCAGCCGTTTGGGTTCCAGAGGAAGCGTGTCAGGTTTGTGCGAGGCAATTCACTGGCAACAGGGTTCAGTAAGCAGATGGATGAGAGCAGTGGGTTTGAGGACAAGGGGAAGAAGGATAAGGATCGTGTATATTGGGACACCACGTCTGGCAGCAGTTTTCGTTAGGGCTGTGTTCCGATCCGTTTTGGTTCCCCGAATCCGGAGCAACCCGATCCGCCTCCGCCAAGGCGGATCCGAATCGGGTTGGGGGAGCTGCGGATCGAGGCGAAGTGGTTCGCCTCGATCTGGACGCAGGTGAGTGGGGGGGAGGGGGGCTCACCTGGAACCGCTGCCACTGCAATCTGCGTGGCGGCGGCGACGGAACCAAGTAAGGGGGCAGGGGGACTTACCTGTGTCCGTTGCGGTCCAGCGCCAGCTTCAACTGAAGCCTGGGCCTCAGTTGAAGCCGGTGCTGGACCCCGACAGACACAGCTAAGTGGGGTGGGGTGCTTACCTGGCTCCGCCGCCACCACAGTCCATGTGGCGACGGCGGCGGACCCAGGTAAGGGGGCTGGGGGGCTTATTCGGCCCTCATTTTGTCCCCCCTTCCCCACTTACTTGCCTCCGCTTTCCACCACAGACACAAGTAAGTGGGGAAGGAAAGGAAAGGAACCTCTCGTGCAAGCACTGAGTCATTACTGACTCTTGGAGGCACGCCAGCTTTCGCTGACGTTTTCTTGGCAGGCCTTATAGCGGGGTGGTTTGCCGTTGCCTTCCCCGGCCGTTATTACCTTTCCCCCAGCTAGCTGGGTACTCATTTTACCAACCTCGGGAGGATGGAAGGCTGAGTCGACCCGAGCCGGCTGCCTGAAAGCGGGGAAGGGAAGGGGCAAAATCTCGATCTGGCCCTCTGGATCTCGCTCCGCGGAGGAGGGTCGGATCGACCCGAAGAAGTTCGGGCCCGATCTGGAAGTTCTGGATCGGACCATGAAGCGGTTCGGGGTGGGTGGGTGTTCGTGCACAGCCCTAGTTTCCATGTACCTATACATACAAGCATGTGCATAACGTAAGCAGCTGTGCACTGTTCACATGATGGCACCTATGTTTCCCACCTTCCTGTCCATATAGGTGCAGTGTCATGTGTGAATCTGCCCTAGAGATTTTAAATCAGAAGCATCTTAGATAAGCTACGTGTGTTAAGATCCTTTCATCAGACTCCCAAGCAGAAAGAAATACAACCACCATAAGCCGAAAGGAGATCAGCGACATCTGATCATAATTTTATTAAGGCTTATACATTATTATCTGCTAGTCGGGAAGAAAGCTGGCCACCCGCTTCTCCCCGGTTGCACAACAGAAATCAAGAATGACAACAGATATATGTGTGTGTGTGTGTGTGCGTGTGCGTATTACACACAGACCTTTTTATACAGATTGCACAACTAATGAAATTTGGCACCAGCTCTGTTCAAACATTGCCCAATGCACCCCCTCTCCCAGGTGGCTACCTGGTCTTCGGAAAAGACAACCTGTGTACCTGTTCTTTGTTTTTTGCAAGTCTGGAAAAAACGATGCAGAGAGGATGCCGATGATGGACGGTACGTTCTCCGCAGTCATGTACTTTCCTCGCCAGAACCAAAAAGCTCTCTTACTGAATAGGTCACACAAAACGTGAACGTTGAGCATCCCAACCCCAAAGCAAGACGCCATCTGCGCTTGGGCTGTTTGAATGGTGGCAAAATAAAGTTTGTTTACATGGACTTTTTGTCTAAAAATGAGCTTTTGGAGGCTGGGGAGAATTAGAGAAGCATATGGCTTTATTATCCTTTGATCGCTTCAGCTCTGGCACAACGTACAACACTATAGCCCCGTCTGTTCTCTCTAAAAGGATCCAGTCCTCTTCAAAACCTCACAAAGATCCTTTTTGCAAAGTTCCTTTTTGCATGACCCAAAGGAGGGGGAACAGCCACGTCTCCCCGCTCCTTGGTCCTCTGCAGCTCACTTTTTTTTATTCTTATTGTCATCCAATTCCAGAGAGAGCGTCACAAAAAAACATGTCAGAAATGGACCCTCATGATGTCATGGGTGGCGACCAACCTTTTGCAATTCATACACAGTATCGATAAAGACTTCTGCTTCTCGGCCAAGCAAGAGCGACAGACAAGGTGGCCACAAGGGAGCTGGTAAACGGGCTCTGTTTTGAAGTACAAAGAAAAGGTCCGAGAACAGGAAGAACATCCCTGGGCGCCGCTGCTGTTCCTGTCGTGCTCTGCAGAAAACAAAAAACGAAAACATACACACAGAGAAGGAAAAAACGCACGTGAGCCCAACAGCAACAGCTGACTGGCAGTACATTCTGGGGGGCTGGCCCCCCAATTACGGAACACTCTCCCTCTGCAGACTGAAAATGGAAGCCCAAACACTTTGTGGAAGAGTGGCAAGGCTACTGTTTGGGCCAGACGTAAAGGCTCAGGACTAAATTGCAAAAGGATGAAGAAATGTCATGGAATAACCATCAATATATTTTCAATGGGTGTTTCCCCCCCCCCCCCCTTTGCTATTGTTACCTGCCCCAAGCCCCTGGGATCGGGGAGGCTACAAAACCTAAATATATTCAGCATGTCCAGCTTTTGCACCAAAGAGAGAACCAGCATTCAGACAAGCTGGAGCGTGTTCAGAGGAGGGCAACCAGGGTGATCAGGGGTCTGGAAACAAAGCCCCATGAAGAGAGACTGAAAGAACTGGGCATGTTTAGCCTGGAGAAGAGAAGATTGAGGGGAGACATGATAGCACTCTTCGAGGACTTCAAAGGTCATCAAACAGAGGAGGGCCAGGATCTCTTCTCGATCCTCCCAGAGTGCAGGACACGGAATAACGGGCTCAAGTTAAAGGAAGCCAGATTCCAGCTGGACATCAGGAAAAACTTCCTGGCTGTTAGAGCAGTATGACAATGGAATCAGTTGCCTGGGGAGGTGGTGGGCTCTCCCACACTAGAGGCCTTCAAGAGGCAGCTGGACAACCATCTGTCAGGGATGCTTTAGGGTGGATTCCTGCATTGAGCAGGGGGTTGGACTCGATGGCCTTGTATACCCCTTCCAACTCTGCTATTCTATGATTCTATGATTACAAATAATCAAGCAAATCAAAGGGGCATTTCCCTACAGAATCCAAGGAGCGTGATTTTCTGGTTTCCCAATTTTGAAGCGTTTCTCAAACATACAAACATTGCTTAAGGGCTACAAGTCTTATTTTATTGCAAGAATATGGCAAATCTACAGAAATAAATAAGTTGAATTAATGAAGTCCTATGAGGAACGGTTGAAAGAGCTTCCCCGCCTCCCTTTTGGGTTTAGCCTGAAGATTTCGGTTGAGGCATGATAATGATCTTCAAATACCTGAGAGGCTGTCAGGCAGAAGACGGAGCTGACTGGTTCACTGTTGCTCCAGAGGGCAGGACTAGAACCAAGAGGTGGAAATTGCAGGGAACCAGATTTGGATTAAACATTAGGAGAAACCTCCTAAAAATGAGAGCTGTTCAGCAATGGAACAGATTTGTCTTACAAGGTGGTGGGTCCTCCTTTGCTTGAGGCATTTCAGCAGAGGCTGGATGGCCATTCATCAGGGATGCTGTAGCTGCAGCTTGCAGTGCAGTCTGCAATGAGCAGGGGGCTGGACTAAATGATCTCTGAGGCCCCTTCCAACTCCATGACGTTATGATTCTAACACTTCTGCAACAACAAAGTAGTACTGCTGGATTGAGATCAGGTTCCTGCATCTACACTAAAGTCACTCTTTTACCTTGATATACTTAAAAAGGCATGGGAACCACGTGTTCACGATGCGAATTCTACCTCTCTCTTGTATGTACCAAGGTTCTACAGAAAGCAGTGCAACACGTCTTTTAGCGGTGCCAAACTTGCGGAGTATACACACGTGTGAGAGTGTGTATATGCACACGTTTAATGTGGCCGCTGAATGGAAGAGGTACAGTGCCTCCTCTAATGGTCCTTCACTTATGCTGCTTCTCGTCACCGCTGTTAACAGGATGCTGCACTAAACGTGCTTTGGCCTGATCCAGCAGGCTTGCGGTAAGGGAGGCTGACAGGCCACTCCACTGCATGACACAATTAAGGCAAGGCCCTGTGTCCAGTTGTACTCAGGAACTTGGGAGTGGTGGGGTGGGGTGGAAGAAGATGACTTACGTCAGCTGCTGTGTGGTTGGGGATGCTTCCCTGAGCAAGCATAAAATGAGCATGCAGAATGTTTTACAAACAGGCAAAAGGAAGCGACATCTTGAAGACGGGCACCTGAAGAGAGCCGCTTCAAAAGTAGCCCTTGTTTTATTTATTTATTTGTTATTGCATTTATATTCCGTCTTTTTTCTTCCAAGGAACCCAAGGCGGTGGTGTACATAATCCTCACCATTTTTATCCTCACAACAACAACCCTGTGAGGTAGGCTGGGCTGAGAGTCTGTGACTGGCCCAAAGTCACCCAGTGGGTTTCCGTGGCCGAGTGGGGGGACTAGAACCCGGATCTCCTGACTCCCAGTCCGACACCTTAGCCACTATACCACACTGTTTTGCTTTTCAAGATTCCAGTTCTCAGGGAGCCAGGTGGGCTAGAGAAATGCCCTCCCCTCCCAGCCTCTTTCAGAAATCGAAAGCCAAGAACTGTCGCCCAGACCAACTCCTCCTCCTCCTCTCCCGCCCCCACTGCCACATTGTGCCTTTTTACCATGTGTGCTGCTTGCATTCCACAGGAGGCTGCTAGAGCCGCTGCCGCTGTGTGCTTGTGGCTGACCTTTTGTCAAGCTAGCTGTGAACAACGGCATATTGCTGAGTGCGGAGCTCAGGGCGCTATCCAAGCTTTCTGAAAGCCTCTGTTCGTGAGAAACCAGACCTGCAAAGAGAGGTGCAAAAATCTAGAAATAGACATTCTGGTTTTATAAAGGGATCAAGCAACAAGTCAACCAGCAATTCAGTCTTCCGGGTGTGTTACAATATCAGATAACTGATTTTAAAGGAACCTACACCCACCATCCTTTCTGCCTAATTGGTGTCACTGGATTTGTGTTGCTCAGTGCCGGTGGTCAATCCCAAACACACCTACAAATGTTAAGAGCGGCCTGCCTGGATGAGGTGAAGGGTCCTTCTTGTGTAGCACTCAGCTTCCACCAGTATGCACCCAGGGCATGAATACCAGCACCTGGTAGTCCGGGATACATTGCCTCTGAACATGCCTGGTTAGGCCTCGGCTTGAGTATTGCATCCAGTTCTGGGCACCATATTTCAAGAAGGACGCAGACAAGCTGGTGGGTGTTCAGAGGAGGGCAACCAGGATGATCAGGGGTCTGGAAACAAAGCCCCCTGATGAGGGACTGAAAGAACTGGGCATGTTTAGCCTGGAGAAGAGACGATTGAGGGGAGACATGAGAGCACTCTTCAAATACTTGAAAGGTTGTCACACAGAGGAGGGCCAGGATCTCTTCTCGATCCTCCCGGAGCGCAGGACACGGAATAATGGGCTCAAGTGACAGGAAGCCAGATTCTGGCTGGACATCAGGAAAAACTTCCTGACTGTTAGAGCAGTACGACAATGGGAGGTTGTGGGTTCTCCCACACTAGAGGCCTTCAAGAGGCAGCTGGACAACCATCTGTCAGGGATGCTTTAGGGTGGATTCCTGCATTGTGCGGGGGGTTGGACTCGATGGCCTTATAAGCCCTTTCCAACTCTACTATTCTATGATTCTACAGAGGCTGCATTTGAGCTAGCAAGGCTACGAAGACTGATAGTTCCACACCCTTCAGGCATTCATCCTGTGGGTCAGAGGTAGTCCTACACAAGGGCTGCAGAAGCTCTTTCAGCCCGAGGGCTGAATTCCATTTCGGTGAACCTCTTGGGGGTGGTTGGGGTGGGCACATGGTTAAATAAAAAGGACGCCAAACTTCTCAGAATTCGTATTATTTTGGCAAAGACTGGGGTGGTAAAAGGAGAGAGAGAGAGAGAGAGAGAGAGAGAGAGAGAGAGAGAGAGAGAGTGTTGATGCATGAAAACGGAGAGAGAAGAGACTGGGTGGATGGTAGAAACCAGTGCATGGAATAAGGCACATCCACCTCCAGATTATTAGAGGCCCAAGAATATCTAGCTATTCACCACACGTTACCCGGTTTTTCTCAGTAACAGTGAGGTCCAGAGACCTCCTTTTAGAGAAGTTCTCAGAACACTTAAGAACAGAACCAAAGTCCAATGTCTATGTTGCCCAGTGCAGGCATGCAGAACGAGAAGTCGTATAAATATCAAACATTTCACGAAAACAAACAGAAAATGAGTCAAAGAGTCATGGCGATGTAAAATTAACCAATGTAAGGATGTAACTGAACGAGAGCAAGGACCAATCTGAATGGACGGTAGACCCGCGAAAGGAGGTCAGGACACAATTACACACAAACTACCTTGCAGTGCCAGTGACAGAGGTATAACTGTCTGCCCCACCCCACCCCCACCCCCATATACTCCACAAAGAGTCACATGGATCTGGACAACCAATAACAAGAGGGGAAATGAGGCCACTCCACCAGTCCTGCTGAAAGTCGACTTGATTTTTTTTCCTCTTCCCTCCCCAACCCCTTTTCCTTGTGTGTCGTGTCTTTTTAGATTGTAAGCCTGCAGGAAGGGACTGTCTTGTTTTTACTGATTGCACGTGAGCTGCTCCGGGAGCCTCTTTGGCTGAGGAGCCGCATAAAAATACGTTAAATAAAATAAGCACTCTGCAGAAGGTTTTAAGCATTTGAAAGAAACTGCAGTAGCAATTCAGCCCGTGGGCCCAATGGGGCGGGGGCCCTCCTGCTGACTAAGAGAACAGAGGGGCCAGGGTACCTGTTGAGCAGTCCATTTGGGAGGAGTTCGGATCGCACTCCGTTTTCATTTTTTTAGCCCGGGACTCCAAGGCAGACGTGACTACAAAGTCTGTTGCGGAAAAACGGAAAGGCTCCGTGTGGCGGTGGCTGCCCGGGTTCTGCTCCACAAGGTCTATTTTCCTTTTGAGAGAAGACATGGCTATAGAAGAGGCTACCACCGTCCCCAAGGCCTGCGCCCGCCCCAGGAGGTTAGTGCCAGGAATGCTGTGCTGGAGCAGGAAGTGGTCTATTCTCGCCTTGAGAGAGGGGTGGGGAAGGGGCTGTGCGTGCTGGCTGAAAGTCACCCCGGTGAAGGGGTCGCTGGGCACTCGCCCCCAAGACGCCTCGCTCCGGTTGCACTTCTCCAGGGTGCCTTGGTCGATCACTTTGCCGGACGGCAGCAGCATGGGGAGGGTCATGACCTCCAGAGTGATCGGGTCCAGGAACTCCTCTGGGACGTCCGGAACGACATCCGCCAACTTGTGCTCTTGGCTGTCGGAGTTGCCGAAGGGCACCGTGTCGCTCTCCATGGGCGAGGGGAGGCTGGCCGCCTGCCCTCCGAAGCCTTGGGCCAAGGACTCCGAGGCAACCCGGAGCACCTCGTCAACCACCTCGTGAGAGCAGGCTTTGGCTGGCTGGCCCCAAACCTCCACTTTCTTAATGCAAGGGAGACCACCGCCGGCCACATGGGTGATGCAGATTTTCAAGTGCGACACTCCACTCAAGGATGTCGGGCCTTTATTCCACAGGTCCAGAGACGCAGCACCAGAAAAGGAGAAGAGCGTGTCCATCTGGTGATGGAAGGGGGCCCTGGGCTTAAAGCCTCGGTGGCCGAACGTCACTTTGCTTTGATTCTTCAGCACAGCTTTGCCCACCAGTGTGAAAACCTCTTTGTCCAACGCAGGCTGACCAGCCGGACCCGAGAAGGGAGACTCCGGGCTGCTCCACGAGGCTTTACCGGATGAGGTAGACGTGCAAATATCCAGCCCAGTGATATTGTGACAGCTCCCTGAGGAGATGTCAATATTAATCCGACAAATTTCTACATTGAAGGGGAAGGAAAGCGTCACGTGGACCGGGGGCTTGATGAAATATTCACAGCGGAACCCACGATTTCTCTTGGCAAGGTCTTCCGAGATCAGGTTTTCTACTTCATATCCATCAGCGGAGATCTACAGTTCAAACAAAGAACATTCTGAAAACTTTTTCAATGGTCTTCATTTGTCATTGTAACAAAGTGAGCAGAATTCTTTAACGTGAAAACCAACAGAAACAACCGGCTACAATTAGGCTGCAATCCCATACCCACTTTCCTTGGAGTAAGACCCACTGAACTCAATGGCACTTACTTTTGAGTAGACATGTACAGGATTGCACTCGTAAAACAATCCCATTGAGGTAACTGGGAATTAAGCTCATAAATTTGGTTGAATCAAGCCCCGAATTTTGCCATATACGAGGGAGCAGATTAAAAAAAGAAAGAACCACATTTTCCACCCGTGGCAACAGGGGCAAGACATCCAAAAATCACACTGTTTTAGCCTCACTGAGCAATTATCGGTGGAACCGTTTTGCTTCAGCTATTGATGACTGAAAAAGTAAAACAAAACCAGGCTCTTCTGTGGGGCCGTTTGGTCAAAATTCTAAGACAGCCTTCCTCAACCTGGGGCGCTCCAGATGTGTTGGACTACAGCTCCCAGAATGCCCCAGCCAGGAGATGCAGTCCAACACATCTGGAGCGCCCCAGGTTGAGGAAGGCTGTTCTAAGACAAAGGTTGGAATTGCCGGTCCAGTCTTACAATGGGACAGCTAACAAACCTAACGTTTCTTTGCAATTTCGCGTCTGCAGTGCAGAGTTACAAAATCCAGCCGCCCGCTGCTTTTTTGAGGGAGTTTGTGCCATGCAAATGAGTGTTGGAGAAGTTGCTGGGTTCTGCTCCCCAGGTGCCATTAGGCATATTTCTCAGAAAGGATATGCATCAGCAGCAGGGAGCCCTCATACATAAGTATTGCTGATTTAGTTCTGCGGTGAGCTGTTGCGTCAAAGCGCCCCCTGGTCTCTAGAACAGTGACCCCCGCTCACCCAGAGTTGCTGCTTCGAGCCGGGGGCCTCTGCTACTTTTACCCCAAAATACCTTGTTGCAGAGAATTCTTGGCTTGAACTGAGGAAGGCAGACATTGATCACCATCTTTAAGGCCTGAGGTGGAAACCAGCTTCTCAATCTTCAGTTTGGCTCTAAAACAAACACACACACACACGACGTGTTTTTAAAAATTCGTTTTGAATGGAACTAATTCTGTGAGAGAATAAGAAAATAAGAGCCCTGCTGGATCAGACCGAAGGCCGATTGAGTCCAGCATTCTGTTCACACAACGGCCAACCAGATGCCCTACTGGGAAGCCCACAAGCAGGACATGAGGGCGAAAGCTCCCACTCGTGTTCCCCAGCAATTGGTATCGAGAGACAAACCACCTCTGATACTGGAGGTAATATACAGCCCCCATGACTAGTAGCCATTGATAGCTTTCTCCTCCAGGAATTGTCTAGAGCCCATTAAAAGCCATGCAAATTGGTGGCCATCACTACATCTTGTGGCAGCGAATTCCATAGTTTTAACTAAACGCTGTGTGAAGAAGCCCTTCCTTTGGTCTGTTCTGAATCTCCCACCATTCAGCTTCTGGTTCTAGTATTAGGGAAGAGGGAGAAAAACATCTCTGTATCCACTTTTCCCACACCACACATAACTTTGTACACCTCTAATCACGTCCCCCCCTTACTCACTTTTCCCCCTCTAAGCTAAAAAATCCCAAACATTGCTAGGGTCTTAGCCATTCTGGTTGCCCTTTTCCAGTTCTATAATATCCCTTTTGAGGTGTAAGAGGGCATTATGATACTGGCAGTTTTATTTTCAATTTCTTTCCCCACCGTGGAATTTGCCTTTGAATGACTGAATCCAGTGTTCAAGTCCTCCAAAGTGTTCACTTGGTTGTTGTAACAATCGCATCCCCATTTCTATGGCCTTGTTCAGTATAAACGCTGAACAGCAGGCTTTAATGCCTCTTCTATTCTAACAGAGGGAGGAGTTGGAACTAGGAGGGAACAGTTCTGCCTGACGCCTCTTTAAGGAGGAGTCCATACTCCTAATTCCATATGGACATAACCAGAGATGGGCATCCTTCACCACTTTTCTTCTCTCTCCAGAATGGAAGAACATGTCCTCTCCAGAAAGGGGCTCACATGGTTTCACTGAACATGATACGCCCTGTGGAAAAGTGTAGGAAATGCCCTTCTGTCTCTAAAGACCCACAAATAGGATTGGAGAAGGACTGCATTATTCCTGAGCAGCGACATGGCCATGGAGTGAAAGCATCCATTCTGGACTCAGATTGGCAAAGCGGTACCTCAAATCCAAGAGTTCAGAAGCTGCAAATTCTGTCTACGCATCAGGCTGAGTCTTTTCTCTCCCTTAATCGCCAGCATGTTGTCATTCCTCCCTTATATTACTTGCTGAAAGGTTAAATGATATCTCAGGCTCCTGCCATGCAATTGCCTGGCTGGGAACGTATTTACCCTTTATGCTACTGTAAGAACCCTGTTGGTTCTCCTGGACCTCTCAGCGGCTTTCGATACTATCGACCATGGTATCCTTCTGGATAGGTTGTCTCAGCTGGGAGTTGGAGGTACTGCGTTGCAGTGCTTCCGCTCCTACTTGGATGGCCGATTCCAGAAGGTGGTGCTGGGGGATTATTGCTCTGTGCCGTAGTTCCTAAGCCATGGGGTTCCGCAGGGCTCTATTTTATCCCCTATGCTGTTTAACATATACATGAAGCCGCTGGGAGAGGTTATCCGGAGATGTGGACTGAGGTGTCATGCAGATGATACCCAGCAATACCTTTCCTTTTCATCAAACCCAGGTGGCTGTTCTGAACCAGTGCTTGGGCACGGTAATGGACTGGATGAGGGCTAATAAACTGAGACTCAATCCAAACAAGATGGAGGTACTGTTAGCGGGTGGTTCATCTGTCCGGTGAGGTGATGCTTACCCTGTCCTGGACGGGGTTGCACTCTCCCTAAAGGATCAGGTCTGTAGTTTGGGGGTGCTCTTGGATCCAGAACTGTCACTTGCACAGGTGAACTCGGTGGCAAAGAGCACCTTTTATCAGCTTAGGCTGATATACCAACGATGCCCTTATCTGGACAGAGATAGCCTAGCTACAGTTATCCATGCTCTGATAACCTCTCGTTTGGATTACTGCAATGCGTTATATGTGGGGCTGCCTTTGAAAACGGTCTGGAAACTTCAGCTGGTACAAAACAGGGCAGCCCACCTACAAACAGGGACTGGCTGATGAGATCATATCACGCCAGTCCTTCTACAACTTCATTGGCTGCCAGTCCAGGTCCGGGCCCGATTCAAAGAGCTGGTATTAACATTCAAAGCCCTAAACGGCTTGGGGCCAGGTTATTTTAAGGAATGCCTCCTCCCATATGTGCCTGCCTGGACCTTAAGATCATCCACAGGGGTCCTTCTCCGTGAGCTCCTGCCGAAGGAAGTGAGGCAGGTGCCTACTAGGAGGAGGGCCTTCTCTGCTGTGGCACCCCAGCTGTGGAACGAGCTCCCCAGAGAGGTTCGCTTGGCACCTACATTGTTTTCCTTTCGTTGTCAGCTGAAGACCTTATTTTCTCAGTATTTTAGCACCTTATTTAACTTAAATTTAAACTCTGCTGTTTTAATCTCATATTTTAACCTATATCAATTTTTGCTGTGTGGTTTTATCCTGGTCATGCTTTTTATATTGTATTTTGTATTTTTAAATTGTTGGTTGTTTTATTATGCTCTTCATGGTTTTAATTTTTGTGAACCGCCCAGAGAGCTTTGGCTATTGGGCGGTATAGAAATGAAATGAAATGAAATAAATAAATAAATAAGAACTCTCCCAGCTTCCATCAGGGCCAGGAGGGAAGGAGTAACAAAACCATCTTCTGGCGGAGGGCACTTTTTAAAACCTCGACAGGAAATAGGGAAGTGGGAACACAGCTTGTCTTTTTTTTAAAAAAAAAAAATCTTAAACCCCAAATTAGAAATGTTAATGCCAGTGTTTCAGGAAACTTTGCCTCAAAGAACCCTCATTTTTGCTGCAAAAAGAAATCCTGACGCTGCTAACCATGCTTTTTCCATTCCTGAAGAGCTTGCTTGCTCAAATGCTTTGTGCATCAGCCATGCGGATTAAAGATGTACATTTTTCATAACTCACCTCTTCTCAGCTAGGCAATGACTCTTTATCGCCTCTATATTTTGCTAAGGCTTTACTGTACCATTTAAAATGTTGGCCATGGACTCATAAGCACTGGATTCCTTACTGGAAACACAGCCAGATCCTCCTTTCCTCACTTAGCGTCCTCTTCATCTGCAGCATCTCTTTCTACCCTAAAGTCTGCCCTACAACGTTCCAACCCTTATTTCTTCAGGATTCACTGCCACCTCCTCTCCCAGCCCCAACATCTCTCCCTCTGCTCCCAAATCTCTTTGCAGCAATTTTGAATCTGTTTGCACCCAATCCCTGTTCCAACAACTCTACTCATATTTCCTACAGAACGAAATCACCAGCCTGAACTCCTCTATTTGGGCCCTATGGCAGTCGATCCCTTATTTCCCCCCTTTCCATATTAAACTACATATACAAGCTCATATTCCACCCCCCTCTAGGTTTTTAACCCCATTTTTATATATGTTTGCTTGGATTACCAGTGTCCAAGATATTCTGGGCTTGCATTTAACCCTGTAAATGCCACTTCTCAACCAACACCTTAAGCAAACTGTTTCATTGCACGTGCCTTAATGCTAATCAGTAACTGTTGCTATTTCTTTTGGAAATCACCTCCGGCTTGTTTATTTATTCCTCTAATCCAGGCTTCTCCAATCTGGTGCTCTCAAGATCTGTTGGATGATAATTCCCATTGTAAGAACATAAGAAGAACCCAGCAGGATCAGACCAAGGGTCCATCTAGTCCAGCTTTCTGTTCACGCAGTGGCCAAACAGTTGCTGGTTTTTATCCTGAATTTTACCTTTTTAAAAGTTTTGTATTAGGTTTGATCATGTTTTTGCATTTTATGGTTTTAACTCTTGTGAACTGCTCGAAGAGCTTCAGTTATCGGCTAGTATAGAAATGCAATAAAGACCCTATTTCTTCGATTCTAAGACGCACTTTTCCCCCCATATAAACATCTCTAAAAATGGGGTGCATCTTAGAATCGCGGGTGTGTCTTAGGGTTTTTATTTCTGTTGGTGGTACTGAAATTAATGTGCGTCTTACAATCGATGGCGTCTTACAATCGAAGAAATACGGGTAATAGATATGTACGGAACATGGTAAAGTGCACCTGTTTTGGTTATAAAATCCACCTTCACTAGAAAGCATAGCTCACAGCCCAGCTGTATGTTTACAAGCAATTCACAGCCCTCCACGCCAGCTCACAAAAGGGATGCAATTCTTTTGTTGCCATATTCTGAATCCAGCACAAAACCTTGACAGAGGGAACCATGCCGCACAGTAGGGCTGTTAGCTAGATGCCCTCCTTAAAGAAAAGGCAAGGCAATACTCAAGCATACAGATCAAAAATGGGCATATGAATAAAAATGGATTTTGACTAGTAACATCAAAAGCCTAATCAGAAACCTAAGTGAGGAATTTCCACCATAATTCCTGATTAAGCAATAGCCTTTGGTCCGATTCTTACAAACATCAACAAATGTAGGTGAATTAAATCGTAATAGGTCGATTACGTCTGGAAACAAAGCCCTATGAAGAGAGACTGAAAGAACTGGGCATGTTTAGCCTGGAGAAGAGAAGATTGAGGGGAGACATGAGAGCACTCTTCAAGGACTTGAAAGGTTGTCACACAGAGGAGGGCCAGGATCTCTTCTCAATCCTCCCAGAGTGCAGGACACAGAATAACAGGCTCAAGTTAAAGGATGCCAGATTCCAGCTGGACATCAGGAAAAACTTCCTGACTGTTAGAGCAGTACGACAACGGAATCAGTTACCTAGGGAGGTGGTGGGCTCTCCCACACTAGAGGCCTTCAAGAGGCAGCTGGACAACCATCTGTCAGGGATGCTTTAGGGTGGATTCCTGCATTGAGCAGGGGGTTGGACTCGATGGCCTTGTAGGCCCCTTCCAACTCTGCTATTGTATGATTCTAGGTTCCAGCCACTCATTTGAAACACGGGGAAGTCTACCCTTTACCTCCACATGCCAACTATTCTGAACAAAAAGGAGACTAAAGTGGAAGAGATTGAAGAGATAAAACATATTTATTTATTTCATTTCATTTCTATACCGCCCAATAGCCGGAGCTCTCTGGGCGGTTCACAAATAAATGCCTCTGTGAGCAATTCCATATTATCCCGCAATGCTTAATATCCCAGAAACAATTACTAAAATATTGTTTGGAGCAAAGAACTTTACAATTCCTCTCTCACGCACTTCTCTCTAAATCCACTTTTTTTAATATGCAAATTTAATTCTCATTTTACAAGTGGGGAACCAAAACTGTTAAGGGTTGCTCAAGTTACAGGTGAACGGGGGTTTAAATCCAGATCTTGCCACTAGACCATACTGGTATCCTGAATACTTGGAAGAGCTTTATCCCTCCCTGTTAACCTTCGACCCCCTTTCGGGGGGGGGGGGGAAGCAGCCGATAAAAGTTATATAGAAGAGACATTTTAGTTACAGCAAAACCACTGGGAAATGCGTTTTTTAAAAAGGGAACATCCCAAATAATGTGCTTCTGAAAATACTGAAGAATGGGCCCTGCAAAGAAATGACACCAATTAAGTAGCTTAGGAAAAGTCAGGTATATTCTGGTGGAAAGCCACCCACCCGGCTATGGTATCTCAAAGAACGTGGTTGAAACTAAAAGCATCAGCGTGTCAGCTTTAGAATTTTGGATCTACTTGACATCTTGGTTTCCTCCTACAGCGAAGAGCCAAACACTTTATCGTGTAAATAGCTCAGTTTTTCTAAATGGCTACGCCTGAGTAGCGGAAACCATTCCCAGAAGGGCAGTTCTATCACTCTGTATCCAATTTGATGGAGTTGCCTCCTTTTCAAATTGTGGAGCCCTAACAAGCGTTTCGACCCATAGCAGTGGTGGTTCTTAGTGGACACCTGAACAGCTACTTTCACGCCTCCGTGTTGCGGCTCGTTCAGCCGAGGGGCTGGACTCTCACAAGAGACCTCTGGTTTGGTCAAAGCATCCAAGATGGCGCCAGTCAGAAGAACTCCATTGGAAAATGAAAAATGGTTCGAACTGGAGGGAGACTGCGCCTGTAGTGCTCTTTTCTGGGTCCACATCTCAGTCTCGCTTTCACCATCTACAGGGAACTGGCTACTTGACCTTCCTTTTAAAAGCTGATTCATTAAGTCATCTGTAAGGCAGAGTTCGTTCTTTTTTAGTTCTAATTTTACTGTTGTAACAGCTTCTGAGTTAAATGGCAATGGTTTTTGGTGAGAGTCTAAATGAATCTCCAAATCTATTGATCTGGTGTGAGGCAAGATCATGTGGTTTTTGACATACTGGGGCCCACCCAGGATCTCTTCCAGTAAAGACAGAGCTTCAGTCACTTCCTGCTTCATACAGATATCCTTCTTGGCATAGTTCCACAGCATCTCTGTCACCTCTTGCTTAATCTGTGGTGCAAGGCGATTGCCCGTGTAACTGGGACATTCAATCTCCACTGTACCATCAAGAGTGAAAAAGTCCTTCTGAAGTTCAAATTTATTCTTGGCGCTTAATTTGATAAACTCAGGACTCAGAGCATAATCTATCAAGTCATTTGGGAACCGCTTTGCAAATGCCAGAGCTAGCAAGCAGGTGAGCAAATGTTCGGGGAATTTCTGGAATTCATCCATCTTTGCATGAATCTGTTCCTCGAGGATGGCATAAAATTCCTCTGCATTGGGTGGCTCATAGTTCAAGCATCCAAAAGACCACAAGAATTTGGCGATGTCTTTGCTTCGGCAATAAGCTGCCCTGGAAGGCACAGAAAAGGCGACGGCATTCATAATGTTTTGATCAAAATAATGCAAAGCTGAACAGGCAAGGGTTATGTGCATGACACCTTGAATGCCTATAGCTGGTATCTGAGGAGGAACAACATTCCCAAGCTCCCTCAGAAAATCTAAATGACCAATATGAGTGAAGCGAAACATTTTAAGGACATTCACTAAGGCGTAATTGCTCATCTCTGCCATGTGGGCAGAGACTTTATCGCCAATTTTTTTCATAGTGTGTTCCGAGAGACCGTTGTGTGACTTGAAGAAGCCTAAACAAATGGCCCCCACTTCCTCTAGGTTGAGAAAGTCCAACTGCTTTAACACCAAGATGTCTAGCTTTTGTACTAACTCTTCAGGGGCTTTACGGCCTTCACCCATGATGTAGACTAGCTGAACCAGTTGGGTCAAAGTGAGATTTTGCCAATGCAAATTAACATAGCTCAACACAATGTCTAAATACTGAGGGACACGGCGCCCCAAGCAACGCCACAGATCAGCCACCAGCAGTTGCTGATCCATGCTCATGTTCCAGGCCCGACGGCGGCATTCCCTTTCATACACATCCAGCAAAGAGTGGGTAGGTGGAAGGGCGAAACAGACAAATGCTTTTAAAACCATAATAAGCTCACACATATCAAAGCGCTGGATGTTCTCCATGCCATACCGACACAGCATAGTAAACCTGGTATTGGACATCAAACGTAAGTGTTGATTTGCTGGCAAGCGGCTTAGCCTGGAGAAATAATCTGCAATTGTCCCTGGCTTCAGGTTACTTTTCAGCACAGTGACTTTCTCTAGGATCAAGTTAAATTCCTCCATGGGAAGGGTTGGAGAGAGCTCATCTCTGTTGAAACAGAGAGATTTGTATTCAGGCCTTTGCTTCTGGAATGCCCTGGGATCTTCCTTAGTATCATAGGCTTCCACACAAGCAGCTTGGCCCTCATCTTTCTTGGGGGCTAGTTTAGTCAGCTGCATCAAGAGAGCCTGGTCGGAGAACTTATTGTCTTCCATATCCAACAGCGTATTGTTTGTGCTAGAAAGCCTTCGTGAGCAGGTAACATGGTACGTGTTCTGGACCTGTTTGGCAGCGATTCTGCTGTAGTCACTTTCAAGCGATTCTTCCTCCAGACTTCTCGGGACAGCTTCATGACCTACGCCTTCAGTTCCTGGGTAGGCCGAGGGATTAAAAGATACCCTGTATTCGGCAGGCTTCCACAGTCTGAGTGAGACAGCAGGTTTGGAACCCTTGACTGCCTCTCTGGTTTTCTGGAACTCTTCCGCCTTTCTGAAGAAGATCTTCTTACACCCGGCCTTGGTTGCAGTAGAAAAGGCAGCCGCCTTGCAAGATCGCCCTGCAATTCTTCGGCAGGTTATCCTCGTAGCCATGGCCATAATTACCAGGTGAGAATTGGTTCCAGGTACTGAAAAAAGGGCAGATGAAAAATGAGTGGCTTCCATCTGTCATGATGGGTTGTCTTTCCTTCCTTCCTTCTTTTTTTCTAAACAGAACTAACCCTTTAACATCATAGCAAGGTATGTTCTGAAAGACAATACCTACCGAGCACTTCAAACACACACAGCACATTGGAGGTCCACTAGAAAACTGACTTATTCTGCAGCTAACAGTCCCTACTCATCCCCTTAAATGGATGTTGCTGTTTTCATACCGTTGTTTTTATGTCTCTGACGGTTTTTAAATTTTGTATACTTTTAATGTTTACTGCTTTTAGCTTTTGTAAACTGCCCAGAGAGCTTCGGCTGTGGGGCGGTATATAAATGTAATAAATAAATAAAATAAATTATTCATACAAGTTATTTTGCAAAAGTAAAGGCCAGGTGCCTCACAACTAGCTACTACAAGATTTGAAACACACATTATGATTTATATACATACAATTTATATACATGTGTATGAAGAGTGTGCCTTATGTTACCCTGGAAGAGTTAAGGTTTGTGCAAATCTTTCATAAGGAATGAGAGAAGGAAAAAGTTTTTAAAAAGCAGCAGTTTCTGCAGCTGAAACTCTCCCCACGGCCTGAGTTCGATCCCAGCGGAAGCTGGTTTCAGGCAGCCGGCTCGGGTTGACTCAGCCTTCCATCCTCCTGAGGTCGGTAAAATGAGTACTCAGTTAGCTGGGGGAAAGGTAATAACGGCCAGGGAAGGCAACGGCAAACCACCCCGCTATAAGGCCTGCCAAGAAAACGTCAGCGAAAGTTGGCGTCCCTCCAAGAGTCAGTAATGACTCAGTGCTTGCACGAGAGGTTCCTTTCCTTCCTTCAAACATTAGAAGGCCAATGGTAGCTCTTATTAATGAAAATAGACCATTTAAATAAAGCAGGGGTTGGCAACCATTTTGAAGTCAAGGGACACCTCTGAAATAAAGATTTAAGAAGCACCTTTTGGAATCCAACCCCTGACAATTAAGCAAAAACTTATTGTGTGACCTTTACCCTAATCATAGAATTACAGAACAGTAGAGTTGGAAGGGGCCTCTAAGGCCATCGAGTCCAACCCCCTGCTCAATGTAGGAATCCACCTTAAAGCATACCTGACAGGTGGCTGTCCAGCTGCTTCTTGAAGGCCTCTAGTGTGGGAGAGCCCACCACCTCCCTAGGTCATGGGTTCCATTTTCATACTGCTCTAACAAACAAGAAGTTTTTCCTGATGTCTAGCTGAAATCTGGCTTCCTGTAACTTGAGCCTATTATTCTGTGTTCTGCATTCTGGGATGATCGAGAAGAGATCCTGACCCTCCTCTGTGTGACAACCTTTCAACCTCTGACACTTGAACAACTAGTCAGATCAATCCACAATTTTGCAACCAGCAGTCTATGCTACCACTGCCTAATTGTAAATGGACCCATTGCTAGAAGTAGGGCTGCAATGTTTAATTGATTAACAAAGCTTATTAAACTTTAAGAATTAATAAGATTGAGCAGGGGGGGTTTCTTTTCAAAATACAGTTTTTAAATCCAAATGTTTATCGTGAAGTAACAGAGCTGTCATCTGTTTTTGTATTTAGTTGGTTTTAGGATATCATCAGGTTAAATCTCAATCTGTGTGTGTGTGTGTGTGTGTGTGTGTGTGTGTGTGTGTGTGTCTGCAAACACTAGTCAGCCAAAAGGTTAAAACTTTAGAGGTCAAACTTCCAGTTAAAATGTAGTGCTCAGGAAGTTTTACTCAGGAAGCCAGGAGATTATGAAGTTCAACAGAAGGTCAGAGAGAGAGAGGAAAAAAGTTTTAAATTCAGGAAATAGAAACTTAGGCCTTAGCTAGACCTACCTGTTATCCTGCAATGGAGGAGGGAAGATCTCGCGTTGTATTTAACGCGAGATCCCTCCTCTGTTTACACGTGACGCGCGAGGACCTCAGAAGGAGAGGTGTCACACCCACCTTTTTTATTTTTAAAGGGGCAGCAGCGCACGAACGCTCGTGCACAAAAGGTAAGTGGTTTTTTAAATTTAAATTATTTTCCCAGCTCCTCCCACCCTACCCCTAATGGGCGCAGCACTCCTGAGGAGCGCTGCACCCTGTGCGCGGAGCCGGGTCAACTCGTGGCACCCGGCCACATGTTCTGCAGTCTCAGGCTCAGCCCGGGACTGCGGAAAAACCGGGACCAAAGGCGAGATCCCAGGGCAAGGGAGGGATCATCCCTCCCTGATCCCCTGTGCATCAAATATAACAAGTAAACATACTAGGAGGAGGGCTTTCTCCGCTGTGGCACCCCGGTTGTGGAACGAGCTCCCCAGAGAGGTCCGCCTGGCGCCTACACTGTACTCCTTTCGTCGCCAGCTGAAGACCTTTTTATTCACTCAGTATTTTAACACTTACTTTTAACTTAAATTTAAATTTTACTGTTTTAACTCTGTATTTTAATCTTATATCAATTTTGCTGCGTGGTTTTATCCTGGTTGTGCTTTTTATACTGTATTTTGTATTTGTGCTTTTAACCTGTTGGTTGTTTTATCATGGTTTTAATTTTTGTGAACCGCCCAGAGAGCTTCGGCTATTGGGCGGTATAAAAATGTAATAAATAAATAAATAAATAAATGTGGATGCACAGGGACGATCCTGGGGTTCGCCTCAGGATAAAGCCCCATCTAGCTATGGCCTTAGTTCACAGAAATGAACAAAAAACTACTCTTCTGATTGGATGGTAATGGAGAGGAAAAAAATAATAATTTTAGAAATTCAAAGTAAGTAAAAGAGAAAGAGGGAAGGAAGCCAGGCCAACATCCTAGAGTCAGCTGCTGGAACCAGAGAACTGATTGAGAGAACTAGACTGATGAGAGTAAAATATTGCTTGGAAGTCACCTGGATTTTAAGATTTAAGATTTGGAGTGCCGTGGTCCCTTTTTCTTTTTGGGTTATCCTCCCTATATCTAACAGCTAATCCCCCATACTACCTAAAGTAGATATCTGAGACCCAAATAGTTTTAAGGCTGAGTTGGTGCCAGAAAAAAAAGCAAGATTTCCACCTGTTGGCAGCAGAAAAGGCCACTGAAAGTGAAGGGCAAAAATGAAGGCAGACACAGTATTTTGCCTGTTTTCCCTTCCACCAGTCCATGACACTTACAAAAGCTGTAGGTGGCAAGCATCATCTTAATAGCCATGCTCCTTTCTCTCACAGAGAAGAGGGAATGCCACTAAGACATTGCCGGCTGTGACACATGTATACATGATTTAAAAGGCAAAGTATGCTTGTTTCTGAACTATTGTTTTTATTTGTACTCAAATGTAAGAGGTTTATCAACTAAAATGTCTTTAATTGGGAAATAGCCCTAGCTAAAAGTTCTCCACAATTGTCAATTTGCAGGCCATCTCTCAACTTCAGTGACTGGGTTCGGACATCACGATAACCCACGATGGCTTATTTAACCTATCATGGGTTGTTGTGATGGCTGGCTGGAGTTTTTTTGTAATTGTTTGTAATTGTGCAGGGTTTTGATGGTGCAGCAGGTACCTCCTGACTAGAGGAGGCTGTGTATGAAGTTTAGTCCTCATCCTGCAAACCTCCAAAGCTTTATTTACACCAGCCCCTTTTTGGTGTACCCGGGGTTTTTTGCTCCTTTCTGTATCATTGTGTAAGGTTCTGATGGTGCCCTGGGAGCCTCCCAACAAGGGAAGGCTATGTATGAAGTTTGGTCGCACGGCTTCGTCCATTTTCTTCTGCTGCCCCTTATGCCTGGAACGCTCTTCCAGAACATTTGAGAACTACAAGCTCAACCGCAGCTTTTAAAGCTCAGCTAAAAACTTTTCTTTTTCCTAAAGCTTTTAAAACTTGATTTTGTTCTGACTTTATACTGTTAGTTTTACCCTACCCAGTGCCTGTTTACCCTACCCAGTGCCTGTTTGCATTCTCTTCCCCTCCTTATTGTTTTACTATGATTTTATTAGATTGTAAGCCTATGCGGCAGGGTCTCGCTATTTACTGTTTTACTCTGTACAGCACCATGTACATTGATGGTGCTATATAAATAAATAATAATAATAATAATCTTGAGTACTTCCACGTTAGAGCCCTTTGTTGGGGTGATACTAGAACCACTGAATTAACCTCTCCCCTCTTATTGGGGGTATTGTGGAAGGTTAAACAGGCTGCTGCGATGTCGTCAATGGTCGAAACAGCAGCACTGCTGGGCAGGAGGACTGCAGCACGGCAGGGGAATGACTCAGATTACTCACAGTAGCTTAATAAGCTACGCACAGTAGCTTGTCTGTCTGATCACTGGGGTAACAGTTGCTTATTTTCAAAATAAACTACTGTGAGTAGCTTATTAACCCTTTCTATAACTTATGGCCATTCCATTTATCTTGACATGGAATCACATGGACTTGAAAACATGTTTCATATTTCCTCCAAGTTGATCATCTAGAAATTAGTCCTATCTGCTCCTTGTTTTTCAATTCATTAGCAGTTACGAGCAAATAAATAAAACAAGTAAACACCAAATATATTTTGTTCTTTAGAGATGACAAAAGGCTTCCTACTACTTTAAAAGCTATGCACACCAGTTTCAACCAGGCTTCAATCATTGCTTGTTCTGCACCTGCCGTAAAGGGACGATTTTGTCTAATCAGAAAAGTGTATATAACCTGACACACTACTAAAAGCTCTCTCTACACAGTACTTCCTGCTATCATGTTGTTTCACCTTCCCACCTAAAAGGGGGACATTTCAGCAGTGAGAAATGTATTCTTGTCTGCAAACCACATTATTATATGCAGCGTTTATGAAATGCACTTATTTCACATTTGTATTTCCACCCTTGCTCCAAGGAATTCAGGGTTTTCATATTTTTCTCACAACCACCCTGGCAGTCATATTGAGCAGAGATATAGCCCTGTTGGGGCACTCCTCACTGCGTGAGGAGGGAAAGGGGCGGCACTCATTGGCTCAGCCCTCTCTGTCATATTCCAAATGGCCCGGCCGTGCAACCCTCCCCACTTTGGGGTTGAACTGCTGCAGTGGGCTCCTAAATTACACAAGCATCCTCTAAGACAGCCTTCCTCAACCTGGGGCGCTCCAGATGTGTTGGACTGCATCTCCCAGAATGCCCCAGCCAGCAGAGCTGGCTGGGGCATTCTGGGAGTTGTAGTCCAACACATCTGGAGCGCCCCAGGTTGAGGAAGGCTGCTCTAAGAGTAGGGCAGCTTCCCCTCTGCAGTTCAGCCCCCACACATGGAAAGCTGTGGGGCCAGGCTGTCAGGAATTAGATGAAGGGGACAGCGAACACCCAAACTGAGCCATAATGACTAGCTCAAGGTCACCCACCATGGCTCCACTCAGTTTCATAAATATTTAGCCTCAATATTTAGATGCTATAGCATTACCTGCTCCCAGACTCAGCATAATAGCAGAGTCTTAACTACAGATGGTTGAACTAAGGATCTCAAGGCGATATACATGAAATTTCCTCCATTTTATCCTCATAACGGCACTCTGGAGATAATTAGACTCAGACAGTGACCTTGAATTTTGACTCAAGTCTCCCCAGCCCAAACCAGGCACACGATCTAAGAGTGTAAAGAACAAGTTATATATGTTATATTATTATTATTATTATTTATTTATATAGCACCATCAATGTACATGGTGCTGTACAGAGTAAAACAGTAAATAGCAAGACCCTGCCGCATAGGCTTACATTATAACCACAAAGCCCATCCCCCCAAGCTGCCAAAATTGGCTAAGTTTACAGATTTCAGCTCAATTATCCATTATGCTACAGGCAACTTATCCCTCTGACAGTGCAGCACTTAACTGTACAGTCAGAAGTAAACCAGCCATCACTGAACAACAGAAGTGATAGAAAAACATATATTTCTTTAAATGAACATTTTTTTCCTACTTGATGTTGATGCTGCATTGTCAGAACAAGAAAGGAGGAGGAAGAAGCCAGGCACTGCTCACAAGAATGCAATTCAGAACTCAATTTCCCCATGAAATGCTGCAGCACAGGCAACAAAGAGCAGGAATAACTTGACTGGCAACTGATGGGAGTCCAGGTTCACACAATACGCTAACCCACCATGGATTACCGTGTTGTCTGCATGCAGCACATTTTTCACAGGGTGTTATTGTGCTTTCCGCAGGGTAGCTTGTTAACCATGCAGTGTGGTTCATTTTTCTCTAACAAGCTATCTTGAGAATCCATGGCTTGTTGTTGGGTTGTTCAGGGGGTTAATAACCCACACTGATTGGCTAGTGAGCAACCCCATGGAAAAAGCACTGTGTTCAGACAACACGATACCCCACCTGGCGGAAAACTTGTTGTGTTTAGGCAATACGATTACCCACAGTTCAACAACAACCCACACTGTGTTAGTGTGTTGCGTGACCCCAGCGCACGAATCTCCAAAGACCCAAGGCAGCCAAGCGGCTGAACTTAAGTCAGAATTACTTTGTTCGTTGTTGTACTCCTTTTTGAAAGGTTTAGGATTTTTAAAATAGATGGAGCAGCTTTATACCAGTTCCCACCATTAGTCTGTCTAGCCCAGTACTGTGCCTGCCAGAGGCTCTCCAATGGCTCTTCCCAAGGTCATTTCAGCCTTGCTACCCAACCCCCATTTGACTGGAGATGTCATATAAAATGTGCACCCTCCCCATGCTGCAACCCCTCCCTTCCACTAATGGGAGAAACCCACCATCATCTACTGAGATCACTTGCCCTTCAGTATCACCTGGCCCTGCCTATCTTATGTATCATCTGGTTTGAAGGGCTCACTACAAAATTCAGCCTCAGCTCTTCTCATGCCCTGAGATCCGGACAGTCCATTTTGAGAATGCATTTCTTAAAGAATTGCAGGGCTGGTCAGTCACAAGAAGAGAAGACTAAGTGGAGACATGATAGCACTCTTCAAAGACTTGAAAGGTAATCACACAGAGGAGGGCCAGGATCTCTTCTTGATCTTCCCAGAGTGCAGAACACGGAATAATGGGCTCAAGTTACAGGAAGCCGGATTCCGGCTGGACATCAGGAAAAAACTTCCTGACCGTTAGAGCAGTACAACAATGGAACCAATGACCTAGGGAGGAGGTGGGCTCTCCCACACTAGAGGCATTCAAGAAGCAGCTGAACAACCCTCTGTCAGGTATGCTTTAAGGTAGATTCCTGCAATGAGCAGGGATTGGACTCGATGGCCTTATAGGCCCCTTCCAACTCTACTGTTCTATGATTCTATAAGTGGCTCCTTGGTGGGGTTAATACGGTTGCCTATCAGCTCAGGAAAAGTCAAACTAGGAATCCGGTTGACCAACATCGGGACATAGGAAACTGCCTTATGTCAGGTTGGTCTACTAGTCCATCTCCAGTATTGTCTACTTCGAAAGTCAGCAACTCTGCAGGTTTTCAGGAAGGAGGTCTTTCCCATCACTTGCTTCCTGATGGGTTTTAATGGGAAGTGCCAGTGATGGAACCTTCTTTCTGTGTGCAAATCGTATGCTCAACTACTAAGCTATGAGCACTCCCCAAAGAAACAAACCCCAGGTGAACTGCAAGCTTAATGCAGGACACCACATTTTTGTGTCAGTCTAAGGTTCTTTTCCAGACATTTGTTTTGTTTTACAGAATGCAGCTGCCGAGGTTGCAATTTGAAGGAGAACACTGTTGCAGAGGAGAGCTGTTTCTTAATAGTTTTCCTTCACCTTGCCGCCCCAATGAAAATAACTCCTGCTTTTACCCCTGCGGGAGACCACACATACTTTTTTTCTGTAAAAACAAAATACAACCGTTAAAACAAAATCGCAGGACTACACTGAACGTACAGTTCTGCCCTTAAGAAACTTAGCTTGGACTAAAAGAATCTGTTGCTGCCATCTGGCGTTGAGTAAGTGGAGGTACCACTGAGCCTGAGAATAGAAAGGCCCCACATTCACATTTTTTGAGAAACTGCCCTAACTCCTACCCCCATTATGCACAGGACAAAAGCGAAGCATGTCAGCATGATATGCCTGTAATACATCAGGATTAAATGCCAAGCTTCATATTCCTGGGTGGCAAAAAGCAACTGTTGGGGGAAAAAATCCAGTGAATGACAAGTACAGCAGCATGCAACTGAAATAGCCTGTATTCAGTGGCAACTTGATATATTTGGTAAAACCCTCTGGATAGTGAGTAGTTCCTCTCGATGTCTCTCACTCACACACAACCACACAGAAGTAGACTGTCAGCAAATCCCTTCGTTAAAAACATCACTCTCTACACACTTGCTTTGTCTTTGGGTTGCCAATCGGGGTGGGGAGCCCTTTGGCCTCTAGAGATGCTCACTCCTCCCATAGGGAAAAGCGCTGCTGTAACATACATGAAAACCCACGAGGAGGTTCCCAGCCGAGTAATCTGGTATTTCACTGTGTGTACAAAAGACCTAAGGGGAGAGTACTGAATGCGTTCAGAACGTCTTCCTTGCCGACTCATCACAATTGTCTATGATGTATCACCTTCTGAGCTCTTCAAAGGAAAAGGCACCTAGGGATCTCTCCCAGGGGGTCTCTCAACCAGGCAGTTGCAGGGTCAAGGCCATCCTTTGGGCTGGGCTGCACAGATGTTGTAAGAACTACCAGAGTGAAGAAGTGGATGGCCTGGGTGCAGCCCCACATATTTATGTATTTATCGAAGTGACTTTATTCATCACTTCCTCAGCTAAAAGAATTGAGCCACTCACGGTGGCTTATGAACTGCGTAACCGCGTGGTGACCAGTGGTATAGGAAGGGCTGGTTCTAAATGCAAGAGAGGCTTCATAGCCCAGCAAGGCAATGGGACACTGTACGTCGCGACACAGGGCAGGAGGGCCTTGCTGGCCTAAGTCGGAAGGGCTGCATCAACCAGTACAGATTGCAGCACCAAAGCTTGATCATGCTGCATGCGGTAGTTATGTAGCCCTGCTGGTGTCCCCACCCCACCATTGAGTCACGCTACAGAATTCAATAGAAATAAAAATCCCACGAACAATTTCCAGTCTGTGTGCTAGCTTTTAAATAGCAACGGCACTCTGATGAGGCATACAGCATCACAAACTCTATTATCTGCCATAATCAAGTTGCCCATGTTTGTAAGCTGTTCTGAGGATACGGGGAAGATTCCCTGCAAAGCAAACATGAGCTCTTTCCTTCATTTGCAGCCATACACCTTCTTCAGTTAAACCTCCCCACGTGCATACAAGAGTTCTCATGCCAAGCTTGGGGTATTCAGCCCCAGTGAGAGTAGACTGCACAAGACAGTGTCCAAAGTCTATGAGAAGCAGACCTAACTCATATATTAGATGAAGCATCCTTCTACTGGCTCAGGACATTGGTCCATCGAGTAATTCAGATTTTCAGGCAGGGGGCTTTCCCAACCCTCCTTCCAGATGCCAGGGGTTGAATCTGGAACCTTCTGCAGGGAAAGCAAATGCACTACTACTGAACTACGCCCCCTCCTCCAAGGAAGAGAAAACAGGCTCAATTGGAGAACATGAATATCTATTTATCGACATATGCTAAGCACTCTACCATTTGAGCTATTTTTCCACCTTAAATGAACAGAAGACAGGCACGATGGTGTGCATGTTCAGATGCCATTCTTAAGGCAAATATAGCTGTATAACAGCAGGCTCCCTCTCTGCTGTCCTTATCAGCAGGCAAAGACATTTTCATTCAATCAGGCCTTTTGCATGCAAGTTGGTCTGCATTCTCTTCCCCTTATTGTTTTATTATGATTTTATTAGAATGTAAGCCTATGCGGCAGGGTCTTGTTATTTATTGTTTTACTCTGTACAGCACCATGTACATTGATGGTGCTATATAAATAAATAATAATAATAATAATTCTGTTATTGTTCTTTTAAAATCTATCTGTTTTATGATTGCTTTCACTAAATTGCATTTCCCCCCCAAATTTTGGTTCTTACTGTTAGCAACGTTTCCTTGGTGGAAAGGCAGGGTATAAATCAAATAAACAACATTTCTGTAAGACTTTCCACAGCAGCCTACAACTGAGATGTGTTAATGAGTGGTATAACAGATAAAGATGTGTTAACAGAAAAAAAGGCATTTCCTTTACCACAGGTGTCACATCTTAGTAAACTTGACGGTACAGCCTGTACCTTTTACTTTATTTTATGTACAGGTGTCTAGTTCATATAGAACAGCCTTCCCCAACCTGGTGCATCCCAAATGATTCGGACTACAACCCCCAAATTCTTGACCATTGGTCATGCTGGCTGGGGCTGATAGGAGTTGAAATCCAAAACATCTGAAAGGCACAAGGTTAGGAAAAGCTGATATAGGAACTCTAAAAAAAAGTTATTATTACTATTTTATTGATGCAATAGGAAAGACTTACAAATGGTGCCCAGAATCAAGCAGAAGACGTGTTGGGGCATATTTATATACAGCTTACTTATACCATGCATGAGAAATCTGCAGAATTCTGGTGCGCTCACAGCTTGATGGCGGAGCGCATGCTATGCATGCCACTGGCACCTCCATTTAAAAGGTTCCCAGGGAGTAGGGTGGGGAACGGCTCTTCTCTGCCTGAGTTCAAGGAGACTGCTGCCCATCAAAGTAGAAAACGCTGGGTTACGCATGTGACAATTCATGATTTAGTACTCTTAAGGCAAGTACTTGCCTTACAACTTACATGTGAAATACTCCGCTGAAGAGCCGTACGTCCATTGTACAAAACCTTTACAACTTACATGTAACTCTGCTGAAGAGCCCTACGTCCATTGTACAAAACCAGTACAACTTACATGCGAAACACTCCGCTGAAGAGCCCTACATCCATTGTACAAAACCTAACAGATGTGCACCACCCCACATTTGTTCAGAATAAATCCTCTGCCCCTGTCCCCGACGCCCTCAGCTCTTCCCTAAAGGAAAAATTGGCCTCCCCAACCTGGTGTTTTCCAGATGTGCTGGGACTACATCTCCCAGAATCCCTAGCCAGTTGGCTGGGGGATGCTGGGAATTGCAGTCCTCACACATTTAGAAGGCACCAGGTTGGGGAAGGCTGAAGAAGAGCATCCACCCAGCCTTAAATTACAAGCAGAGCCCACTGGACTCTGAGATGTCACCTGAGGAAAGGTAGGTCAGGAGGGGGGGCGAGGAGGGGCGTCTGTGACGCAAGCACCTAAGGGGGCGTGGCTACGCCACCAGAGTGAGGGGGGGAGGGACGAGAAGTAGCTGCCTGCGTCACCCCTCAGGGGATGACGTAACCCGGAGGGCCCTGCTATGACGGTTTGGGGGCGGGGCCAGGTGGCGCTGTGACGCAGTGCGGGGGCGGGGCTCCACCCCGCATACACCCCCCCCCACGGACGAGCGCGTCACCCTTTCGCCCTCTGTGAGGGGCGTGGAAGGGACCGGCCTCCATCGCCTCCGCTCCCTCCAGCCGCCCTGCCTCTGTTCTACACTCACTCACCGCGAACCGGCCGCCCTGCCGTCGCCCCTCTCTTCTTCTTCTTCAGGTCTCGCAGCTCCCAGCGAACCTGCTCTTCTCCCCCTCCCCAACACCGGGATACTTCCGGTCACGTGGTGCCACCCACTTCGGTGTCGTAGTTCCGGAAGCGACCTACGGCACCCGGCTGGGGTCAAACCTCTTCCTCTCGGAACGGAAAGACCTACACAAGCTTGAGGTGGGAGGAGGAGGGGGGGAAATAGAAAGTCCCTCGCGCAGGCGCTGTTCAGCAGCCTGGCGTCACAGGCACAGCTCGCCGCGTTTCTCACCTATTGCGCGCATGCTCAGGGGAATCGCGAGGATTGAGCCTGTGTGTGAGCGCCAGAGGGCGCTGTCGCTGTTGCTAGGGCTCTGCGTTGCTGTTGTTGTCAAGGAGGACTTCATAAATAGGCCTAGTCTTTTTGACCAAGGCCTAAAGGCCTAATAAAAGATAAACACGTGTTTTTTCAGCTGGAGAGTCTTCTCTTTATTTGGCCTTTCTCCCATTCTGTTCCTCTCCAGTTTTCTTGAGCAAATTATTATAGTCATTGGGGGGGAGGGCGTCATGGTGACCATATGAAAAGGAGGACAGGGCTCCTGTATCTTTAACAGCTGTATTGAAAAGGGAATTTCAGCAGGTGTCATTTGTATATATGGAGAACCTGGTGAAATTCCCTCTTCATCACAACAGTTAAAGCTGCAGGTGCCCTGCCCTCTTTTAAATCTGGTCACTTTAGTATAGCTCCTGCAGCTTTAACTGTGGTGATGAAGAGGGAATTTCACCAGGTTCTCCATATATACAAATGACACCTGCTGAAATTCCCTTTTCTATGCAACTGTTAAAGATACAGGACCCCTCTCCTCCTTTTCATATGGTCACCCTAATGGTGCAGCCACAGTGAAGCAATGGCCAGTTTTACAACCCTGAAGCTTCCATGTCGTTCTACTTTTCCTTAGTACTCAGCTCACTGGTAGAGTCCGTGCTTTGCATGTAAAAGGCACTCTGGTGCATCTCCAAACAGGGCTCAGAAAGACCCTTGTGTGAAACCTGGGAGACCTGGTGCCACTCAGTGTGTACAGATGACCCAATGGCATGGTGTAATATAAGGTGTTTTCCTGTGTTCATCACTCCTGAATCATGCCCTCCTGAATCAATAAGGGCACATTCCTATGTATGTTTAAACTTGGGTGACCCTATGAAAAGGAGGACAGGGCTCCTGTATCTTTTTAACAGTTGCATAGAAAAGGGGGATTTCAGCAGGTGTCAGTTGCATACATGGAGAACCTGGTGAAATTCCCTCTTCATTACAAAAGTTAACGCTGCAGGAGCTATTTAGACAGAAAGAAGTCTTACAATGCCCAGCATTCCCGAGCCAGGAATGTTGGGCGTTAAGAACAAAAGTGGAGCCCTGCTGGATCAGACCAAGGATCCATCTAGCCCATCATTCTGTTCACACAGTGGTCAACCAGCTGCTGACCAAGAATCCACAAGCAGAGCAAGAGTGCAACAGCACACTCCTACCCATGTTCCCCAGCAACTAGTGTAATTAGGCCCACTGCCTCTGAAACTGGAGGTAGCACATAGCCATAAGGACTAGTAGCCATTGATAGCCCTTTCCAGATTGTAGGACAATTGTGCCACCTTACAGTGCTAATCCTAAACATGTTGACTCAGAAGCAAGTCGCACTGGACACAATGGGATTTAAGAGTGTAAGAGTGTTTAGGACTGCAGACACTAAGGGTGCAATCCTATGCATGTTTAGATTAGATAGAAAAAGGCCTACAACTCCCAGCTTTCCCCAACCAACATGGCAGTTTTTCTGTCTAAACATGCATAAGGTTGTGCTGTGCTGCAATCCTGTACACATTTACCTGGGAGTAAGCCCTATTGAGCTCAGTGGGGCTCACTTCTGAGTGTACATATATAGGATTGTGCTGTCAGCCCTATGCTCGTCTGAGAGTAAGTCCTCTTAGAACCAGTGGGACTTCTGACATGCATAGGAGTGGGTCATTTAACATGGATTGTTACAACAGGGTGACCATACAGCACCATGTACATCGATGGTGCTATATAAATAAATAATAATAATAAATAAATAATAATAATATATACAAATGACACCTGCAGAAATACCCTTTTCAATACAACTGTTAAAGATACAGGAGCCCTGTCCTCCTTTTCCTATGGTCACCCTAGTTACAAGTTTGTACCTTGATGGTCACCTCTACCTAGATGACCTCACTCTCCAACTGTAGTCTGGTCAGTTGGCCTTGCAACTATTCTTTCCTTGCCTATGACAGGTTCAAATGGCACTGAACAACAGTCCCAAAACTTTGGAACATCCTCCCAGAAGAAAATAGAAAGGCATCAGTGTTTCTGGGTTTTTCTCAAAATTGCCATAAAACCTTCCTATTCATCAAGTCATTCAGCAAGGTTTTAAATTTTCTGAGGCGGCTTTAATTTATGTGCTTTTTTGATAATGTATATATACACGCAATCACATATCATTTTTTCTTTATATGTTTGTTTTCTTTAATGTAAAGAGCAGTGGGGTACAATGTTTTATTATGTACTAGCGAACAGACCTGGTTTCTCACAGGTTGAAACTCACCTTAGGTTGAGAGACACCTTCAAGCAAACTGTTGGACACATGGTGCCCCTGAGTGAAGGCATGCTTGCTGGTACCCCTAGGAATGCCCCCTGCCATAGTCTACCCCATAGCCCTCTGAGGAAGGGGGCCTGTCCATTCCATCCCCCTTAGATAAAGCTGCCCTACAGGCAGGCCTATAGATCACCCTACTAATGTCTGGCTTCAAACTGTGCTTGATCTTTTTTCTTCCGATATATATATTTAAATGCCTAAAAACCATCAAAACCATGAATGTTGTATGGTTAAAATCTGCTTGCTATAGTGCTGAATCATGATATGAACTTTGGTTGAAATCGATCAAATGGTATTGAAGCAGTATATCTTTAAAAAATTTGAATAGCCGCCTTTTGGGTTCAAGACAGCGGTCGAAATCTGAACTATGCCTAAAACCATCAGCGATAGCGGTAGAACAAATTCTAAAAGCTTCATAACAATTGGATGTATGGGTTTTTTAGTCCATCAAGGACATACAAACACACACTTCCTTTTATTTATATAGAGAAGAGAAGAAGATAGTAACAGGTTTGGGAACACACAAGCATTCACGCCATGATATATCTGCTAGTTTTTAGGGTAAAGCAGCAGTTTCTGCAGCTGAAACTCTCCCCACGGCCTGAGTTCGATCCCAGCTGAAGCTGGTTTCAGGCAGCCATCTCGGGTCGACTCAGCCTTCCATCCTCCCGAGGTCGGTAAAATGAGTCCCCAGTTAGCTGGGGTAAAGGTAATAATGGCCAGGGAAGGCAACGGCAAACCACCCCGCTATAAGGCCTGCCAAGAAAACGTCCATGAAAGCAGGCGTCCCTCCAAGAGTCAGTAATGACTCAATGCTTGCACGAGAGATTCCTTTCCTTTCCTTTCACCCCATTCAGATTACAACATTATTATTATTATTATTATTATTATTATTTATTTATTTATATAGCACCATTAATGTACATGGTGCTGTACAGAGTAAAACAATAAATAGCAAGACCCTGCCGCATAGGCTTACATTCTAATAAAATCATAATAAAGCAATAAGGAGGGGAAGAGAATGCACCAAACAGGCAGTATAAAAGTAGAACAATTCAACAGATCTGAGCTTTCCATGTTAGCTGTTAAATTCTCAACAGCTTCCTTAACAGCAGAGGAAATGTATATAGAAAGAGATGGTTTATGTCCATCATTGGCGTGCGCACAGGGGATGCAGAGGGTTCCATTGAACCCCCTAATGTGCCGCCGCCGCCATGTTTGCCCCGTCCTTGCTGAACCCCCTCTGAGGCCGCTGCGGGCCAGCCAGGCGCCCTCACTCTGGAGACGGGTCAGAGGGAAATGTGCAGTGCCGCCCGTCAGAAGCCTCCAGCGGCTGCGCCCACCCCACTCCCGTTCCTGCTCCTCCTCCGGCTCCGCGCCTCGTTGTGGCCGCAGCTGCGGTTCCTGCTGCTGGGCCTGGCGGGGGCGGGGCCTGGCTAGGTGTATGGCGGGGCCAGTAAGTGCCGTTTGGGCTTCCCTGCAGAGCGGAGACCTTTGTGGGTGCGTTTCTCCGCTGCTTTCCCCAGTTACCTCCTTCCGCCTTTCTCTTTCCCTGCGAAGGGCCAGAGCAGGGAGAGTGGCCGGCGGGCGAGGGGCTGCCGCGCTTTCCGCAATTCACTCGTCAGGCAGGCACGTTCCTTCAGGGGCAAAGACAGATGTTCGGGGAGAAGGGCTGCTCTCCTATTTCCAATTCACAGAGACCACTGGAAGAGACCTGCTGCCAGCTCTCCTCACAGAGGAGAGCTGGCAGCAGCAAGGAGGAGGAAGAGAAGAGCACCACGTGCGAAGGAGGTGAGGGGGAGAAGGCCGGCCAGTGGTGGGGCTTACAGTCAGGGGCCTACACTGTTCCTAGCTCTACAATATTTATTTTTCAAGCCATTCTTTTGGTAAATATGGTATGTGTGTCTCTTGTGTCACTTTAAAACAGAGCTGCAGCACAATCCTATGTATGTCTACTCAGAAGTAAGCCCCACTGAGATCAATAAAACTTACTCTGAGGTAAATGTGCACCGGATGCAGCCTGAAAATGAAGAGAGGATGAAGAAAGGACAGGAGAAAAAGAATTGTAGAAATAGAATAGCAAGGTAACTGTGGGATATTTAACCATATTTAAAGACAGTAAGTACATCCCACACTGGAATATTTAACCATAGTTAAAGACAATAAGTACAGAAAAATTAGTGCCCTTCTACTTCAGTCCCAATCAAATAATTACAACAGTGAACCAGCCAGGTCTTCCATAGGAAAACTCTGTACCAGGTGATAGTTATTTTTAAATTTTAATTAAAAATATATTATCCTTTCCTATAACAAAATGGTACTTACTCCTAAGTAAGTGTGTCCCACTGAAGAAGGAAATCCTATTTGATTCCTGTATTCCTGTTAGTGTGACATGATAAGTTAAAGGCACAATTTTATGCATGTTTAGACAGAAAAAAGTCCTTCAACTCCTAGAATCCCCTAGCCAGCATGGCTGGCTGGGGTATGCTGAGAATTGTAGGACTTCTTATACAGTATGTGGGTATGTGGTGTGGTTTGGCTTGAATTGCTTGTGTCTGGATTTCCTTTCTGGACTGGACTTGCTGGTTACATGACCCACAAGGCCAGGTTGTGGTATAGTCCTCTTCTTCTTTTGTGTTTAAAAGCTGTAAAGTATCCTGTGAGATCTGGAAGACTCACAACTTTATTATGGCATAATAAGCTGTTGTCCACTGGCCTCAAGTGCCAAAATGACTTTACTGGCTTGGCACTGTGAGTTTAGGGGTGGGGTGGGGGGTCATGTCATTTGCTATTCCGCTTTGGGCAGCAAAATGTCTTGGACCAGCCCTGGCAAGAGCTGGCTATAATTTAGATACTGAACAATATGCATTGGGTTTCCTAGGTGTACAGGGCCCAGGTGTCTCAGGCAGGATCTACACTACTGTTTTCATAGAATCATAGAATAATAGAGTTGGAAGAGGTCTATAAGGCCATCAAGTCCTGCTCAATGCAGGAATCCACCTTAAAGCATCTCTGACAGGTGGTTGTCCAGCTGCTTCTTGAATGCCTCTAGTGTGGGAGAGCCCACAACCTTCCTAGGTAACTGGTTCTACTGTCATACTGCTCTAACAGTCAGGAGGTTTTTCCTGATGTCCAGCTGGAATCTGACTTCCTGTAACTTGAGCCCATTATTCCGTGTCCTGCACTCTGGGATGATCGAGAAGAGATCCTGGCCCTCCTGTGTGTATCAATCTTTCAAGTATTTGAAGAGTGCTATCATGTCTCCCCTCAGGCTTCTCCTCAAGGCTAAACATTACCTCTGTTTCCTTTCCCCTCCGGGACACTCATACCTCTCCTGTCTGCACCCTCTCTCCCTCTTCTAGCCCCACACATAGGGGCATTTCTCTCTCTTCTTTCCCCAGGGCTCCCCCTACGCCAATCCTCTTCTTTTGCCCTTATTTTATTTAGAGTATTTTTATTTAGAGTATTTTTATCCCGTACCTCAGCCTAAAAGTCTCCCGGAGCGGCTTACAATTGATCAGTAAAGAAGAGTGATGTGCCCTTGTGACGGTTTCCCATCCTCTCTTTTCTCCTTCATCTCCTGTCTTCTGCCAATAGCCCCTTCGCGGCCTTCCAGAGATGCCCCTAGTTCCAGATCTCCTACACTCCCCCAAGTTTTCCAAATCTTTCCAGCCAGCCCTCTCTTATGCTAGGCTCGCAGCCACCCCTCGTCCTCACTATATTCACCCCAGAAGTCTCTCTCCTGGACCTCATTCCAAATTCTTTGCTCAGCAGCACACAGGGCAATCTTTTAAAATCATTATTAGGGCATTTGATGTATGGTGTATTCTATGTATGGTGCTGGAACTTAAGATGACACTCATTGTTGTTAATGTGATAGAATCTGTTTTAAATGTGAATCTGTTTTAGTAAGTTTGGATTAGGTCATTATCTGATTAAATTTAAAGATGGTGAAAATTGACTATATCTTTATATATGCCTGGTTATCACTACAGCAAAAAACAGTATTCAGAGTCTCCATTTTAAAATGTGTATTTTTAAAGTACAGATTACTTGTTAATTAAAAAAAATACAGTTTACTTCAGTTTTCGTTTATTTTGTTTGTTTGATGAATGGAAAAAAGTCCTTTATTACTATATATTTAATCAATGTTTACCTTAAAAAAACCAACCCCTGGCTGAACCCCCTAATGAAATGTGCTGCGCACGCCTATGATGTCCATCCATGCTGCACGGTTGCTGACCGCAGTAATAACCGTGAAGAGCACCGGGTGTAAACGGAATGAATTGGAAGACGGATGGGTGTTTAGACAGGTCACTAGAAATTCTGAACACTGAACACATGGTTGCTATTCTATTGCAGCAATTTGTGGGCAATAAATCTAGTTTGTTGAGGGTCAAAGGAGTACCTAAGATAGCCTTCCCCAACCTGGTGCCCTCTAGAAGTGTTGGACTGGGGGATGCTGGGAGTTGTAGTCCAACACATCTGAAGGGCACCAAGTTGGGGAAGTTTAAGTGCACTGACAACTGCTGGGGCCCACTGACACATGCCATATACTGCTTTCATACCTCTTTCATAGTGGAATATCCTGCTTGGTGTAAATGAGCCCCCAGACTGAATCTGAGAGACAGAGAACCTTTTACTGCAGGTGCTTTCCGGACAAAGCTTTTTTCGTGCATTTGCACTGTCACAGTCATGGGAATTTATGGGGGATGGTGTCCTCTTCCATTTGTAGCCTTCCTGTGTTTTCCTTCCACTTCTTCTGTCTTTTTTTCTTACCAGAAAAGAATCCTTGAAAGCCGAAATCCTATGCATGTTTCCCCCCACGTCTAAACATGCATAGAATTGCGTCATAAGTCAGAAAAGATGGGACAACGGTGTAGTGCCTTTTGATGGTTGGCACTAAGACCCCTCCTTCTGGAAGCACCCTAAATTTAAAAAAAGGGATTTTACAAGCCTCAGTAACATTCCAGTGATTGAGGAATTGTTCTGGTTCGATCGTTTTGTTTATTAATTGTGTGCTTATTAAAAAACATGTGTACACCCCACCTTTCCATTTCAGTTCAGAAGCACTTAAGGTTGTCACTCAGAGTCAAGTTGCTCAGTGAAAGTGTTCGGACATGACCACGACTAAATGCCATGGAAATGCCCAGGCAGATCCATTAATTAAATCAGCTGTTCAGCAAAGGCCTTAATTGGGCTGTGACAAGCAGCCGGAACAATTGTGACGAGAATTCATACCTCGGCTTTTGTTCTTATTAAGTGCCATGACTTCCATGGGGCCCGATCCCTGAGGCTGCAAACTGCCTCTCTGCACAAGAGCGATAGAGTGTTGTGGTAAACAGTGAGATCAGAAGATCTGCATTCATTTTAATTAGTTATACTGCTAATACGATACAAGAAGAGATCCTGGCCCTCCTCTGTGTGACAACCTTTTAAGCACTCTTCAAATACAATTCTCGATCATCCCAGAGTGCAGGACACAGAATAATGGGCTCAAATTACAGGAAGTCAGATTCCGGCTGGACATCAGGAAAAACCTCCTGACTGTTAGAGCAGTACGACAACGGATCCAATTCCCTAGGGAGGTTGTGGGCTCTCCCACACTAGAGGCCTTCAAGAGGAAGCTGGACAACCATCTGTCAAGTATGCTGCAGGGTGGATTCCTGCATTGAGCAGGGCCTTGGACTCGATGGCCTTTCAGGCCCCTTCCAACTCTACTATTCTATGATTCTATGATACGATATTCTGACCTTATTGCAAAGATTGCTAATCTAATTTGAACTATATCAAAGGCACTTCTCGATTTCCAGGCTTTCCACATGAGGCATTTATTGTGCGTTTGCGATACTTCACTCACGGAAGTTCGCAAGTAGTTTTCACAACGTTGTCAAACTCTCTCGTCGTATTTTAGGTTTATTCCACAATTTTATAAATCGATAAAAATGCAGTAATAAAAAAACGTGCAAAAATGCAATGAAAGACTGTAATTCAAGAATCCTGTGTTATTTTAGAAATCCTGCAGCGCCACTTACAGGCTGTATCAATGTAAACTAGGGAGCGTGCCCACAAAGAAACTGGGAAAATCAAAGGGCGGTGGGTGGCAGTGAGAAGTAGGGCTGTGCACCCACCCCCCAATCCACCTCGAAGGCTGGTACGGAGCCCCTAAAGCAGCCCCGGTTCAGCTCGGGGGTGCTTCGGGGGTTGCCCGACCTGCCTCGGTGCCAAAGCCAAGGTGAGATTCGGGCCCTCCGAGGTGACTCGGACTTTTGCACAGCCAGCACCCAGAAAAGGCTCCCTTTCCCCACTTACAGCTGCAGGAACTATACTAGGGCGACCAGCTACAAAAGAGGGCAGGGCTCCTGCAGCTTAACTGTTGTGTTGAAGAGGGAATTTCACCAGGTGCTGCATGCATACAAATGACAAATGACCCTGCTGAAATTCCCTTTTCTATACAACTAAAGATAGAGGAGCCCGGTCCTCCTTTTCATATGGTCATCCTAGCCCTGGTGAGTCTTCCAGGGTCTTGCAACCCAACTCCCCACTCCCTGTGCCAGATGTTGATGCCAGACCTGTCTATTGACACCAACGAAGGCTTCTCTGCTGACTAGGGTGGCTTCTTTATGCATCACCAAAAAAAGAAGGAAAAAAGGAGACCAAAGATGATACCAATTTGTATATGCTAATTTATATGTCAAGAAGAGATGCACTTCTAGGAATAGTTAGTAGAATTTAAATAATAAATCTTGCTGGGCGGGAATGAATAGGTAAGATGTGTGTGTCTGCTCAGTCCACTGTCTGTTGCTGATGGTCGATGGGCAAAGTCAAGGAACCTGCCACTCTCCCGTCTTACAGGGTATTATCTTTAAACCGGACAAATAGAGACGCCTTCAAATAGAGGACTGTCCTCCTGCAGGTCTTCAAGTAGAGGACTGCCCTTTGTAATATTGGACACAAGGCCACCAGAGGGGAATTTTTATTGGGATCAGGTTGTGTGTTAGTGTTAAACTCTCCCCCGCCGCCCCGGCCATTCCTGCTTTTCTTTCACCACTGCAGCTGCTATTTACATTTTTTTTTAAAAAAGGATCATTCACACAATAGCATCACATCCTGGCCTGACCTCACCAATGGATGTCATGTCTAGCCCCGCTCCCCCTGGGTTGGAAGAAGGTGTTTCAGGTGATCAATCAGAATCAGACTCTGAAGTAGAGGAGACGGCGCCAGGAACAGGCCAGCCTGTACCAGTGGGGGAGAAAGCTCTCACGGGCTCTTTGCTAGCTAGGAGTGAACCTCTCCAGAGCTTATCTCGTCAAGGGCAAATCATACACACTCAATGGGAAACCAACATTCTTCTGAGGGGGAGAGCACGGAGAAGTTAGCTGATCCTAGAGTACGCCGCCGACTAAAATGGGCAGAGCTAAAGGAATGTGAGAGAAAGTCCGCCTGGCTGGCATCCCGTCAGAAGCTGCCTCAGAATTAGTCTCTCTGAAGTTAACGCGTCTTGGGAAAGGGCTTTCCATTCTTCTTGAAAGGACAATTGTCTCGCTTAGTTTTTGCATAGTTTTGCCTAGGGGAAAGTTGCCATGACACAGGCTCTTTACAACATGCCTGTCCGCGAACACTCCCTGCTCAAGCTAAGCGCCACCAATTTATGAGCTTGAGGCGAGGGACAAACACCACCTTTCTACAAACTATGTGGAGAAAGGGGTTAAAAAGGAATAATTACAGGAATAAAATAATGCACTGTGAATTATATGTGCTGATGGTGAATTAATGTCAGAACGGATGTTATATGTATATATAAGTGCAGATGATAAATACCAAGGAGACACATGGGATTTTTGTGGTAGTAAAACAAACTGAATAAAAATTTATTTCAATGTTCACAAACTTTGTTTCCTAATAAAACTTTTCAGACTTTTGTTAAAACCTCTCATCCAAGCCTTTCTCTCTTCTCATACACGCTTTCTTTTCTCTCACACCTTCACTCTTGAACTTTATTATCAGGATTGTTTCATATACACTGACTGACTATCAGCATACTACACTCAAAAGACAACCCTCTTTACCTTGATCTTCCAATTCTCCCTCTGACCAAAGTGCTTTAAAAACACTCCTTTATCATTTCAGTCATTCTCTTATATATCCTCCTCCCCGCTCCTAAGATATTCAATCTCCCCCCACTCAGGTCAACGTTCTAAATAGAATAGACTTACAAATCTTAGACATACATTAGGGAACTGAGTTGTGGGGTGTAATGCCATAAAAATTCCTAGAGATTAGACTCCCTTCAGGTGGGAAGAGACGTTGATTGCTTGAATAAAGCTTTGTGGATTACTTAGCAGGCCTCGTCATTGTCTCCCAAGAAGGCAGGAGGTCTTGGGAAACATGACAATGGAGATCCCTTGCTGTAAGCGTATGCACACAAGGGATCTCTCCCCAGTTAGAATGCAAAGATATATTCTAGCCCCAGCCCAACTATGGACCGTTGCAACCCACAACCCACCCACCCCTCCATACAAGCCCATCTACCCCCTTTGCCAAATGGATGGGTATTTTGCCAGCCATAAGAAACAAAAACCCCAACCCAGATTTATTCCGATTTCCATCAACAAAGAAGAGACCGCAACACTTCCAAATTTTTAAAGGGGATCTTTCTCCATTTTTTATTTTTGCTCAAATAAAAACCCTTCACAGTCAGATGGAGATATAGACAGATAGATACATGTATAAGGTATTTATATATATATTTATATATGTACACACACATATATACACATACCTCTATATAGATATTTATATTTACACTATTAAAAAAAAAACCCTCCAAAGGCAAGAGCTGTTCTCATCTTTACAACCCCATGAAGTTATACGAGAGAATAGAACGGGACTGTGAAATGGGCCATAAGTTTAAACAACCATTTTTTTTAAAAAAAAAATGATTATGTCTCTGCTGTACAAAAAGGACATGACTTTCTTTTACTTTATTTTATTAAATACAACAACCAGCGAGGAAAAGTTGATAGAACAATGTTTGAATGCAAGAAATGGAGAGGAAACATACCCCAAACCTTAGTAATATAATTTTGAAAAGTCCCCCCCCCCGCCGTTTTTAATATGTGTGTGAGATTCCCCCCCCTCCCCGTTTTTTGCAAATCTCAGACATAGTTCAAAGAATTATCAACAGTCAACGCTTGATAAAAGTTTAACAGTTTTGATTCAGTACACTTCCGGCTTAAATTCACAGTAAGAGCAGATAAATTAAGAGATTGAGGCTTGTTTTAAAAAAATAAAATTAAGAACAAGGCAGATTTGCTTCCAAACTGCTGACCTAGGGCCAGTCTAGGGTTTTTTGTTTGTTTGCTTGTGTCTTTTTTGTTTGTTTTAAATATAGCATTCAGTAAAATCTGAAATGTGAAGACTGGCAGAGTTATTATTGCTGGTGAAATCAACCACCATACTGGGCTATCCCGTCAATCAACTGAAAATGCTGCAACTTCATATACATTCCCTCTTACCTGGTTTTCCCCCCCTAGAGAGTAATCACTTCACATCCCGTTCCACGCCTTTAGAAGTTTGCTTCGGTATAGTGCAGACGATGCAATTATGCTTAAAGTAAGCTGTGATTCCCATCTGCAGTGTCTTGACTGCCCTCCTTGCTTCCAGGAGCCAGAAAAATAAATTCACCCATCCTCCTTTGCGGCTGGACCATGAAACACAACGCAGCAGCTGTCTCAGGAGACAGATTTCGGAAACCGTTAAAGGAGGCGAAATGGCCTATTATTTCATGATCACATTTAATTCTATTATGCTTTTTATCTCAGGGGGTGCCGTTGGAATTTTCTGCCTCAGATGCTAAAACGATGCTAAATACCCGGCTTGTAGCAAGCAAAATATTTCTGTTGACAAGTTGGTGGGCATTCTCTGCCAGACCATCTATGATCTGAAATCGCAGCCCCATTCATAAATGTAACATGCACACAGCCCAGAAATTTAGCAGGGCGCATCTATTCATTGAGTTCCTTTAAAGCCAACCAAAGCATGAGTGTGAATGTAAAGTCCATTGTGGCAGGTCCAACTTTTTGACATCCCCAACCCCCCTTGCTTCTGATGTTCCAACCGTAAGCCTTCCTGTGCAAATAAATACCAGACTGGCAAGATAGAACTCATCACCTGTGGCATCCTTCTCAGCTCTTTACCTCTTTGGTGACGTGCTCACAAGGCAGCATGGGATGGGTACCCAGCATGCATTGATCGCTACGAACTGTGGCCAGAAGCTGGGCAACGGTAAAACAGGCTAATCTTGTGTGCAAACAGTTATGTACATACAGCCATGTGAGACTTAAAATGGGCAGCAAGTAAAAAAAAAGAAGTCCCCTGGTTGACCACAGAACTGTGGCCCCACCTCCCCAATTACATGCTTCTAGGGTTTTGATGTCTTGGTGTGCATTTGTGTTTTAGTTGCTCCAGATGAAGAATTCTGTAAGACAGAGAGGGGCCTTACTGATCCGTTGGGGCAGCTGGTACTCCGTCATGCACGCCTTGTCCGTTTCCGCATGCGATATTTGCAGGGCAACTTTTGTTGTGGGACTTTAGAATGCATGCACGCACCCGGCCCCCAGACATGTGCAGATTTCATGTGTGTGTGTGTGTGTGTGTGTGTGGTGCAGTCTATACCTAAGAATATCTAACCCAGCATTGACCGTGATGGAAAATGTTGACCTCCCATATTACACACACATACTGGCCCTCCGAGAAAGCTCTAATTGCAAGGCAACGTTTGTAGATCGGTTCTCTTCTATCATTTTCAAATCCTCTTGGTCAGCAACTAGTTTAATTGGAGGATCGTTTTGGGAAAAAGGCTTCTGGGTCGTGTCTCACCTCATTTCCAGGAACAGGACAGCTGCAAAGATTGAGGGCCAGAGTGGTCTGTATAGTTGTATCTCTTGCTTCTGGTTGGCAACTGAGGGACGGGAGATTGAGCCATAGAGAGCTATATTTTAGCACCATGGCTACCAGTTGCTGATCTCCTTTCAACCCGTGTTGGAGGGATGGAAAACTGTGTGTTTTCTATTATTTCTTTTTAGCACTTCCTTCAGGAACCACTTGCAAGTTAGAGGACACCCCCTTCTCCATTTTGTTGAAACAACTCTGAACATGAAAACATCAACCCGCTAGGTCAGGGATGGGCAAAACATATGCTCCTCTCCTTTGCCTGGAGAGTGGTTCTACCCTCCCGTGACGCTGTCCAGTTTCTGCCACCACATAGCTGAAATTTGGCAGAGCAGTGGCAAAACAAAAATAGTGACTTCCCACTACGGAAACTCAGAAGTGCCAAATTTAGTGTGCTCTTGAGCTAAACGCGCCCCTTTTGAGACCATCGTGGTGTGCTGCCAAATTTCAGCATTCCGGCAAACTGCCATGCTTTTGTCGCTGTGGGCAGTGTGGTGGCAGGAGTGTGACCCACAGGGGATGTCCAGGATCTGGAAATTGGGCCTCGGACTCCCCAAAGTTACCCACCTCTGCCCTAGGGGAAAGCTAAGGTTCAAGCACTTCTGAAATGTTGAAAATGTTGAATATATATATATATATATATATATATATATTATCTGGTCTCCTTTGATCAAGAGCAGAAAGGTTTACAAGAAAAGTAGTGAAAAAAGGTATCTTGCCCCAACCCTGACCCCAAATTTGTCATACGACTGCATCAACTCATGTGTGATGAAGTAGTAAAAGGCTTGTTATTCACTTCGTCCAAATCACAGTGGTTATTCGTGGAAACTGATATATTAAAATAGTGTCATACTTGTAGAACCCAGGTCTAGCAGTTTCCCCTTGCTGTTTACTCTAGGAGATATCTACTTAATATACTCCGGATCAGTTCACATGGCACCAGTGCAAGGCTTGCTATTATTGGTTCCCCCCCTGCCCCCGCCCCGAGAATGCTGTGCATGTGTCAAAACAGGTCATCTGAATGAAGCATTTGTCATAAACCCAATTCACCATTTGGTATAAAAACATCAGACATGTGGAGCATGCCAAATGGTTGGTTTGGATTGTAGACAAATGATTCTGACAGACTAGAGCCAGCGGTGCATCTTCCTACCTGAGAATCTCAGCTTTTGCTTTAAGAGGAGCAAGTATCTAGCCCTCATTGATGCGAAGAGAAGCTATTGAAAATGTGCCCAAGTCTTGGAAATCAAGGGAGTTAACTCGTAAGGTACACAAGTCAACAACTCTTCCATCCATCCGTAAGGCCCTTCGAGCCCAGGAACCGCATAGCACCACACAACATCTGTTCCTTGCACCACAGTGTCTCTTATTTTTAAAATTTTAGACCTGTCAACGTCACAGCAATATCATTAAAAATAAAATAAAAGCAGAGAAATTATTCTGAATGTATCCTGCGGGATCCTCAAATCAGGTCTTTGGTCACATTGGCCAGGAATCGGAAGCAAAGATTATAAAGTGCTGTTTCGACAGAGGGAAACTGGTAGATCCTTTTGGGTCATTTTTCTTGGCCGCTTCAGTGGACAACGCACTGCAGGAAGTGGTCGTCTCTCGTTAGGAATTCCGTTGAGGCACGAACGTCTCTAAAGTACGGTTGAAATATCTACATGGCCTCATTCAAGCAAGCTTCGTTTCAAGTAACAAATCAAAGCAACAATACAACATTTCAAAATAGCTTAAACCGACCTTCCTCAAGCTGGTGTTCCCCAAGTGTGTTGGATGACAATTCCCATCATCCCCTAGCCAGCTACGATGGGATGAAAGGACTTGCTGGAGGGTACCACGTTGGGGAAGGCCAGTTCAAATACTCAACTCCCCCACAAGACTATCAACAGGTAGACAAAACACACGCCAAAAACATGACCACCATCTTGTAACCCTGGGAAGGTACACAGTGACCTCAACGCCGTATGGAATCAGTAGGGCTTTTGAGAACTCTCCAAGATGTTGTCTTCTAGCCAGAAACTCAGTTCTAGACAGTAAATGTCTGCTCTTACTGTAAAACCACTGACTAAGAGAGTTTTCTTCCTCTCTCTCTCTCTCTCTTTTTGTCCAAGACTTTTCCTTTAATAATCATATACACATATACAGAACAGCTATTTACATCCAAGTACACTTGTCTCTGTATAACGTAGCAGCATATAAGTAAATGATTTGCTTTCTATCTCAGTTAATACGCACTTTCACATACAGACAACCCGGCAGTGATTCCCTTACAGTTTGATGCTGGCAATGGCCTTGTTTACTCACAACGGCTGGCTCTACCATTAGGCAGAAGGAAGCAAACATCTCAGATGGAACTTTCTGGGCACCATGAAGGAGTGGCAAATTGCCTGTTCATTTGAAACCTATATATTCTGTGTATGCCGTGTATCTTTCTCTGTGTGTCATTTGTAATTTCAGCCTCAGGCACCAAAATGTCATAGGGTTGGCCCTGCATCTTGCTGGAATAGCAACAGGTTGGGAAATTTTGTGGAAGGGAAAGGGCTGTTCTCTGTTATCTACCTAGGGCCCCCCAAAAGCACTTATTTTTAATCACAAATGAAGACACGTTGCATTTGAGAGGGAAGCCGAACCGTGGATTACGAAAAGACACCTTCACAGCCAATCGACTTGGAGCACAACATTTGCTGTGGGCGATCCAAGGACACGTCTACGCTACAACTATAAAGCAGCTTGAAATTGGGTTAACCGTCATGGCCTCCCCCTTAAATCCCGGGGAAGGTGGTTTTGTGCATGTGCTGAGAATTCAGGGTCAGAAATCTCCCGTCCAGAAAACCAGAGCCCAGCGAGAATTGCGTCTCATTCCCTGAGAAACCTAGAACCCACGATCCAGGATTAGGCCCCAACGAAACTGATTGGCGGTAGACCGAGAGGCAGATAGCATGAAAGGTACTTCTTCATCACACAATACCTCTTATAGAATTCGCGGTCAAAAGACACGATGCATTGTTTGCCACTGGCTTGAGTAACTTCATAAGGGAGTTAGACATGTTTGTGGAATAAGAGGTCTCTTGGCTACAATCAGTGCTATCTCCAGGTTTTGGAGGACCCTTGGGCAAAACACCATCAGTGGGCCCCCATCCCTCAGGGAATCTTCCTTCTTGCTGCCACTGTCACCAGCTGCTCTTCCTCTTCCTCCTCCTCCTCCTCCTCCTCTCTCATCATTGCTCCCACTTGCTTGCTTGACAGGCAGAGAGCCAATGAGTAATCAGGCAGTGGCATCTCCCGCTCCACCTTCTCACCACCACTGTTGTCTGGGCCAGAGCAAGAGGCAGGTGAACAAGCAGGTTACTGTGGTCAAAAGGCGAAGCAAGTCCAGGGGGCTCTTATCAGTGGCCCCTTGCTGGGATGTGGGCCCTCTGGGGTGTGCCAACCATGCCTACCCATGACACCAGCCCTGGCTACAATAGCTAACGGGACCTTCATGGACAACAGCCATTGCCCTCAAAGCCTTCTTGTGGGCTTCCTGGTGGCATCTGGTTGGCCTCTGTGAGGATGAGGGTGCAGGACTAGGTGGACTTTTTGGTTTAATCAGGGAGGCCTTTTATGGGTTCCCCTCCGTTAGTTGAAAGCTAAAAGAGTTCCATGGCACTGAAATGAGACTAACTTTGTAAGGCATGTGGGCTCCAAATACTTTACCTCTAGGCAGCGCTTCTATGGCAGGGATGTCACATTTCCCCAGCACTGATTCAGCAACATTTTGCTCCTGGAGAAAGACCATCCTCATCCCAACTAGCACATCGGAGCTACTGACTTCCGTAAGTGCAAGTCCAGCAACACAGGATTAGACCTGAGCAGCTGTTTTGGGTGGATCCTCATTACTGGAAGTAATTTGAGTTCTATCTTCAGACACCAGCTGGACATCAGGAAAAACTTCCTGACTGTTAGAGCAGAACAACAATGGAATCCATTACCTAGGGAGGTTGTGGGCTCTCCCACACTAGAGGCCTTCAAGAGGCAGCTGGACAACCATCTGTCAGGGATGCTTTAGGGTGGATTCCTGCACTGAGCAGGGGGTTGGACTCGATGGCCTTGTAGGCCCCTTCCAACTCTGCTATTCTATGATTCTATGATTCTATGACTAATTGGGTTTTAATCAAATGTGTGTAGCCTTCGTTCCTTTCCTAACTTAGAGCAGACAAGAACTTCCATTACGGAGGGTGGAAACATTGGGACAATCTTGCCATTTCAGAGCATGATAGCAAAATATGACCTCCATCTTAAGAACAGCAAATTCGGTCACTCAGAAACTCTGCCACAGATATGAGTGTCCAAGGCTTAGAGCATCTCTACAGTAAGAGAAAAAAACCTGCATCCTTAACAGGCTCCCCCCCCACACACATTCACTACAGGTTCCTTCAGACAGCGACCAAATGATTTGTAATTGAAACCTTCCCCTCTGGGCAATGTTCCATAAAGTTCAATGAAACAGTGCCATCTAGTGGCAGAATCAATCTCATTATTATTTTACACACCAGATTATCTCTGTGGGCTTTAATTTATTTTTTGGCAAGATTTCTGGGAGAAAGCATGGGAAACATTTTGGAGACTGACTGCGTCATGCAAAGAACCCATAAACTTCCCTGAGCGGCCAAATGTGAGCGTGCAATAAATCGCTTAAGCGGAGAAGCTCTTAGATGCTTGCCAAATCCAAGATGACATCTGACCATGCAGCTTCTGCAATAGGGAACTGGGACGGCAGGAGCTTATTTGCAAGAGAAGAGGACCTTGAAAATGAAATAACTAGATGGATCTAATCGTTGCATGCAAAGCACTTCTTTGGCATGCAAAAGAGCCAAGGTTCAGTGCCTGGCATCTCCAAGTAAAGCTGGAAAAGACCTCTGCCTGTAACCCTGTGTTGATAATATTAAGCTTGATGGACCAATGGTCTGAGTCTAAGGAAGCTTCTCTCAAGATGGTGACTTCACAAACCTGGTCCTTGGGTGTATATCAGGGGTGTTTAGAAGCTCTTGGGGAGCCACATTCCAGTGACAGGCAGGGAGAAAGGCAAAAGGGGGGAAACTGAGCAAAACCTGGAAAACGACTAAATGACTGGTGGTCATGGGAAAGGAGCGTGGCCACCTGGGGAACCCAGGAGGGCCAGACTGGGACCCCATGTGGCCAGATTCGGGGTCTGGCCCAAAGGTTTTGTTTCCCTGATGTATTTTGGCATATTTCTTGTTGGTTCCTAATTGTCCCTTTTCCTTGCTTGTTTGATTATGCTGGGTCTACAGCTGTAGAAAGAAACCTTTGCACTTAGAATCATAGAATCATAGAATAGCAGAGTTGGAAGGGGCCTACAAGGCCATCGAGTCCAACCCCCTGCTCAATGCAGGAATCCACCCTAAAGCATCCCTGACAGATGGTTCTCCACCTGCCTCTTGAAGGCCTCCAGGGTGGGAGAGCCCACCACCTCCCTAGGTAACTGATTCCATTGTCGTACTGCTCTAACAGTCAGGAAGTTTGTCGAACTAGAAACCCTTCAGTAGCCTCAAGCTGACGGCTGCTCATCCTAGGCCAGGATTTTTGAACAGACCTCTCACCCCTTCCAATGAAGGGCACATACATGAGGGCCAAGCAAGACGTGACAGGGCATCCACCCCAGAAGATAAGAAGAGCCGTTCTGGATCAGACCAAAGGTCCATCTAGTCCAGCACTCTGTTCACACAGTGGCCAACCAGCTGCCCACGGTAAACCCACAAGCAGGACATGAGTGGAACAGCACACACGCCCCGCCCATGTTCCCCAGCAAGTGGTATACATAGGCTTCCTGCCTCTGCTACTAGAGATAGCATATTCCCAGAGATACTAGAGATACCCATATTCCTCAGCAACTGGTGCACACAGGCTTACTGCCTCGAATTCTGGAGATAGCACACAACCATCAGGGCTAGCAGCCATGGATAGCCTTCGCCTCCAGGAATTTATCCAACCCCCTTTTAAAGCCATCCAGATTGGTGGCCATCACGACATCTTGTGGTTGTGAGTTCCATAGTTTAACGATGCGCCTGGATGTAGCTACTGATAGTGTTATCTTCCATGAATTTATCTAACGCTGCTCTTCTCTGTTGCTTTCCTCTCTCCCCTTGAAAACTACACCGGGTACTTCAGTTCCTGTTCTTCGCTGCATCCAAGAAATGTGAATGGGGTGTGACGTACACGCAATCTTGAATGACAACCCATTCACCACAGGTACTACAGTACGGCTTCAATTCACACCGTGTAGTATAGGGTTGTACAAGTGAGACTTGCCTGCACTCATACTCCCCTACTGTCTACAAGACCTCTAGTACCAGGATGCAGAACACATGTCCCTCCGGATGTTGTTGGACTGCAACTTCCATAATTCCCCACCATTGGATATGCAGGCTACGGCTGATGGGACTTGCACTCTGACAACATCTGGAAGGCCACACGGTCTTTGCCCACTGACCTAGTAAAAACTGACCCTGGGGTGTGTGAAAATGCCTGGATGAGGAACACGGCACTTGTGCAACCCAGTAACTCACAAGCTGCTCTCACTGCACATACACCCTACATACCAGCGTGGCGTGTGAGTCAGAACGTACCTGGAAGAGAGTTCCACCGAAATAAAACTTGCTTCCAAATATGTAGGATTAGAATCGGTCTGAATGTGGTAGCAACAAAGCCCATCATTTTGGGATGAGAATAGGGATGTATAGAAAAGGTTTAAAAAGAAAGAGGCTCAGTTCAGACAACACGTTAGTCAACGCAGTGTGAAAACGCCACTCAACAGTTGAGTTTTTAGGGGGCGCTTCCTACACAACGTGTTCTAACTCCACTGTTGTGTGACTGTGGGCTACCGTAGAGTTGAGTGAAATCCATCGTGAAGTTTGATTGACAGTTCCTCCGCCCTCTCTCCTCCCCCAGTCCTCCTGATGGTATCCCATCAGCCATTGCTGCAAAGAACAAAAACAAAACAAAAAAAACCACAATCCTGGCACTCACTCCTTTTGCCGCTCTTGCCAAGGAACTCTGTAGCCGGTGGGAAAAAGCCAACTCAATGCAATGGAAAACTCCACGGAGCCCTCCGCACAACACACAACACAATGGTTGTGCAGGAACTCTCCTCTGCACCATGTGGATATTCTGCATGGAGTGTTCTCCAAAAAAACTCCACCGTGGGGTGGCGTTTCCCTGCCAGACAACACATTTTTCAACGGTGGTGTAAAAACTCCACTGTGGAGTTCTAAAACCACCATTGAGAAACGTGTTGTCTGAACTGAGCCAGAAAGAAGGAAAGAAAGAAAGAACAGGGCATATCTAAACTACAAATTTGTAAGTTTTAATCAGGTTCAACTGTCATGGCTTCCTCTAAACGATCTTGGGAATTGTAGTTTCTTCGAGATGCTGAGAATTCTTAATTGGAAATGTCCTTCTAGAACAGCCTTCCTCAACCTGGGGCGCTCCAGATGTGTTGGACTACAACTCCCAGAATGCCCCAGCCAGCTGCTGGCTGGGGCATTCTGGGAGATGCAGTCCAACACATCTGGAGTGCCCCAGGTTGAGGAAGGCTGTTCTAGAACTACCGTAATTCAGGTAGTTCCCTGGAGAGAAGGAGTCACTATCAACCCAATTTTGTGATGCAGAGATGCCACCTTCCCCAACCTGCTGCCCTCCAGAGGTGCTGGACTAAACCTCCCATTATTCCCAGATGGGAATGATGGGAACTGCAGTCCAACACCCCGTTGGGGAAGGCAAAGATGAGGCAAGCTTGCCTGTGCCATGTTTTCATGACATTTATAACTCCTCGCCCCCCTCCGGCAAATATGGCAAAAAATGCTCCGGTGGAGGAAGAGCTTTTTTTTTGGCTACCTGCATTAGAAGAAGATAAAAGCGTTGGTAGAGGGAGGGGTTGATCCCTCTGGTCAATGGAGCTAGGAAAAAACCCTAAAAACAAACAGTCACACCCCACCCCAACAAAAAACTGCAAATACCTTTGATGTCAGAACCATCTCTAGAACACAAAAAGCACACCTGTGGTTATTTTCTTTTAGCAACCTGTAGAGCACCAAAACACGTTGTGAAGGGCCCAGTGCAAAGGAATGTTCACTGCTGGTTAGATTGTGTATCCTAGTCTCCTTTTGGAAGGGTCGCCGGATGGAGCCAGTGCAGGCTGGTGGCTCCGATGTCCATGGGGAGGCAAAACCTTTCTGGGTTTCAGCCAGAACCAGTCAGAGTTCTAAAGGAGCTATGCAACCTTGCATAGGTCCTTTAGAACTCCGACTGGTTCTGGCTGAAACCCAGAGAGGATTCTCCGCCCCACGGACATCGGAGCCGCCAGCCTCCGCTGGCTGAAGTACATGCACAGTAATGAGACGGGGAACGAGGGGCAAAACGTACTTTCGGTGCCTGGGTTCCGTCCTTAGATCTCGGTGGACTCTATCCTCTCCAACCTGGATGGAGTCCACGACTTCTTCTCGTCGGTGTGCGGCGGGCTGGTGACCTTGCTGCTGGCCATGTCGTTGACCTTGTGCTCCAGGATTTGGTTCTTCTGATACATCTCCACATAGTTCAGCTGCAGCTGCTTCTGGTACTTGATGACCTTCTCCTTCTCCTCCTGCCACGTGCGGCGTTCCTCCTCAAAGTCCACCACCTGCTGCTCCCGCTGCTGGCGCTCCGCCTTCAGCTCGGCCTGCAGCCGCTCCACCTCTTTCTTGAGGGCGCTGAGGCTCTCCTCGCTCTGCCGTTTCATCTTGGCCTCGTCGCTCTCGCAGGCCAAGGTGTCCCTCGCAAGCTTCTCCGTCAGCTCGGCGTTGAAGGGGCTGTGGTGGCCCCCCAGGCTGGTCAAGGTCTGCTTCAGGTTGGAGACCTCCAGCTCGCACTGGCTAAGCTGCTCCCGCAGCATCTGCACCTCGCCCATCTTCCGCTGCAGCTCGCTCTCACAGATCTCCAAGCTGACGCTTTTGGTGCTGAAGGAGTCCTTCAGGGTCAAGATCTGCTCTTCCTTCTCCCGGAGGAAGCTCTTGCCTTCCTTCAGCTGGGTCCGCAGCCCGACGATCTCGTTGAGCTTCTGGGAGACGTCAGCTTGGGAGTCCTTCAGCTGCTGCTTCAGCAGGGAGATCTCGCCTGCCTTTTGGCACACCTGGAAGAGAGGCGAGAGGCCTTGTCAGGAGGTGACACCAACGCCAAATGCAGCGTCAGCCCCGCAAAATGATAAACACAAGGACGTCCCGGGACCCCTGACCCTACCCTGCGTGAACTTTGGGCCTGCATTAAGGGATATCTACCAGTTTCTCAGGTGTTCAGTGCCAGTTTGGTGCCTGAGGTGAAGGACAAGATGGCGCCTTTTACCGTTCCAGGTACAAAAGCTGACTGGACACTGGATTCCTGACCCTACCCTGTGTGAACTTTGGGCCTGCATTAAGGGATATCTACCAGTTTCTCAGGTGTTCAGTGCCAGTTTGGTGCCTGAGGTGAAGGACAAGATGGCGCCCTTTACCATTCCAGGTACAAAAGCTGACTGGACACTGGACTCCTGACCCCACCCTGTGTGAACTTTGGGCCTGCATTAAGGGATATCTACCAGTTTCTCAGGTGTTCAGTGCCAGTTTGGTGCCTGAGGTGAACAACAAGATGGCGCCCTTTACCATTCCAGGTACAAAAGCTGACTGGACACTGGACTCTTGACCCTACCCTGTGTGAACTTCGGGCCTGCATTAAGGGATATCTACCAGTTTCTCAGGTGTTCAGTGCCAGTTTGGTGCCTGAGGTGAAGGACAAGATGGCGCCCTTTACCGTTCCAGGTACAAAAGCTGACTGGACCGATGGCTCTGTCTTCAACACTGATGATGAGACAACAGCCTCCACTGAACCGAAAGGCAACAGGCCATCCTTGAGGGTGCAGAGCAGGCTACCTGGCACACAGCTCTCTCCTTGAATGCCTTATATAAAGTGTAGGTTATCACCTTTAAAGCCCTACATGGTTTGGGTCCAGGCTACCTGTGGGATCGCCTTCTCCCGTACAATCAGCACCACACATTCAGGTCCTCTGGGAAGAATCTATTTCAGTCAGTCAAAGTTAGGCTGAAAAGTATTACCCAGAGGACCTTCTCTTCTGCTGCTCCCAGACTGTGGAATGGCCTGCTGGAGGAGACTCGTCAACTTAACAGTCTATCAGCATTCAAGAAAGCTATAAAGACTGCACACACACCCCGCCCATGTTCCCCAGCAACTGGTGCACATAGGCTTACTGCCTCGGATACTGGAAGAAGCACATAACCATCAGGGCGACTAGCCATTGATAGCCTTCGCCTCCAGGCATTTATCCAACCCCCTTTTATAGCCATCGAAATTTGTGTCCATCACTACATCTTGTGGTAGTGAGTTCCATAATTTAACTATGCGCTGCATGAAGAGGGCCTTACCCAGAAGACCTTCTCCTCTGCTTCTCCCAGACTGTGGAATGGCCGTCCAGAGGAGACTCGTCAACTTAACAGTCTATCGGCATTCAAGAAAGCTATAAAGACTAATCTCTTCCGGCAGGCCTATCCAGGGGGATTTTAAGATGTTTTTAGAATGTTTTTAGGACATTTTAAAAATGTATATTATGTTTTAATTCAGTTTTATGTATTTTATATTTACTGTTGTTCCCTGCCTCGATCAAAATGGAGAGGCGGGTAAGAAATATTATTATTATTATTATTATTATTATTATTATTATTATTATTATTATTGCTGCCTCCCACCATTTGCCACCTGAGGAGACTGCTTCACCCTGTGTAATGGTGGGGCTGGCCCTGTTTAGTGCACAAGGCATCATGGCGCCCATGGACACCAGTGTGCCCACAGATACCTCTCTTGCTGCCTGCCAGGCTTCCTAATCCTCCTGATTTTTATTTTATTTTATTTCTTAAAGAAAAACTGGGATGCTACCATGCTGCCCAGCAAAGTGATGCCCTCCAGTGCCATCTTTATTTGGGTTCAAGAAAGTGATGGTGTGTTTTGGAGCTAAGACTCCACCCCTGCGTTGTAGTTCAGTTCTTGGTCAAGGGACTTTTCGTCTCATCAGTTCGCCTTCCGGGAAATGACGGTTTTGTGATTGGCCAAGACCACTACGGCAGCCATTTTGTGAATATGCAAGCTCCTCCGTGGCAGACATTTTGTGAGCGCACCCATGACACTCTCTCAAAATTCCAAATGTGCCCTCCCACCCAAAACGTTTGGGGACCCTTGGCATAAGTGAGAGTGCGGGAACTAGGAAGTGACATTCTAAGTCTGCTTGGGGAGTCTTCCAATTCTAGACTTATTTTTATTTATTTATTTATTTATTTATTTATTTATTACATTTTTATACCGCCCAATAGCCGAAGCTCTCTGGGCGGTTCACAAAAATTAAAACCACAATAAAACAACCAACAGGTTAAAAGCACAATTACAAAATACAGTACAAAAAGCACAACCAGGATAAAACCACGCAGCAAAATTGATATAAGATTAAAATACAGAGTTAAAACAGTAAGATTTAAATTTAAGTTAAAATTAAGTGTTAAAATATTGAGAGAATAAAAAGGTCTTCAGCTGGCGACGAAAGCAGTACAGTGTAGGCGCCAGGCGGACCTCTCTGGGGAGCTCATTCCACAACCGGGGTGCCACAGTGGAGAAAGCCCTCCTTCTAGTAGCCACCTGCCTCACTTCATTTGGCAGGGGCTCACGGAGAAGGGCTCCTGTAGATGACCTTAAGGTCCGGGCAGGTACATATGGGAAGAGGCGTTCCTTCAAATAACCTGGCCCCAAACCGTTTAGGGCTTTAAATGTCAATACCAGCACTTTGAATCGGGCCCGGACCTGCACTAGCAGCCAATGAAGTTGTAAAAGGACTGGCGTAATGTGATCTTGCCGGCCAGTCCCTGTTAGTAAATGGGCTGTCCTGTTTTGTACCAGCTGAAGTTTCCGGACCGTTTTCAAAGGCAGCCCCACGTATAACGCATTGCAGTAATCCAAGCGAGAGGTTATCAGAGCATGGATCACTGTAGCTAGGCTATCTCTGTCCAGATAAGGGCGTAGTTGGTATATCAACCTAAGCTGATAAAAGGTGCTCTTTGCCACTGAGTTCACCTGTGCCTCAAGTGACAGTTCTGGATCCAAGAGCACCCCCAAACTACCATTGGTAAGCACTACCGTGAAACCAGGATTCTCACTTCCCTAAAACTGGTTCTATAGCTTGCATGATATTGATGAAACTGTGTTTGGCACTCACCTCCCACTTGGTCTCTTCGATCTTGGGAAGAAACTCAGCCTGCTCCTTCTTGAAAGCGACAAATTTCTTCTCCAGCTCTTCCCGTTGCTGAAGGAGCTGTCCCACGTCATCTTGGAGCTTCTTCTTCTCTTGCTGGAGCTTAAAGATCTGGAGCTGCAGAGCCTGTTGGGCCCTCTGAGCCTTCTTCGAGACCTGCTGCAGTTTATTGGCATAATTTTGCCGTAGATCCTCCATCTCACGCTCCCAGATCTTTTGCTTCTCCTCAAAGACCTGGTAAATGGCCGCCTCGCTCTTGTCGAGGTTTCTCCTCATTTGGAGGACCTCCTGCTCTTTCTCCCACAGCCTGTCTTCCAAGTCTTGGATGATGTCGTCTGTTGAAGGAGAGTGGAAAGGCATGCTTTCGTTGAGATGGTTGAGTCTACTGAACGAAGACGTGCTCTTACTGGAAGACCGTCCGCTGTCTGAGGTAGATATCCCATTGTAGCCCACCATGTTCTTGTCCGCGTAGGTCGTCCCGATGCGGTTTATGTGACTGGTTGAAGCGCTCATCGGGCCGACGTGCTGGCTATAGCCCGTGCCGTAGGTTGGCAAGCTTGTCAAAGAGTTGCGGCCAGAATCAGAGAGGCCACCGGCCTGGTTGGTAGTCCTGTTATGGCTGGGCTTCTCGTGGCCGCTTTTGACAGTGGAAGGGCTATTGCTGTTGGTGTGGATCAGTGTCTTGCGATTCTCCGATATTCCATTGTTCTGGGGCGGGCACAGATTCTGCATGGAATGGAAGTTTTTAGGAACTACTGGTTTAAAGGCTGACGGTCTAACTAAGGGCTCGTTGCTCTGTGAGGAGAAAAGACAAGAAAAATACAGGACGGTGGATGAAACACAGCGTTGTAGACATGCTCCTTGATCATACAAAATGGCCGTCTCCTGTATAGCCTGGTGCGGCATACTAGAATATCGAGTCCTTATTAATAGCTTTTGATGGCATTAAAACTGCCTTTGTGTAGCCTCCCAGAGATACAGCTAGCCCAGTCAACTGTTTCTAACTGCCGGCAGCCACATGCCCCTAGACGGTACATAATCGGGGCATGGAGGCAACAGCCTTTCCCTGATATTTGTTCCCAGGATCTGAGACGTGGATGGAGATTCCATAACAAACTGTGCTGAAAGGTTGGTTGGGACGAAGCAGAGTAAAAATCCCAGTCTGGTTTTGGAGTCTTCTGGAAAAGGATGCTAAGGGGCAGAAGTAATTTTTAGGACGGCCTTCCTCAACTTGGTGCTTCTAGATATCTCAAACTACACCCCCTATCATCCCCTACCAGTTATAGTCCAATACATCCAGGGGGCACCACGTTGGGGAAAAGATACTGGGAACATGCTGCCAGATGCTGCTTTTATTATGCAATCACACTGCCCCATGCACAGAATTTCACAGGGTCCCCAGGTGTCAATTCCTAGCCCTCCTGTGCTTTCCCACTACTTCTTCCATCTTTTTTTTTCCTTACAAGGAAAAAAAAACTGTTAAGGAGGGGAAGATGGAATAGCTGCACAATGTCTTTTGATTGGTACCCGTAGGAGCCCTCCGTCTGAAAGCACCTCGGTACTAATTCTGTGCCTGCTTTCCATCTGGTCGACCTGTACTGCTCAGGTTGCACTTTCGTGGCTCAGCAGTTGATTGCAAAAGGCGCCCCGGTTTAGTCTCTACCCACACGTAAGAACATAAGAAGAGCCCTGATGCTGGATCAGACTGAGGGTCTATCTAGTCCAGCATTCTGTTGACACAGTGGCCAAACAGCCATTGGCCAGGGACCAACAAAGTAGGACATGGTGCAACAGCACCCTCCTACCCATATTCCTCGGAAACTGGTGCACACCAGCTTACTGCCTCGACTTCTGGAGATAGCACACAACCATCAGAGCTAGTAGCCATGGATAGCCTTCTCCTCCAGGAATTTATCCAACCCCCTTTTAAAGCCCTCCAAATTGGTGGCCATCGCTACATCTTGTGGTAGTGAGTTCCATAATTTAACTCTGCGCTGTGTGAAGAAGTACTTCCTTTTATATGTCCTGAATCTCCCACCAATCAGCTTCATAGGATGACCCCACTGGGTTCTAGTATTTTGAGAGAGGGAGAAAAAATGTCTTCCTATCAACATTCTCCATACCAGGCATCATTTTGTACACCTCTATCATGTCTCCCCTTAGCCTCTTTTTCTCTAAGCTAAACAATCCCAATTGATGTAACCTTCCTTCATAGGGGAGATGCTCCAGCCCCTTCATCATTTTAGTTGCTCTTTTCTGCACCTTCTGCATGTAACTTGACCCAGTAAAATTTGTCATAAAAATGGCAATCCCTATTGTTCAAGCCTGGTCCAGGTTTTTGAAGTACACAAACAAATAGAAGGCAGTAGTTTTTAAATTACTAACATATATAAGGTTCCAGAACGCACACAACTACTCGAACCACTAGTGGAGAAGGATGATTTACAAGAAACCCATTTATTATTATTACCCATTTATTATTTATTATTATTTCCTTGATAAAAAGGACTACTGTGGTTATAATCAGACACAGCTGCTTTCCGCATTTTTCTTCAGACCATAAACAGACTGGCCGCCTTCAATTGGAGGGGTTTTCTCCCCCGCAAGAAAGTTTTTTGAGGATGAATATCCTATAATTGACGGTTTAACCTGATATGGCGTTTGTTCCGAGGAAGCTTGAGCAGCGAAAACGGGAAGTTTATTGCAAAATCCTGTCAACAACTTACAACGCTGGAAAGAATAAAATATAATAAGAACAAACCTTATTTATAATATATCCGTGAACATATGTTTATGTACTGATGTATTGCCAAATGTGTTTAACAGAATCATAGAATAGCAGAGTTGGAAGGGGCCTACAAGGCCATCGAGTCCAACCCCCTGCTCAGTGCAGGAATCCACCCTAAAGCATCCCTGACAGATGGTTGTCCAGCTGCCTCTTGAAGGCCTCTAGTGTGGGAGAGCCCACAACCTCCCTAGGTAACTGATTCCATTGTCGTACTGCTCTAACAGTCAGGAAGTTTTTCCTGATGTCCAGCTGGAATCTGGCTTCCTTTAACTTAAGCCTGTTATTCCGTGTCCTGCACTCTGGGAGGATCGAGAAGAGATCCTGGCCTTCCTCTGCGTGACAACGTTTTAAGTATTTGAAGAGTGCTATCATGTCTCCCCTCAATCTTCTCTTCTCCAGGCTAAACATGCCCAGTTCTTTCAGTCTCTCTTCATAGGGCTTTGTTTCTAAAATGTGTTAGTGTGTCTTTGTTGGGCTATATTATAGACTTGTATTGTCTTATAGTAGGAATAGCTTTCCAATTATTGGTTTATTGTATTTTAGTACCCAACACCACTATTGTCTAACAACTATGGGATACATCAGCTCTTTTGTAATTTTTGTATAATAATAAATGGGTTTCTTGTTAATCATCCTTCTCCACTAGTGGTTCGAGTAGTTGTGTGTGTTCTGGCACCTTATATATATTAGCCAGGTTTTTGAAGGCCATTGGGTAGGACACCCTCAACGAGGCCCCTCCCTCAGTGAATTGACCTTCTCACTCCCGTTGTCACCACCTGCTCTTCTTCCTCGTCCTCTTTGTCATCGTTGCTGTCACTTGCTTGCTTGGGGGACAGGAAGTGAGTGAGCAAGGAGGCCGTGGCGTCTCCTCTTCCTCCTCCCTGCCACCGTTATCTGGCCAGAGCAAGAGGCAGGTGAATAAACAGGTTTCAATGGAGAAGGGGAGGAATAACTCCAGGGGACTCTTGTAGTGGGCCCCTGCTAGGGTGGGGGCCCACAGCAGCTGCCCACCATGACTACCCTTGAGGCTAGCCCGGAACCCAGCCTTCGCCAACCTGTTGCCCTGCAGATGTGTTGGGCTGCTCAATCCTTTCTAGCGCAGATCCCATCAGCATATATGTGAAGTTGTGATTTTTCACCCCAATGTGCATCACTTTAAACTTGGTGGCAGGGAAACACATCTGCCATTTTGATGCCCGTTCTTCCAGTTTGGAGAGATCCTATTGGAGCTCTTCGCAATCCCTTTTAATCAGCAAACTTGGCCACTTCATGATCCGCTCCTAATTCCAGATCACTTATGAACAAGCTGAAAAGCGTTGGTCCCAGTGCGGATCCATGAGGGAACCCACTGTTTTGTATCCGTCCATTGGGAGAACTTATGCCATGATTGCTCAGCTTGCTCAGGAATCTTTGGTGAGGGAATTTATTAAAAGCCTTTTAGAAGTCCATGTAAACAATGCCCCCATTCAGAAGACACCTTAAACCACAGCTTTAACCACAATGGTTAAGCCAGAAAGCTGGGCTGTGTTCAGAAGACACCTTAAACCATGGCTTTAACCACGGTGGTTAAGCCAGAAAGCTGGGCTGTATTCAGAAGACACCTTAAACCATGGCTTTAACCACTGTGGTTAAGCCAGAAAGCCAGGCTGTGTTCAGAAGACAACTTAAACCATGGCTTTAACCACGGTGGTTAAGCCAGAAAGCCAGGCTGTGTTCAGAAGACACCTTAAACCACGGCTTTAACCACAGTGGTTAAGCCAGAAAGCCAGGCTGTGTTCAGAAGACACCTTAAACCATGGCTTTAACCACTGTGGTTAAGCCAGAAAGCCGGGCTGTGTTCAGAAGACACCTTAAACCACGGCTTTAACCACGGTGGTTAAGCCAGAAAGCCAGGCTGTGTTCAGAAGACATCTTAAACCACGGCTTAAACCACGGTGGTTAAGCCAGAAAGCCAGGCTGTGTTCAGAAGACATCTTAAACCACGGCTTAAACCACGGTGGTTAAGCCAGAAAGCTGGGCTGTATTCAGAAGACACCTTAAACCATGGCTTTAACCACGGTGGTTAAGCCAGAAAGCCGGGCTGTGTTCAGAAGACACCTTAAACCACGGCTTTAACCACGGTGGTTAAGCCAGAAAGCCAGGCTGTGTTCAGAAGACATCTTAAACCACGGCTTAAACCACGGTGGTTAAGCCAGAAAGCTGGGCTGTATTCAGAAGACACCTTAAACCATGGCTTTAACCACGGTGGTTAAGCCAGAAAGCCGGGCTGTATTCAGAAGACACCTTAAACCACGGCTTAAACCACGGTGGTTAAGCCAGAAAGCTGGGCTGTATTCAGAAGACACCTTAAACCACGGCTTTAACCACGGTGGTTAAGCCAGAAAGCTGGGCTGTGTTCAGAAGACACCTTAAACCACGGCTTTAACCACGGTGGTTAAGCCAGAAAGCCGGGCTGTGTTCAGAAGACACCTTAAACCACGGCTTTAACCACGGTGGTTAAGCCAGAAAGCCGGGCTGTGTTCAGAAGACATCTTAAACCACGGCTTAAACCACAGTGGTTAAGCCAGAAAGCTGGGCTGTATTCAGAAGACACCTTATTCCATGGCTTTAACCACGGTGGTTAAGCCAGAAAGCCAGGCAGTGTTCAGAAGACATCTTCAACCATGACTTTAACCACAATGGTTAAGCCAGAAAGCCGGGCTGTGTTCAGAAGACACCTTAAACTATGGCTTTAACCACAGTGGTTAAGCCAGAAAGCCGGGCTGTGTTCAGAAGACACCTTAAACCATGGCTTTAATGGTGAATAAAGCAAAAAGCCTTCTTCACCGTGGTTAAAGCCATGGTTTAAGGTGTCTTCTGAACACAGCCCGGCTTTCTGGATTAACCGCTATGGTTAAAGCCGTGGTTTAAGGTGTCTTCTAAATGGGGCCATTGTCTACCGAACCGCTCCAAGAACTCTTAGGTTCATAAGATAGGATTTACCTTTGTGGAAGCCATTCCAGTTCTTTTTCAGCAGGGCTTGTCCTTCTATATGCTTATTCATTGTATCTTTAATAAGGGCTTTCAACCAATTTACCCAGACTTTCCTCACCCGTGGAACCTAGCAAGCACTTTGAGGCTGCAGAATGGATGAAGGAGCAGCAGTGTTGTCCTCCCAGGTTCCTGTTTGGCTGTACCCCCCTACACTGCCACCCCCTCTACTGAGGAAATTCCTGATTAGCCAATACTTCCAGGCCAGACCTGGGATTTTGCCAAAACAACTGCCCAACTGTAGTTTTGTCTGTCTGGCTCAGCCATGAGCCTCCTTGCCCTCCCAGTCTGCCGGCCTCCATATCCACCTGTTTGCCATTTCTCTACATCAGGGCTGGAGAACAGGTGGTGGGCAGGCCATGGGTGCCCAAGGCATTTTTGTTCTCATATTCGCTGTCACAGAAATTGCTATGCAAAAGAAAGCAGCGGTGGCAAATTTGGCAGAGGTAGGGCGCAGCCTCCAGTGAACTCCATCAGAAGATGCCTACCTATGTTTTACATCCTTTTCCCAGCCCTCTTCAACTGGACTCCTCAGCTGAACCCTGTCCGGCAACAGCCTCTGCTTGGACCTCCTGTATTGCCTTGATGCTGCGCCTGGACCCTCTAGGACAACCTTCCTCCTTGACCATGGTCCCAGTTCTGCCAGGACTTGCTTTTTCTGCCCTCCACGTGCCCTACCACTGGCACCCACCTTTTCCCCAGGGGCCACACTGCCTTCTGCCTCTTCAAGTGGACACGGAGTAAGCGGCCCCTCCTTTCTCATGCATGGAGACATCTTCTTAAGTCAGCCTTCCTCACCTGGGTGCCCTCCAGATATGTTGGACTTCAACTCCCAGCATGCCCTAGCCAGCATGGGGGTGTAGCACTAGCCAACACACCTGAAGGGCACCAGATAGGGTAGGGCTGCTTTCAATTAACCTATGCCAATCAGAAGTCATTAAAAATACTATAGAATCATAGAATAGTAGAGTTGTAAGGGGCCTCTAAGGCCATCGAGTCCAACCCCACGCTCAATGCAGGAATCCACCCTAAAATATATTCGACAGATGGTTGTCCAGCTGCCTCTTGAATGCCTCTAGGGTGGGAGAGCCCACAACCTCCTCCCTAAGTAACTGGTTCCACCAGTCGTACCGCTCTAACAGTCAGGAAGTAACTGGTTCCAACAGTCGTACTGCTCTAACAGTCAGGAAGTTTTTCCTGATGTCCAATCATTCCAAGGTAGGTTCCCCTCCTCATTTGTGATGCCTTCCAAACAACACAGGAGGGTCAACATCACTGGATAATGGAATCTCACCTGGTCTAGTTTACCAGAGATTGGCAATATCTTTGGTGGGTTACTGGGTTCTCTGTACTGGGGAGGTGGCGGCATGTTCTTCTCGTTGTTGGCTGCTACGTTCCCGCAAAGGTCCGCCTTCACCTTCTCGCTCTTGCGCAAGTCCCCGTTGATGAATATGGAGTTGGAGATCTTTTCTGACTTGTACGTCTTCTCCTCCCCAGAGTAGCGGTTGGAGATCTCTCTCGTGGAGTAGCTATTCCGGGACCCATCGACCTGCCGGCTGCTGTTCTGTGTCCTGGTGCCTACACTCTTCATGGCAAACTCTTGTTCATTGGCGACACCGCTGCCAACACTTCCCATAGTGCCTTGGGAGGCGGGTTCAGAGCGCCTGGGCTCAAAGGGGTGGAACGCCTCCTGGCTGTGGTAGCTGGGGTCACTAAGGACGGAGAGGGTCTCTAACTTGGCCATGGCAAGATATGGAAATTGAGGCACAGGTCAGTGGCACTGGAAGACAGAAGGGGTGAAGCAGAAAGAAGCATTAAAAAGATGCCACGGCTTAAGAATATAAGAACATAAGAAGAGCCATGTTGGATCAGACCAAAGGTCCATCTAGTCCATCACTCTGTTCACACAGTGGCCAACCAGCCATTGGCCAGGGATGAACAAGCGGGACATGGTGCAACAGCACCCTCCCGCCCATGTTCCCCAGCAACTGGTGCACACAGGCTTACTGTCTCTGATAGTGGTGGCAGCACCACAATGGTGGTAGCCATTGATAGCCTTTTCCTCCAGGAATTTCTCCCAACCCCCCTTTTAAAGCCATCCCAATTGGTGGCCATCACTACATCTTGTGGTAGTGAGTTCCATCATTTAATGAGCTACACTTCCGTAGCTCAGCAGTTGATTGCAAAAGGCGCCCTGGTTTAGTCTCTACCCACACGTAAGAACATAAGAAGAGCCCTGATGCTGGATCAGACCGAGGGTCCATCTAGTCCAGCATTCTGTTCACACAGTGGCCAACCAGCCATCGGCCAGGGACCAACAAAGCAGGACATGGTGCAACAGCACCCTCCTACCCATATTCCTCGGAAACTGGTGCACACAGGCTTACTGCCTCGACTTCTGGAGATAGCACACAACCATCAGGGCTAGTAGCCATGGATAGCCTTCTCCTCCAGGAATTTATCCAAACCCCCTTTTAAAGCCCTCCAAATTGGTGGCCATCACCACATCTTGTGGTAGTGAGTTCCATCATTTAACTCCGCACCGTGTGAAGAAGTCCTTCCTTTGATCTGTCCTGAACCTCCCTCCCACCCATCAGCTTCATGGGATAATGACCCCTTTGGGTTCTAGTATTATGAGGGAGGGAGAAAAATATCTCCCTATCCACATTCTACGTGCATAAGTTCGTGCAGTTCTATCATGTCTCCCCTTAGCCTCCTTTTTTCCAAGCAGAAAGAAGCATTGAAAAAATGCCACGGTTCAGCACGAAGCAGCCACAAGCAGAAGGGAGGTGCAGTGCATGGCGCACAAGAGTTGGTTATTCACGGACAACAATACTCCTGGGCTCTATTCACACGTGCGAGGAGGGGGTGGTGGTTATGGGTAACTACAGAGAGGGGGCAGGTAGCAGAACCATTGCAAGTGGGCCTGCCACACGACCAGGAACCACACAGCGCTGCGTGGTTCCGCTACCCACTCACCCATCCAGAGTTACTGCACACCCCTCCGCATGGTTTAACCACGCATCGCAGTACCGCGTGGTTTAACCACGCCTCCGTGGCATGAATGGACTCCCAGTACTCACTTCTTCGGGGGGGGGGAACCGGGGGGGGGGAATGGCAACACAACCATAGAGGAAGTCTGTGGCGGCAAGAGCGCCACCAGAAATGCAGGCTGCTCTAGGCTGCCGTCTTTATGGTCACGCCCTGTAAACTACCCGGAGCCCGTTTTAACCCCTGGGGAGCTCGCCACACGTAATGGTAAGCCACCCCTGGGGTTCTTAACTCTGCTGCACAGGGATGGTTAGCCAGGGTGGTTCTGTAATCATCGTTGTCGCATTTTCCTCCCCCGCCCCACCCACAACACCCTAAGCCACCCTTGTGTGCTCAAAACGCTTAACTATCACAGCGTAGCATGATGTCTGAACAGGTCCCTCGTTAGGCGAAGAGAAGAGACGGAACCTTCTCTGCCACAACCTCTGTGTAAATAAGGAAGCGGTTTGCTAGTTAACGCTGGATCCCTTCGTGGTCGCTGTTAAGCAGGTCTGTGGCAGAGAGGTGTCTTTCATTCACTACCCGCAGAGGCGTTTTAGCTGGAGATGCCGAGGTAAAAGCTGGGACCTTTGGCGTGCAAAACGTGTGCCCCAGAGAAAAACACAGCTCAGTGGAAGGGTGCATGTTTTGCCCGCTGAAGGAACCAGGTTCAGTACCTGGTAGCTCCAGGTAGGTCTGGGGAAAGACTTGTGTGAGAGCTGCTGCCGGTCAGTGCAGACAACACTGAGTTAGATAGGCCGAAGGTCTGACTCTGGGATTAGGCAGCGTTCTATGGTCCTGAACTTTTTAGCTGGAGGTGCCAGGAACAGGCTGGGGTTGCCTGCGTGCAAAGCACTGTGTGTGATGATGGCCTCTCGCCCAAGGCCTCGAAGTCTTCCACTCCAAGGGGCCTTGATTAGAAAGGGGAGGCATGCAGTGATGAGGGCAGAGAGCTCTGCGCATGGTCAGAGGCATTATCCTCTTCAAGATTACATTCGCTTATTCCAGGGCTGAGTGCTGTTTTCAGAAGAGATCCCAGCATCCCGGTTGCGTGAATCAGACATAAAATGGGGCAGCAGGCCAGGTGAGCGGGGGCAGTTTCAAAAGGCGACTGCCACAAGCAAGTGCGATGCAACAACTCCCGGCACAGAAACAACAGGTAAGAGTACCACAACCAGCCTCACACAAAGCGAGTGCAGCGAGAAGACATGGACAGTGTTGCACATACAGCTCAAGGCACCCAATCCCATCCTGCTGCCCTCTTTCCAGCACGCGGACACACACTATCATCATAGCACAGCAAAGATGTATGTTCAGCCTGTACATCCTATGGTGTTATAGCAGAACCAGGGCTCACAGGGTCAAAGAGCCGGGACTTTCTGAATAGCAGGGATGAAGGCATCATTTGCCTCTCCATCAGACCTCTGTTTCCTCTGCTGCAATCCAGAGGGTTGGGTGGAATAGATTTTCCCAACAACAATATACTACTGCGAACGATCCCTGCCGTAATGCAAAGTAGTTTGGGGTAGACAGGTCTTCAGAGGGCAATTAAAGTGCTGTTAGCTTTAGCAGAGACCTGCCGCTGGTGGGAATGTTCACAAAATAAGCTAACTGACACTCAATGTTTGAGTGGGGGGGTTGTTTTGAACCGTGAGTTGTTTGCTGAACCGTGGGTTAGAGTGTTGTCCAAATGTAGCACGTTTTCCGCAAGATGGGTTATCATGTTGTCTGAACGCAGCCAGGGGGGGGGGGCTTGTTAACCACCTGGAACAACCCAACAACAAACCGTGGGGCCCCCTATAGGATTGTTTGAGAAAATAAGCGACACTGCATGGTGAACAAGCCACCCCGGCTGCATTCAGACAACACGCTAACCCATGGTTCAACAAACAAACCACGAACAGCCCCTAAATTGGTTTGTTGATCTGGATCCACACAGCTGCTTACATTTTTGGATTGCCCTTGGGGGCACGGCAGTGGTAACTGTTATGAGGAACGCCTGTACTACAAAATGTACCGCAACACCACTGACTATTCACACAACACACATTTTTACACAGCAGAAAACTCTCACCATCATAGCTACACACATAATGCCCCCCCCCCAACAATATGCACGGTACACAACACCATTGCAACTTGAACTACACAAAGCACTGAACATCAGGGGAGTTGGGGGTAAGGTGACCATATGGAAAGGAGGACAGGGCTCCTGTATCTTTAACAGTTGTGTAGTAAAGGGAATTTCAGCAGGTGCCACTTGTATGCATGCAGCACCTGGTGATTTTTTTTCTGTCTAAACATGCATAGGATTGTAGGACTTTTTTTCTGTCTAAACATGCATAGGATTGTAGGATTTTTTCTGTCTAAACATGCATAAGATTGCACTCGAAAGTTCTAAATCAGAGATGGGGAAAACATGTGGCCATCCTCCTTCACCACTGGCTATACCTGATGGGAGTTACAGTCCAACAAAATCTGGAACTCTCCCCTGGTGCCGTAAATGGCTGGTGTCTTAACTATCTCAGAGAATTCCTCCCCGCTTATCCCCACAACCTACGATTAACAAGGCCCCGCTCTATATTCCACCGTATGGGGAGGCTAATTAGCTTTCACTGGAAGAAGGACCATTTTTGCAGCAACTCCGATGTCATGGAACCTTCTCCCCAGAGAAGTCCTTACAATGTTGTCCGGCGGGTTTGGCCCTTCTCCAGACTACTGCTGCTGTTGCTGTGTTGGTGTTCTTCATCCCCCTTTTTATCCTGAGAAATCAGAGCCCCACATGCATCACCAAAACAGAAGACAAAAGGTGACACAGTTCTGCACAAAATTTACATGGTATCGATGCAAATTTAGAGTTACTCTCATTTGAATGGGAATACGCTACGTTTCAACCTAGTCGGAAGACTGTGACAGGTGACCTGTGCAGTGTACCTGCTCAGCCTACTGTCCAGGATGCTGCCAACTTTGGATTGGCAACTTCAAGGCCCCTCCCACTTCTTATGGCTCTTTAGAATCATAGAATCATAGAGTAGTAGAGTTGGAAGGGGCCTATAAGGCCATCGAGTCCAACCCCCTGCTCGATGCAGGAACCCACCCGAAAGCATACTTGACAGATGGTTGTCCAGCTGCCTCTTGAAGGCCTCTAGTGTGGGAGAGCCCACCACCTCCCTAGGTAACTGGTTCCATCTTCATACTGCTCTAACAGTCAGGAAGTTTTTCCTGATGTCCAGCCGGAATCTGGCTTCCTGTAACTTCAGCCCATGATTCCGTGTCCTGCCCTCTGGGAGGATCGAGAAGAGATCCTGGCCCTCCTCTGTGTGACCTTTTAAGTATTTGAAGAGTGCTATCATGTCTCCCCTCAATCTTCTTTTCTCCAGGCTAAACATGCCCAGTTCTTTCAGTCTCTCTTCATAGGGCTTTGTTTCCAGACCCCTGATCATCCTGGTTGCCCTCCTCTGAACACGCTCCAGCTTGTCTGCATCCTTCTTGAATTGTGGAGCCCAGAACTGGACGCAGCTCAGTTTATCTTTAACCTGGACAGCCCTTCAAACAGAGGACTCGTCTTCGGTAAAATAGGACACGTGGCCACCGTAACCACAATGCCCCGAAATTCTTTGGTGTTTGATTTCTTACTTGTTCTTAGCAGTGTGCCTCTATGTGGCAGACAGGCGATTTTCAAAGAACACCTGTTTGTGTGATTTCTCTCTATCAGGACAGAGAGGTAAAAATGTTCATAACGAAAGCCAGCACAGAATGTTCTCGTAATAATTCCCCTAAGTTCACGAGCCTGCAAAGAGCAGCATATGCATTCGGTGTGCCACGTTCCTCCGTAAATGTGTTAATCCGCGAGAAAACCACATGTAGCGTTCAACAGATTGTTTTCTCCTGCCGCTTGCTGTGCGCAAATACAAGCATGGGCTTGCATTTAAATGAATATTATTATTTTTTAACTCTGGGACTGGATTCAGAGGATCAGGCATTGCAAAGTAGCCCGGCGAGGCCCAAACTGAGAAAATGTTCTGGGGTGTTTTGAAAGGGGCGGTGGAGAGGTAGGTCGAAATCTCTCAGGGAAGATTTAAAAAAAAAAAAAATTCTCTGAGAATTTTCTTCTTTGGATTCCCTCCCACAAATCTTGAACAAAACGCCCCCCCCCCCCCACCTCTGCAATGTGTTTGTCTGTGAACGTGGCGAGAATTTCAGGCACAATGGTGTTTCTGGATTTAATATTGTTCATCCCAGAGTGCAGGACACGGAATAATGGACTCAAGTTACAGGAAGCCAAATTCTGGCTGGACATCAGGAAAAACTTCCTGACTGTTAGAGCAGTACGACAATGGAACCAGTGACCTTGGGAGGTGGTGGGCTCTCCCACACTAGAGGCATTCAAGAGGCAGCTGGACAAGCATCTGTCGGGATGCTTTAGGGTGGATTCCTGCACTGAGCAGGGGGTTGGACTCGATGGCCTTAGAGGCTCCTTCCAACTCTACTATTCTATGATTCTATGAAGTTATTTTAATACGATTGAAGGGGGCAACGAGCTCTTTCTTTCAGTGCTTAGACCATTGCTTTAGTCATGCACTAGGTTGAACAACATAATAATATGGTTTCATTCAGTATTAATCATAGAATCATAGAATAGCAGAGTTGGAAGGGGCCTACAAGGCCATCCAGTCCAATCCCCTGCTCAATGCAGGAATCCACCCTAAAGCATCCCTGACAGATGGTTGTCCAGCTGCCTCTTGAAGACCTCTAGTGTGGGAGAGCCCACAACCTCCCTAGTTAACTGATTCCATTGTCGTACTGCTCTAACAGTCAGTGGAGGCTGGTTTTTCCAATATTAGTGGGGCATTGAATTTGCTCCGGGTCAGAACTCTAAACGAGTGAAGCTCTTTTAGAATTCTGACTAGTTCTGACTGGAACCTGGAGCGGATTCACCACTGCACTGGTATCGGACCCTCCAACCACCTGGTCCCTGCTCCTCCCACGATTCAAATTGTGTGTGTGTGTGTTTGCATGTCAGGGGAAAACACCTGCATAATAATACTGGTCCCCAGTCATCAAATACTGTAGTAGCCATGTTTAACATCTCGGCAAATTTCTCAAGCCGTTGCGATAGGGAAGGCCATAACCCAATTAAAATAAATTCTAGCTGGCTGCTGTGTGTCTCCCTGTTCATCTGAACCTGCCCGATTTTACCACGTGGTGGCACGTTGCTAAGAAGAAATCACAGATGAATGCCACTGAAGTTTCTCCCCTTCTAGCGAGGGGTTTATGTTGTTTTTATTTTAAAAAGAACTGCGTCCTACTCACCACCAACCGAGAGTGGGAAATCTTGTTAAGGAAGTGTCAACCCTACTAGGGGGAGGGAATTGGGTCAAAATATGGTGGTCTCCTGGGCTGGCCGGATGGCTTCAGCCCTTCCTGTGAGCTTGTTCACCGCACCCTTAGCCCTCCCTCACACAAGACAGGACAGTGGTTTTATTTACTTGAATGAGCCGGTTCGGGTATAAAACGGCCGGCTGCGACAGCAGCACCTTCTAGGCTCCCAAACGTTCCCCGTTCATTCACGGGCCTGGTTATTGGTGCTAAAAAATGGAATGGAAGAAGATAAACAGGTTAAAACAAGGCCTCTCATTTGGATGGTGTTTTTTTAAAAAAAACTATATATATTTAAATGAAATCACATTCTGCCCTCTTAAGCTGGCATGTCTCATGGTCCTCCCTCACGTGAGGCGCCGCTGGCCGTGCCAAAGCCACACAATTTATGTCATAGTCACGGTCTAGACATTTCCCACTTATACACAAGAACAGAAACTATCTCAAATGATGCAAACAAGCACAAATGTAACCCATCCCCAGGTAAACCCGACCACCAAACGCAAGGCTCATGCCAATAAGCACCATTTCCGTGCACACTCAGAATTAGTTGTTTGCTGAAGTCCATCAATCCTTGGCTTTGAATACGAATCTCAACGATGCATCACATCAGTTTTGCTAAAGGTGAGTATTAAGACAGTTCTCTTCTGGCTTGGATTTTAATCCGAGCCGGAGAAGAATGAGTTCCTACTGCTACTAGGATCAGATCGAGGCCAGAATGGGCCATGGGCTATCACGGTGAAGTGGACTGGCTGCTCTGCCCTCAACAAATGACATTTGTCGGCTTACACGCACACACACACGCACACACACACACACACACACAGTCAAAGAAAACTATTTCCGGGGGTTTTCCTACGGAAAAATTTAAACCCCACGGTGGCATATGATCTCCTTTCAGACATGTAGAACGCTACTAGATCACACCTGTGCATATTCCTCTCGTGTGTGTCTATTTTGCTGCTCAGAGTCACATTTCATGACATTTGGAAGCCTACATAAAGGAGGAGAGAATCGACAGAGCTGGGGATTTGATAGCAAGAGTGCAGAAAAGAAAGTCCGTTCAGCACGTGGATAATTTGGCCCACTCAGGGCCGGCGCTTCCATAGAGGTCAGTTAGGCGGCCGCCTAGAGCGCAAAGGTAAGGGGGCGCCGAACAGCGCGCCCGGAAGTCGCCCTCCCACTCTGGCCGAGTGAGGGCAGCTTCCGGGCGCGCCGTTCCGAAGCCTTCCTCCCCCTGCCCCAGCGTCCCTGGCTTGGCTTCAGCTGGGCGCCCGCCCAGCAGCTGAAGCCAACCCGGGACACTGGGGGGCGGGGGCGGGCGGCTCCACGTTCTGACTTCCAGTGTGCACCGGACGTCAGAATGTGGAGCCGTCTCACCGCCCTCCCACAGCTTCCCGGCTTGGTTTTGGCTGGGCACTCCCAGCCAAAGCCAAGCCGGGACGCGGGGGGGGGGGGGAGGAAGGAACGGCTCCACGTTCTGACTTCCAGCGCGCGCCGAAAGTCAGAACGTGGAGCCGTCTGACTGCCCTCCCCCAGCTTCCCGGCTTGGCTTGGCTTCGGCTGGGCCCTCCCAGCCAAAGCCAAGCCGGGACACTGGGAGGAGGGTGCGAACGGACGGAAGTGGAGCTGCCCACCCTCCCACCCCACCGCAGCGTCCCGCCAAGCCAGGAGGACTTCGGGCGAAGGACAGGTAACCTGTCTCCGCCTACCTGGGGTGGGGGTGGGATACGGTGGGGTGGGGTGGGGGTGTGAAAGCAGCTCAACTTGCCTAGGGCGCAAAAAAGCCTGGCCCCGGCCCTGGCCCCACTGCTGATCTAACTTGTCTCTTCCTACTTCCCGTAGGCACTGGGACGACTCCAACGGGTAGCACGGGACATCAGGCACTCCCCACCCACGTACCCCACTCCCCAATTTCTCCCCACACTTCCATCCAGATCTTATATAGCATGGATTAGAAAGCCTGTAGGTCAGGGGTGGGCAAGTTATGGCCCCCCAAAGGTTTTGGTCTAGAACCTCCATCAGCCCAAGCAAACATTGCCAGTGGTCTCAAGGTCGCTTACAATATATTTAAAACGAAATAGACGCATCCTGACACTGCATAATCATCAGCTGAGGTTGGGGGTGAAGGAGAAAGAAAGGTATGAACCTATTTAGAAATGTCTATGGCCTTCTAGCTATCTCCCATTTCTTGAGAGAGCACCTGCTGGTCATTTGCCTATATATTTCCCTAACAAAAGCTGTGCTTGGCAATTTGGCCTGCCAAAAAATGGAATCTTACAGTCATTCTGGTCCTATTAATCCTTTGTATCACACACACACACACACACACACACACACACACACACACAGAGAGAGAGAGAGAGAGAGAGAGAGAGAGAGAGAGAGAGAGAGAGACATCCTTTCTACTAGTTCCTCAGCAATTGGTGTATACAGGCTTACTAGCTCTGATACTGGAGGTAGCATATAGCCATCAGGCCTAGTAGCCATGGATAGCTTCGTCCTCTTGGAAACAAAGCCCTATGAGGAGAGACTGAAAGAACTGGGCATGTTTAGCCTGGAGAAGAGAAGATTGAGAGGAGACATGATAGCACTCTTCAAATACTTAAAGGGTTGTCACCCAGAGGAGGGCCAGGATCTCTTCTCGATCCTCCCAGAGTGCAGGATATGGAATAACGGGCTAAAGTTACAGGAAGCCAGATTCTGGCTGGACGTCAGGAAAAACTTCCTGACTGTTAGAGCAGTACGACAATGGAAGCAATGACCTGGGGAGGTTGTGGGCTCTCCCACACTAGAGGCCTTCAAGAGGCAGCTGGACAACCATCTGTCAGGGATGCTTTAGGGTGGATTCCTGCATTGAGCAGGGGGTTGGACTCGATGGCCTTATAGGCCCCTTCCAACTCTACTATTCTACCCAACGCTACCCAATTGGTGGCCGTCACTACATTTGGCAGCGAAATCCGCAGTTTTTGTTTGCCACAAGTACTTCCTTTTATCTATCCTGAATCTCCCACCATTCATTTTTATTGGACCTAATGATGAGACACAAAATAACTTGTCTCAGTCCGCACCTTGCATAATTTTCTACATCTCATGTGCCCCCTTCCTTGCCTTTCCCCCCACCCTTCTTAACTAAAAAGCATCTGTTTTTGCTTGTCTCCCCAAATACCGCCTGAATTTGACCCTGCCAGTGCCTTTCCTCCTCATACTATATGGCTGTTCTCCTTACTGTTTGGCTAAGGAGAAGGAAATATTTTGGGAAACGGTAAAGGAGGGGGAGAGACTACCAGCCATTGAAGAGAGAACTGGCAGTTGCTATTACGCTAGCTAAGAATAGTCTGGCCTGATCCCCAGGCGCTACTTAGGGAGATGGCTGGCCAGATGTTACTTATGATAAAGCCATACTTCTCAAAGAGCTATACCAGTAGTTCCCAAACTTTTTCTGGTAACCTCCCAATCGGTTTCACAAACTCATGCCCAGTGCCCCCTGCACACAGCCCCTTTAAATGGGAAGCACCCGCCGCAGGCTTGCCGAAGGAGGGAGGGAAAAGAGAGTGAACACCTCTGTTTTGAAGCCAGCATGGCGGGGCACACCAAGCAGGGTATGTCTCTTCATTAGCGTTTTGGTGCTTTTGAAACGTATTAATTCACCATTAAAAGGACTCTTCTTAAACGGTATTAATACATGTGTGGATTCTTCCCCTATATGGCTTGGGATGAAACTACCTTCTCCCATAAAAATGTCCCTGGGTTTTAAGACCTTCTGGAGAGGCGCTTCTCGGAAAAGGCCACCTCGAGCGCCTCCCTGCCGCCCCTTTGTGCCCCCCTGCTGCCCCCTTGCCTCTTAATGCCCCCCTATGCAATCCCACCGCCCCCAAGGGGGCGATACCACCCACTTTGGGAACCACTGAGCTATACGATCCTTGCTAAGGAAGGTGCAGGTAGTTCTGATGTAGGGTGTCCAACTAGAGACTGAGGTGAGCAAGGGAACAATCCCACTTTTCTCCTATTGACGTGGCTAGCAAGCCATGATTTCCTGTTGCCACCAGCCCTTTCCCACCCTGTACTGGAACACGTTAGAAACACGGGGTGGGGACTGGAGGATATTAGGGTCCTTAAGGGTGCAATCCTATGCAAGTTTGGATGGGAAAAAGTCCTATACCTCCCAGCACGTCTCAGCTAGCCATGCAGGGAGTCGTAGCTGATAGTTCTTTCTAAACATGCATAAGATTGCGCCCCAAGTGTATAGAAATAGGGATGGAAGGAAGATTTTTTTTTAAAGGAGAATTTTTACTTCCACACCACTGAGTAAAGATGTACCAATATTTCCTACCTACTGGAAATCTAAGCATGCATCACAATCCGCAGAAATGGCTAAAGACTCTTCTCTCAAATCATAAGGACTGGCTGGGGCATTCTGGGAGTTGCAGTCCAACACATCTGGAGCGCCCCAGGTTGAGGAAGGCTGCACTAGTGTCTTGCTTGAGTTTTTGTTTTATTAATTCGAAACAATCCGTTTATTTGGATGCTGCTTCACGCCGATCAGATTCTGAATTAGAGATCACATGAGAAGATCACAGTGGAGCGGATCCAAGCAACGTTTCCAGACCGCTCTAGCTGTGCAGAGTGGAAGCCCCCGTTTCCTCCTCATTTCTGCAAGGGAGACAGGACTTTTCCATCTTTATTGCTACCCCCATCCGGAATGCATTTGTTATGTTTGGCTGAACACGGGCAGGATTTAGTCTACAAAACTCAACTAAGCCAACAGTCAATATTTAACCAACTCCTCCCTCAGCGCTCCAAAGGTATTTGGTTTCCTCGGCTGAAAGCCTGCATTAAGAGATTTCATGCCACCACAAAAGGGGAAGACAAAGAGAACTTTTCCACTGCTGATGCTGTTCGGGCTTTCTATTTCCAGGGGGTTGATTTCGAGTTATTTGTTTACCCAATTCCTTTTTCCTCCCATGTTCAAACGAGACTGAAAATAATCCCTTTGTTTCCGTAGGATTATAGTAAAAGGAGACGTCCTTTACAAATCAGGTTTACCTACTCTTATTATAGCATTAACCGGTTAAAGGAAGGAGACATTTCAACTTCAGAAATTGTTCTCAAACCAAGATTGAAGTTATGGGGCGCAGGGGGGGTGGGGAAGGAGTGTCCAATTATACATTACCAAAAAGAGAGGAAACACATCAGCAAATAAGAGGACACATGTTGGATTTGAATAAAATTTTCATATGCCGGCATGCTGGCTGTTAGCCGTAATAAACTTGATGGATTAATTGGTTGCATATGCTCATTTTTTATGCACGTGCAAATTTAGAAATAGGTTGCGTGCTTGTGATGTTGGTGGGACTGAGAGAACGGCTTCCCCTGAAGATCTTAAAACACGGGCAGGCTTGTAAGGGATTATATGATCTTTCAGATAACCTGGACCCGAGCCATGTAGGGCTTTATAGGTCATAACCAGCACTTTGAATTGTGCCCGGAATCATAGAATCATAGAATAGCAGAGTTGGAAGGGGCCTACAAGGCCATCGAGTCCAACCCCCTGCTCAATGCAGGAATCCACCCTAAAGCATCCCTGACAGAGGGTTGTCCAGCTGCCTCTTGAAGGCATCTAGGGTGGGAGAGCACACAACCTCCCTAGGTAACTAATTCCATTGTCGTACTGCACTAACAAACCAGAAGCCAATGGAGCTGTTTTAACCGGGGAGTTGTCTGCTCCCTGCAACCCACCCTGGTCAGCAATCTGGCTGCAGCTCTTTGAACCAGCTGAAGCTTCTGAACACTCTTTAACGGCAACCCCACGTAGAGAAGTATAGAAAAGGGAATTTCAGCAGGTGTCATTTGTATGCATGCAGCACCTGGCGAAATCCCCTCTTCATCACAACAGTTAAAGCTGCAGGAGGCCTTTAAGAGGCAGCTGGACAGCCATCTGCAAGAGGCCTTCAAGAGGCAGCTGGACAGCCATCTGTCAGGGATGCTTTAAGGTGGATCCCTGCATTGAGCAGGGGGTTGGACTCAATGGCCTTGTATGCATGCAGCACCTGGCGAAATTCCCTCTTCATTACAACAGTTAAAGCTGCAGGAGGCCTTTAAGAGGCAGCTGGACAGCCATCTGCAAGAGGCCTTCAAGAGGCAGCTGGACAGCCATCTGTCAGGGATGCTTTAAGGTGGATCCCTGCATTGAGCAGGGGGTTGGACTCAATGGCCTTGTATGCATGCAGCACCTGGCGAAATTCCCTCTTCATTACAACAGTTAAAGCTGCAGGAGGCCTTTAAGAGGCAGCTGGACAGCCATCTGCAAGAGGCCTTCAAGAGGCAGCTGGACAGCCATCTGTCAGGGATGCTTTAAGGTGGATCCCTGCATTGAGCAGGGGGTTGGACTCAATGGCCTTGTAGGCCCCTTCCAACTCTACTATTCTAGGATTCTAAGATTCTTCTACCTTCTCTCCATCTAGCTTTAGTTCTAACTCCTGTCCTCCACCACAGCCTTTCACATGCCCATAATCATCTTTCACTTCTCCCCACTTTGGATAGAAACAGACAGTGGAGGCTCGTGGTTCCAAAGTCAGTGGGGCAGTGAATCCGCTCCAGGTTTCAGTTAGAACCAGTCAGAAATGTAAAGGAGCTATCCAAGGTGCAGTAGTAGCTCAGGTAGCTCCTTTAGAGTTCTGACTGAAACCCAGAGCGGATTTCCCACTCCACTGATATTGGAGCAACCGGCCTTCACTGAAGAAACGTCAACATTAATGTCCCTGTATAGCCGGATTAGATTCCCATAATTTCTGACAGTGCTGGCTGGGGCTTATAGGAGTTGTAGTCCAAAACGTCTGGAGGGCAGCAGGTTGCATACTCCTGCCTGGAATGGTCTGCCGGAGGAGACATAATAACAATAATAATAATAATAATAATAATAATAATAATAATAATAATATATTTCTTACCCACCTCTCTGATTGGATCGAGGCGGGGAACAACAGCAAGCATAAAATACTGATTAAAAACATAGTATACACTGTTAAAAACATCCTAAAAGCATCCTAACTTCAGACTTGTCAACTTAACAGTCTTTTAGCATTCAAGAAAGCTATAAAGACTGATCTCTTCTGGCAGGCCTATCCAGTGGAATTTTAGAATGTTTTTAGAATGTTTTTAGGAAGTTTTAACGATGTATATTACGTTTTAATTCAGTTTTATGTATTTTGTATGTACTGTTGTTTCCTGCCTCGATCAAAATCGAGAGGCGGGTAAGAAATAATGTATTATTATTATTATTATTTAGGAACTGGAGGTTAACATGCCTTTTTTCCTCTTCAAGCTGAATTTCATACCCAATGTCACAGGGGTGGGGGCAGCTCAAAGGAGGGTCGTTTGAATCAGCCTTCCATTGGCTAAACCTGGTAGTTATTTGAAAATAAAATTCCATTTGGATAAGAACATAATATAAGCCCATTTTACGTCTGGCAGGTTAATCATTAATGTCATGTTAGCAAGAGGCAGCAGCGTGAGAAATCCCCGGGCGTCAGTCCAATCCCGCAATACAACTCACTCAGCGCAAGTGACAAAAGTTGCAGCGATAAGCAGCAAAGAATTCCAACTTTATTTATCTATTGGTTATGGCAACTGCAAAAGTGTGTGTTTGTGTGTGTGTGTGTAGACCAGCCTTCCTCAACCTGGGGCGCTCCAGATGTGTTGGACTACAACTCCCAGAATGCCCCAGCCAGCTGGCTGGGGCATTCTGGGAGATGCAGTCCAACACATCTGGAGCGCCCCAGGTTGAGGAAGGCTGGTGTAGACGGTGGAAATTTTGGGGGAGCTTCCCTTCTCAAGCCCTGCAGAGCTACACGTGGGCCGTGAGCAAAAGTCTCCTCGTGTCGTCCACGCTTGGTTGTCCTCTTTCAACTGCTTTTTCTACTGGATCAGCTATATCTTCTACACACACCAGCTAAAGCCACTCCCAATGATTACATGTTGTTGTTTGAGAATCAATTCAGACATTGCGGGGAACACACATGTGGGAACCCTTCTTCCTCCTCCCAAGGATCTGCTGTCCTGCCAATAATTCTGAAGATGGGTACAGATCGGAAGACCTTGGCGAGGTGTATGGGTAACTCTTACAAAATATGTTCTTTTGGAATGAGTGAAATGCTTTTTAAAATAAGGTTTTACTCACTCAAAAATGTGCAGTACAAAGATAATTATGTACGACAATCGATAGAATCATAGAATAGCAGAGTTGGAAGGGGCCTACAAGGCCATTGAGTCCAACCCCCTGCTCAATGCAAGAATCCACCTTAAAGCATCCCTGACAGATGGCTGTCCAGCTGCCTCTTGAAGGCCTCTTGCAGCTTTAACTGTTGTGATGTAGAGGTAATTTCGCCAGGTGCTGCATGCATACAAAGGACACCTGCTGTAATTCCCTTTTCTGTAGTGCTCTACGTGGGGCTGCCTTTAAAGAGTGTTCAGAAGCTTCAGCTGGTTCAAAGAACTGCAGCCAGATTGGTTACAGGGAGCAGACAACTCCCCTGTTAAAACAGCTCCACTGGCTTCCAGTTTGTTTCCAGGCACAATTCAAAGTGCTGGTTATGACCTATAAACCCTATATGGTTCGGCTCTAGGTTACCTGGAAGATCGTATGATCCCTTACAAGCCTGCCCGTGTTTTAAGATCTTCTGGAGAAGCTCTTCTCTCAGTCCCACCAACGTCACAGGCACGCCTGGTGGGGACGTGGGAGAGGGCCTTCTCGGTGGCTGCTCCAGTACTCAGGAACTCTCTTCCCCGGGAAGCTAGACTGGCTCCCTCCCTGATGTGCTCTGGAGGCAGGCAAAGACTTTTCTGTTCCGGCAGGCCTTTGGTAAATGAACTGGACCTCTGTCTGTGTCAAAGATTTTTGAAAATTGTCATTTTAAATGCTTACATGTTTTAATATTGGAATATATTTAATATACTTTTAACTTTTGTATATCTCTATTTATAGGGTTTTTAAGGTGTATGTCTTAAATTTTGTGATTCCGCCTTGAGGCAATGGGCAAAAGGCAGGATCATCATCATCATCATCTGTTAAATTACAGGAGCCCTGTCTTCCTTTTCATATGGCCACCCTACTGGTGGAAGGGGGTTCCCCTGCCACACCCCAATCAGCCAGAAGAAAGATTCTGTCGTCCCCCCCTTCCACGTGTGAAAACTTGACATCAGGGACAATGTGATACCCCTGGAAGAAAAGCACAGTTGCTAGACCTTGATATTTCAAAGTGGGCATCTGTGGCACCGCAAGAGAACTATATAATATAAATGCTTATTTTTGAAAACGCGGGAGCTAGGTAAGTCGCACGTAAGCCTCTCTGATTCCTGCAGGAAAAGAAACCAGCGATGCAGAATAAACAGGCTCCTTTTCCTTCCTTTCATCCCTATAATAAGATAATTGCAGGCTTCTCTGTTTTTGGAAAACAACATCGCCATTATGGGGGCTGCATCAGCCATTTGCATAACTAATCACAAGACAAAAGACAAACGAGATGAAAAGACCGACAATGCTCAGAGCAAGTGGCGGAGCGACAAACACAACCCACAAACAAGAGGGACAATGACATTATTCTGTCGTCCCAAGATCAATCCATCATGGACATGGGCTACCTATGACACACCATGCAAAAGCAAGGCAAATAAGGATTGATAGACATGCACTGGCCTGGACTTGTTTGTTTTTAACAGTGCACTCTTATGCACATCAACATAGAATCATAGAATAGCAGAGTTGGAAGGGGCCTATAAGGCCATCAAGTCCACCCCCCCCCCCGCTCAATGCAGGAATCCACCCTAAAGCATACCTGACGGATGGTTGTCCAGCTGTCTCTTGAAGACCTCTAGTGTGGAAGCCCACAACCTCCCTAGGTAACTGGTTCCATTGTTGTACTGCTCTACATAAATCCCATTGAGTCCAGTTGGACTTACTCCCAGGTAAGTGACTATAGTGCTTGCAGCAAAGGTCTTATTCATGCTCACGGTCGCTAATATTGTTGGTTCCACATCTTCATGGAGGTTTTGATTTCATACAACAATGAGCTGAAACTACCCATCTTTTTCTGCACACCTTTATAGCAGTGACAAAAAAAGGCTTCCTTTTCACCAGTTTTATTTTGCAACATTTGGTGCCAAAAAGAAAGAAAAAAGAAAGAATAAGGAAAAAAATGTGTATTAGTTGATTTTCCCCTCATTTGCCCTCACTCCTGACTGACCTCCTTTGCCTTCAGTGATATCATCAGGCTGCCCGCTCTGATTCTGTTGACCCTAATAATTTTAATGATCTAGTAAAGTTGTCTATCATCTTTGCAAAATCATGGAAGATGGGTGAGGTGCTGGACGACTGGAGGAGGGCTAATGTTGTCCCTATCTTCACAAAGGGCAAAAAGGAGGAACCTGGGAACTATAGACCAGTCAGTCTGACATCCATCCCTGGGAAAATTCTAGAGCAGATTATAAAGAAGTCAATCTGTAAGCACCTTGAAAACAATGCAGTGATTACTAGAAGCCAACATGGATTTGTCAGGAACAAATCCTGTCAGACTAATTTGATCTCATTTTTTGATCAGGTAACCTCCCTTGTGGACTGTGGGAATGCTGTGGACATAATATATCTTGACTTCAGCAAAGCTTTTGACAAAGTGCCCCATGATATTTTGATTAACAAACTAGCTAAAAGTGGGCTAGATGGAACAACTATTAGGTGGATTCACAGTTGGCTACAGAATCGGACTCAAAGAGTGCTTATCAACAGAACCTCCTCAAACTGGGGGGAGGTAATGAGTGGGGTACCACAGGGCTCAGTCCTGGGCCCAGTGCTCTTCAACATTTTTATGAATGATTTGGACGAAGAGGTGAAGGGAACGCTTATCAAATTTGCAGATGACACAAAATTGGGTGGGATAGCTAATACCCCGGAAGACAGAAACAAACTTCAAAGTGATCTTGATAGGCTGGAGTGCTGGGCTGAAAACAACAGAATGAAATTTAATAGGGATAAATACCAAGTTCTACATCTAGGAAATAGAAACCAAATGCACAGTTACAAGATGGGGGATACTTGGCTCAGCAATACTATAAACGAGAAGGATCTTCTGGGATGTGTACCAGAAAACCTGGACTCTCACAGTTGGCTAGGACCTATATGCAAATGCTTACAGGGGCTACCTCAATACACCAAAGCTGAATATCTTATCAAGGCAGCTGATGTTATGCACAGGTTAGATTCGTGGTTTGTGTTGTGTTAAAGTACAGGTGTCGTTTAATACAACATAAGTCAATGGGACCAAGATTTTTCGACAGGGGCAGGGGAGGGGGGGGAGAGGAGGAATGAAAGCAATGTCTTTAAAAAAAACCCACCCAGTTATCAAAGGAGAGGGTCTCACCTCCTGGTACAGGGAACAGCTGTGAGGCTTCCATGTGCACCATAACAACGGTCAGTTGATATGACAGAAGCAACGATAACACTGTTTTCGGGACTGTACCACACACTCAACAGGTGATAATTTGTTTGGACTATAGTGGAGGTGGTGTGTGCCAGGTGATTTCAGATTTGAATGCTCTCTCCTGCATATAGAACTAAAATGGGGGAAAATCCCGCTGCATACAGAAAACTGGGCCTATTGGTGAGAAAGGCTTGGTCTATCTATCTTACTTTCATACTTCTACGCGCAGAGATTTTGAGGAAGCATAAAAGCCCTTCCCCTCAACCTTACACACACACTCCAGCTGCAGTTTGAGGTGACACATTACGTCAAAGCTTTATCACTTGCGATAAATTTCCCCCAAATTCACATGTCTGCAAGGGCTCCCTCATCCGTTTTCATGAAGGCTATGGCTCCACAGCCACACTGCAGTGTGCTCAGCTTGGTACCTGTATCAGAAAGCAGATCTGTGGGTTTCAAATTAGAAGCAAGGGTGTGTGCACAGTGTGTGAGCTGATCATTCCGTGGCTACGCGTGAGGTCGTCTATACCTCGGTCCCTGAACTGAAATAGAGGGCGCATCACAGAATCCCCCAACCATGTAGGGCATGGTGTCGTGTTTCTCAGAACCGCCAACCTTCTTGGGAGACAATAACGAGACCTGCTAAGTAATCCACAAAGCTTTATTCAAGCAATAAACATCCCTTCCCACCTGAAGAGAGTCTAATCTCTAGGAACTTTCCCCTAGGCAAAACTATTCAAACTTAGCGAGACAATTGTCCTTTCAAGAAGAATGGAAAGCCCTTTCCCAAGATGCGTTAACTTCAGAGAGACAAGTTCTGAGGCAGCTTCTGACGGGATGCCAGCCAGGCTGACTTTCTCTCACTTTCCTTTAGCTCCGCCCGTTTTAGTCTGCGGCGTACTCTACAATCAGCTAACCTGTCCGCACTCTCTCCTTCGGAACAATGTTGGCTTCCCACTGATTGTGTATTATTTGCCATTGACGAGGTAAGCTCTGATCACTCCCAGCTGGTGAAGAGCCCGTGAGAGCTTTCTCCCCCACTGGTACAGGCTGGCCTGTTTCTGGTGCCAACTCCTCTACTTCAGAGTCTGATTTTGATTGATCACCTGAAACACCTTCTTCCAACACAGGGGAGCAGGGTTAGACATGACACATGGTAACTATTTTTGATGCTTTGCCCCCACCCTGTGAATGTGGCCCCTGACAGCTTCTACGGAATCGGATTCAGCCCAGGTTCAACAGCCCTAGGCTAGCTCTTTTCAGCTTTGTGAGATAAATGTGAATTGCCCGCTACAGCTGAATGGCAGCACATGCAATTGCAACATTTGTTAGAATCTAGATTTGGCCCCGCGGCTTTTAAAGTCTCGGAGCCTGCTTTGCTACTGGAAGCACTTATTGAAGCTGACCAGATCTATCAATCCACAATTCATACTTATTATCAGAGAATAAATATGACACATTGGATCTTCAGCAGGAATGGAACAGGGAACTGGAATGTCCCATTTTGTTTAATCAATGGACCGCCGTTTCGGTGTTGGTATCCGATATGTCTATGGACCGCCGGTTACATCTTACTCCCTCTCTCAAAGTACTAGAACCAGGGGACATCCCATGAAGTTCATTGGTGGGAGATCCAGGACAAATAAAAGGAAGGACTTCTTCACACAGCACATAGTTAAATTATGGAACTCAATACCACAGGATGTAGTGATGGCCACCAATTTGGATGGCTTTAAAAGGGGGTTGGATAAATTCCTGGAGGAGAAGGCTATCAACGGCTACCAGCCCTGGTGGTTGGGTGCTATCTCCAGTATTTGAGGCAGTAAGCCTATGAGCATCAGTTGCTGGGGAACATGGGTGGGAGGATGCTATTGCACCATGTCCTGCTTGTTGGTTCCTTTCCAACGGCTGGTTGGCCACTATGTGAACAGAGTACTGGACTAAATGGACCCTTGGTCTGATCCTGCATGGCCCTTCTTATGTTCTTAGCAAAAACATTTG